>NC_080167.1:38647888-38964763 GCF_950295315.1 Erinaceus europaeus
AAGATGGGGCTGTACAGACATTTATGGAACATATATTGTAAATGGAAGGAAAAGGTAGAATGCAGGGAAAGGAAAGGGAACAGATGAACAATGAAATAAATGGTGGAGAATATGGGAGGAAACACCGTCTATGTAGATAGATAGATGGATCCATAAGAATAGAGGGTAGTGCTCCATTGTATTTGGAAGTAGAGGAGAAATCCTGATTGGATACGAGTAGCAATGCAACAGCTTGTGAAGCTTCCCCCCTGCAGGTGAGGACCAGGGGCTTAAACCCAGGTCATTGAGCACTGTAATATGTGCGCTTAACCAGGTACGCCATCACCTGCCCCCTTGGTTGGACAGTTACTAGGCAAAAAAGAAAAAGCAATGAGAGAGAGAGGACTACAAGTTGTCAACGAAATTGATAGCATCGGGACCTTGACACCTCATTCCCCAGTTTCTTTCTCTAGACCTGGAGTGCCATGACTCACGGGTTGCAACAGGAACATTCCTACTTCTAGCTACCTAGACTTTGGGGTGGGGGTTATAACATGTACTGTTTTTCTTGGCAGGGTTATTTTGAAAGTATTTTCCCATACTAGATTGATTTAAATATAGTAATTAGTTTCTGTAGTGTCAAATAGGTTTTCGTGTTTCTGACATGATAATCTGCCATTTTTGTGAGGAAAAAATACATTCAACATTCCAAATAATGTCTTTTATACTTTAGAGCATAACCATTGTTTAAGTCATTTTGTGGAGGAGATGTTAATTTATAGGATTCCCGTTGTCACAGAAGTACAGTTTACACATCTCCCCAAGATAAAAGCAAAACCATTTTTTAAATAATTTTTTAAAAACTTATTTATACCCTTTTGTTGCCCTTGTTGTTTTATAGTTGTGGTTATTGTTGTTCTTGATGTTGTTGTTGTTGGATAGGACAGAGAAATGGAGAGAGAAGGGGAAGACAGAGCGGGGAGAGAAAGACACCTGCAGATCTACTTCACCACCTGTGAAGCGACTCCCCTGCAGGTCCCCGGGGAGCCGGGACTCGAACCAGGATCCTTACGCTGGTCCTTGCGCTTCATACCACCTGTACTTAACCTGCTGTGCTACTGCCTGACTCCCAGCAAAACCATTTTTAAGACAGGAGCTTTCTATAATTTGAAATAAGCTTTTGCAGCTTGCTATCCTCACCCCCAATCCCCCCCACACACACACACACCAGTATGGGCAACAAGATTTCTTTCCTCCAAATTTATACATTGATTTGTTTTTATTATTTATAAAGTGGAAATACTGACCATAGGTTAACATGTTAGAATTAAAAAGAGAATTCATAGACATTGAATTCTAAAAGTAATGCTGCCATTTGCATGTTTGGTCTGGTAGTGGAATGGGCTTGAAATGGGAAGTTGTTCAATACTTTCCAGATGCTGATAATGATCCTTTCTCCCAGGCTGCTCGGGCACAGGGAGTAGATTGTCTCGTGGCTCCATATGAAGCAGATGCACAGTTGGCCTATCTTAATAAAGCTGGTATTGTCCAAGCTATCATTACAGAGGACTCAGATCTCCTTGCTTTTGGCTGTAAAAAGGTACTTAGCTGTAATTACTGTGTACTGCTGAAGTTGTATATAGTGTAACTCTAGTTTTCTTTTTTCCTCCAGGAAAATATGTGCAATCAGTATCTACTTAGACTGTTAATAATTACTTTATTTGTATAAGTACCGTGCACTAACCGATTGCACCACTGGAGCTCCAGTAATTACTTTATTTGAAGTGACATTTGTGTAACTAAATCCTTTCTTTCAGTGTAAACCCTTAAGATTGAAGGGATTTATTGTTATTTTGTCCAAATTTTTCAGTAGCTAAAGTTTTACCTTTTCATACTGGTAGCTTTCATGCTTTGTATTTTTCAGTTAGATTGAGTAAATATTGTATAATTCTGTTAAACAATTTTTTTTTATGATATAGGGGGCTAAATAAAAAAACCAATGTGGTCTCTTTTTTAATTTTTTAAATATTTATTTATTTTCCCTTTTGTTGCCTTGTTTTTTTTGTAACCATATATTTCAGGTAAGATAAGATCAGGTGCATGCCAGGTCGTGTGACCAGAAGCTAGCTATATAGTTCATAGATGGCTAAAAGGATCTATGTTACAATGTTTTATCTTACAACTGATAAAAGATTTCTGGCAATTTCAGTTTTCTGCCTGAGTTTCTGTGTTCAAATTTCCCACGACAAACGTGTTACTTTATAGTACAAAAGTGGAAAATAAGGAAAAAGTGCTTTTTGTATAAATTGCTATGTTATTGACATGCCTGGAATGAAGGAAGATGCTTAAAAGGATAGTCTATATACCAGTAGAAAGATAGTCAAGTCCTGGCATGTGACTTTCTACTCAGAGCCAATGTAGTGGGTTATTTGCTTTGAACACTTCTTAGTAATGAACTGACCTAACTCACCTTCGTTTATATTGAAGAATAAGAAAGATTTCTGAAGCCAGCTCATCTGTTAGGAATGCACACCTTTCCAAGCATAAGATCTCTGGGTTTGAAGCTACACAAAACCTACAAGATTGTGGTCTGGAAGGTGGCGCAGTGATAAGGCTTTGGACTCTCAAGCATGAGGTCCTGAGTTCGATCCCCGGCAGCACATGTCCCAGAGTGATGTCTGGTTCTTTCTCTCCTCCTATCTTTTCATGAATAAATAAATAAAATCTAAAAAAAAAAAAAAAAAAAAAACCAACCTACAAGATCTTGGTGCAAAGACAAGCAGGAGAGGAGGGACATATGTAAGGAATATGCCAGGGATCAGATAATAGATGATAAAAGTGGCATAACCTTTAACAATTCCCCTTCCTTTTGAAGGTGATTTTGAAAATGGACCATTTTGGAAATGGACTAGAAATTGACCAAGCTCGACTGGGAATGTGTAAACAGCTTGGAGATGTATTCACAGAAGAGAAATTCCGCTATATGTGCATTCTTTCAGGCTGTGACTATCTCGCCTCACTGCGTGGAATTGGATTAGCAAAAGCCTGTAAAGTACTAAGACTAGCTAATAATCCAGATATTGTAAAGGTAGGTAAAAGAAGTTTTACCAATTGTTATTTAATTTCTTTTTTTTTTTCATTAGCTTTATTTTTCACCACTACTTAGTATATACAATAGTTTGTACATGCATAACATTCCCCAGTTTTCCATATAAAACAATACAACCCCCACTAGGTCCTCTGGCATCCTTCTTGAATCTGTATTCTCCCCATCCACCCACCCCAGAGTCTTACTTTGGTGCAATACGCCAATTCCAGTTCAGGTTCTAATTGTGTTTTCTCTTCTGATCTTATTTTTCAACTTCTGCCTGAGAATGAGATCATCGCATATTCATCCTTCTGTTTCTGACTTATTTCACTTAACATGAATTTTTCAAGGTCCATCCAAGATCGGCTGAAAATGGTAAAGTCACCATTTTTTATAGCTGAGTAGTATTCCATTGTATATATATACCACAACTTGCTCAGCCACTCATCTGTTGTTGGGACACCTGGGTTGCTTCCAGGTTTTGGCTATTACAAATTGTGCTGCCAAGAACATATGTGTACACAGATCTTTTTGGATGGATATGTTGGGTTCCTTAGAATATATCCCCAGGAGAGGAATTGCAGGATCATAGGGTAGGTCCATTTCTAGCCTTCTGAGAGTTCTCCAGACTGTTCTCCGCAGAGGTTGGACAAATTGACATTCCCACTAGCACTGTAGGAGGGTTCCTTTGACCCCACAACCTCTCCAGCATTTGTGCTGCTGTTACCTTTTCTGATGTATGGCATTCTCACAGGAGTGAAGTGATATCTCATTGTTGTCTTGATTTGCATTTGTCTGACAATCAGAGACTTGAAGCATTTTTTCATGTGTTTCTCGGCCTTTTGGATCTCTTCTGTGGTGAATATTCTGTCCATGTCCTCCCCCCATTTTTGGATGGGGTTATTTGTTGTCTCGTTGAGATTTGCAAGCTCTTTTATATTCTGGTTATTAGCCTCTTGTCTGATGTATGGCATGTAAAGATCTCCCATTTTGTGAGGGATCTCTTGGTTTGGGTAGTTATTTAATTTCTGCAGCATTTCTTTCATTTATTTATTTATTTATTTTTTATTGTCATCAGGGTTATCACTGTGGCTTTGTGTCTTTGCAAGGAACCTACTGCAAATTTTTTCTCTTTTTTTTTTCCCTCTCTTTTACTTTATAGGACATAGTGAAATTGGGGTGGGAGGAATAGAGAGGAGGAGGAGAAAAGAGAGACTCATGCAGCACTGAAGGTGAATCAGGTGCATGCAGGGTACTGTGACCAGAGGCTAGCTATATAGTTCATAGGTGGCTAGAAGGATCTATGTTAAAATGTTTATCTCACAAGTGATGAGATTTCTGACAACTTCTGTTTTCTACCTAAGTTTGTGTGTTCAAATTTCCCACAATAAAACGTGTGTCACTTTAAAGTGCAAAAGTGGAAAATAAGGAAAAAGTGCTTTTTGTATAAATTGCTGTGTGATTGACATGACTGGAATGAAGGAAGGTGCTTAAAAGGATAGTCTATATACCAGTAGAAAAATAGTCAAGTCCTGGCATGTGACTCTTTGTACTCAGAGTCAATGTGTTAGGTTATTTGTTTTGAATACATTCTTAGTAATGAACTTACCTACCTCACCCCCCTGAAGGTGGGCACTGGAGGTTTGAACCCAGGTCTTGCTCATGATAATGTGTACACTCAACTGAGTGCACCACTGTCCAACCCCTGCAGCTGCTGCATTTCTTAAATAATAAACTACTTGGAATATGGGTCATATATGCTATCATATCAATAACCTGTAATATGTTACTAAATGGAGAAAAATGACTACAGCACTGGAAATTTGCTTTCCCAGATGCTAAACAGTATTCTCAGTAATTAATGAAAAACCTTTTTTTTGTTTTGTTTTGTTTCTTTTTTCCTAATGCAGTGCTGGGAAGTGAACCCAAGGCCTCACAAATCCATGATTCTATTGAACTGCCTCTTTGACCAGTCTTTGGTCTTTATTTTTACAAAGAAGGAAGAGAGACACAAAAGCATTAATTGCTCCATTGTTCAGAGTCCCACCTGGTTTAGTCTTTGGTGTCCTTGATCCTCTTCCTTTGTGCCAAGGATCGAACCCAAGGCCTTACACAGGGAAGACATGCACTCTGCTCTCTGAACTATTTTCTGGGCACCACCAGAAAAAAAAAAATTATTATTATTATTAAATGAAGACTAACAGAGTATTAAAGGCAAAATATTTTAGGGTATAATTCCTGTTAAAATACACAATCTTTTAGTTTGTCCTGTTCTGTAGTAGTGCTTATTAAGTTTTTTGGTCTTGGAATCCCTTTACATTTTCTTTTAAGGCTTATTTGATTATTAATGAAAGGGAAAACCAGAATATCACTCTGGCATATGCAGTTCCAAGGATCATGCAGGGAAGTTGAACCTGCTAACCCCCCTGCCCCATACCCCTTTACGACCTGCAAAACTCCTTGAGGTAGTATTTTTTTTGTTTATGTGTGTGATAAAGTAGTTCATATTGAGTCATATAAAAATAAAATAGAAAATTTTATTCACTTAAAACTAACCAATTCATTACAATTTTAATACAACTAATTATGAAAAAAATAAGTTTGTCTTATAAAACAAGTTAAAATTAAGGAATTGCAAATCTCTTTGACAGAACCTAATAGAAGATAGCTGGGGTGGCCCGGCAGGTGGTGCAGTGATAAGGCTTTGGACATGAGGTCCTGAGTTCGAGCCCTGGCAGCACATGTGCTAGAGTGATGTCTGGTTCTTTCTCTCTCCTCCTATCTTTCTCATTAATAAATAAATAAAATCTTTAAAAAAAAAAAGAAGAAGAAGATAGCTTGGGGGGGGGGTGGTCGGTAGTGCAACAGGTTAAGTGCAGGTGGTACAAAGTACAAGGACCAGCATAAGAATCCCGGTTCGAGCCCCCGGCTCCCCACCTGCGGGGGTGGGGGGGTCTCTTCATAAGTGGTGAAGCAGGTCTGCAGGTGTCTTTCTCTCCTCTCTGTCTTCCCCTCCTCTCTCACTTTCTCTCTGTCCTGTCCAACAACAATGACAGCAATATAACAATGATAAACAACAAGGGCAACAAAAATGGGGAAAAAATGGCCTCCAGGAGCAGGTACCATAACCCTGGAGGCAAAAAAAGAAGAAGAAGAAAACTATCTGCATTTTCTCATGTCTGCCTCATCCAATCTAATACATAGTACTATGTGTTATGTACATTATAGAATATTCTGGGGGGGGGGGCAGGGAGGGCTGGGCTGTGGCTCTTCCAGTTAAGCATGCATATAGTACTATGCTGCCCCTGCTCTCCACCTGCAGCAGAGAAACTTCACAAGTGGTGAAGCAGGTCTGCAGGTGTCTTTCTCTCTGACCAGTGACTTCAGTATTACTGCAGACCAGGAACATAGCTCTTGGTTGAGTGCACTGTACATTCATTGTTAGTATAAGATACTGTATAAGACAGAACAGTGCTCTAGGCATGCATGCAATTGCATAACTTCAAAAAAATCAGTTCTCTGGGATTTCCTCCCATTATGAATTTTGCATAACATACTAAAGACCTATCTTTGTGCATCCATGGTCTAAAAGAAGTTAGATTGTTGACTTAATTTTTAAAATATGATCTCTAAGAAAGTTTAGTTTTCATTCTCAGGTTTTGTATTTTCTAAGTTTTATTTTTGGTTTCTGAATGAAAGAGACTAAGAGGATGAGGATTGTATCTTAAAGATACTCCTAGTAATATAGATTTGATTTTATAGCTGAAAATTAGAATTAATAGGAAATCCAAAGAAAATACTGCCATTAAGAGTTAGGATTTTAAGTGATGTCATATCTCATGATTGAGTTTGCTGATGGATTATAAATGTACATAAAAGTAATTTTTCTGTCATTTCCAATTATATATATATATATATATATTATGTATATTATTGGATAGAGACAGAGAAATTGAGAGAGGTGGTGAAAATAGCGAGACAGCTGCAACCCCGTTTCACCACTCATGAAGCTTTCCCCTTGCTTCTGGGGACTTAAACCCAGGTCCTTGTGCACTATAATGTGAGTGCTTGACCAGGTGCACCACCGGCTGCCCCCTGTCATTTCCAGTTCTTTAAGGTAAACCAATTCATGTTGGGAATAGTAAATGTCTTGTACTTTATTTGCAGATCACTCATAAATATTTTGACATCTTGTATTAGGTTATCAAGAAAATTGGACATTACCTTAAGATGAATATAACAGTACCAGAAGATTACATCAAAGGATTTATTCGGGCCAACAATACCTTTCTCTATCAACTAGTTTTTGATCCTGTTAAAAGAAAACTCATCCCTCTGAATGCCTATGAAGATGACATTGATCCAGAAACACTAAGCTATGCTGGGCAGTATCCTTTCAGAGCCAGAATAATATAATTTTATATTTCTTTCATGTTTTGTGGTGATGTATTCAGTAAAAGATTCCCAATTTACTTTTTGCTTACTTTCTTACAGTGAAGTCTGTATTATTTTTAGTTATCAACTTTGAAAATGTGAAACAACTTTTCGTTCATAAACCTGAGGTCTGTCTACTACGACTTGCTAATTTGTATGGGTTGGCTCAAAAAACATAGAGACATTCGCTTAAAGTACATGTTCCAGCGCTGGCATGCTTGACGAGCAGATGTGTTTGCTAGGAAGAATATTCTGGGTGTGTGAATGTACACAGAGGGTGTCTCTTCTCTGGCATTATGTGTTGGGAGTTATGTGCTCAAGGTGATAACCAGCACTTTCATCTCCACCTCCATTGTAATGAGTAATGATAACTTGGGGCTTTACTTCAGAAATAACCAACCCCTACAGTAGGCACTACAGTATGACATTGGTTTCAGTAATATATAAATATTAGTAGGATATAAGTATAAGTAAGATCTGTTTCAGTCATAAACCTTGAAAGATTTTTCTGTGACCAAAAAATGTTTTCCTGTTCTAATATGATTTTTTTCCTTAATCCTAATAACTCAGGTATGTTGATGATTCTGTAGCTCTTCAAATAGCACTTGGAAATAAAGATATAAATACATTTGAACAGGTTGATGACTATAATCCAGACTCTGCCATGGTAACATTTTATGAGATTTTTTTAAAAGAGCATAAGAGCCAACACTTAAACCACTATTGGGAGTCAGGCTGTAGTGTAGCAGATTATGCACTGGTGGCGCAAAGTGCAAGGACCAGCATAAGGATCCCGGTTCAAGCCCTGGCTCCCCACCTGTAGGGGAGTTGCTTCACAAGCAGTGAAGCAGGTCTGCAGGTGTCTGTCTTTCTCTCCTCTCTGTCTTCCCCCTTCTCTCTCCATTTCTCTCTGTTCTATGCAAAAACAATGACAACAATAATAACTATAATAATAAAACAACAAGGGCAACAAAAGGGAATAAATAAATAAAATAAATATTTTAAAAAATGCTACCACAGAGGTCTTGTTCCACCCTTATTCATCCTGCCCGGAGAGGGGGCAGCTTTAGACTCCACTGGCCCCAATGGCAGTTTTAGAGAAGTTTACATTAGCAACTACCAGCAGAAAACCAAGTGATGAACTCAGTGAGAGGCCATGGGATACTTGGAATGGAAGCTTCACTTTACACAGCATTAAAAAGTATATAAAAGTCTAAGGGAAAAAAAAAAAAAAGAGCATAAGAAGCAGCTGCTAATCATGTCTATTTCCAAGCACTTTGTAGGCTATAGATTGAAAGTAACTTGATGCTGGAGAAATTATTTCTCTTAGACCATACACATATTGGTTAATTTCCTTAAATTCTATTTGACACCTGGTATCACATCAGAGCTCCAAAGACAAAAATGATTGGAAAGCAATGGATGGAGTGTTTTTTGTTTGTTTGTTTTTTATTAAACAGTATAAAAACAAGACTTGTGAGGTAGCTCATGATATCATACTTGCATTAGACCCTGGTTTCCACTCTATCATTTAAAATAAATATTTTTTAAAAATGGACCTGAGAATATAAGATACAAATAATAGAACCAGCAAAGTAGAAAGTGGGATTAGAGATAAATTTTTCATGAAAGGTTTTTATTTCTTTTAAAGACCAACTTATTTACTTAGAATTAATAATGGGAAAATGAATTATATTTCATCTTAAAGTAACTTTCTTTTTTTATTTTTACAACTGTAGCCTACCCAGTCTAGAAGTCATGGCTGGAATGACAGAGTGGGTCAAAAGTCATCGAATGTTAATAGCATTTGGCATAGGAATTATTGCCCTGGACTTCAGCTAGATGTTTCAGATGCTAAAAGACCAAAGGAAAATCCAAGTACTGTGGGTCTTGAACGAGTGATAACTACTAAGGGGTTAAATCTTCCAAGGAAGTCATCTGTTGTGAAAAGGCCACGAAATGGTATGTACTTTATTTTTGTGCAATAGTTGTGGGTATTGCTAATATTTATGAATGTGTGGGTCTTCTCTTTCTGAACTCTTTTTAGTCATTAGTCTCATTTCATTTATGCCAAGCATACCATATTGACACTTGTTGATTTATATGTCAATCAATTTATACCTTGAGATCAGGTAGCCTTAATCCTTAAACTTCTTTTAACAACTTGTTTCCACTATTTAATATTGACATTTCTATGTAAATCTTGCAATTTCTTTAAAATACTAATAGGTTTTCTAGGACTTTGATTGGTTTTTAGTGAATAGTGTAGTCTCTAAAGACTGAAGTTTAGAGAAAATAGACATTTAGCAATGATAAGCTTTCTAGTTTGCTTAAAGCAACTCTTTTTTTTTTTCTTTAATTTTTTTCACTTTTTTTTTAAATTGGGGAATTAATGTTTTACATTCAACAGTAAGTACAATAGTTTGTAGATGCATAACATTCCCCAGTTTCCATGTAACAATACAACCCCCACTAGGTCCTTTGAATCCTTCCTGGACCTGTATTCTCCACCCACCCACCCCAGAGTCTTTTTACTTTGGTGTGATACTCCAATTCCATTTCAGGTTCTACTTGTGTTTTCTTTTCTGATCTTGTTTTTCAACTTCTGCCTGAGAGTGAGATCATCCCATATTTATCCTTCTGTTTCTGACTTATTTCACTTATCATGATTTTTTCAAGGTCCATCCAAGATCATCTGAAAACGATGAAGTCACCATTTTTTATAGCTGAGTAGTATTCCATTGTGTGTGTGTGTGTGTGTGTGTGTGTGTGTGTGTGTGTGTGTGTGTGTGTATATATATATACACACACACACACACACACAGCTTGCTCAGCCACTCATCTGTTGTTGGACACCTGGGTTGCTTCCAGGTTTTGGCTATTACAAATTGTGCTGCCAAGAACATATGTGTACATAGATCTTTTTGGATGGATGTGTTGGGTTCCTTAGGATATCCCAGGAGAGGAATTGCAGGATCATAGGGTAGGTCCATTTCTAGCCTTCTGAGAGTTCTCCAGACTGTTCTCCACAGAGGTTGGACCAATTTACATTCCCACCAGCAGTGTAGGAGGGTTCCTTTGACCCCACAACCTCTCCAGCATTTGTGCTGCTGTTACCTTTTCTGATGTATGGCATTCTCACAGAAGTGAAGTGATATCTCGTTGTCTTGATTTGCATTTCTCTGACAATCAGAGACTTGGAGCATTTTTTCATGTGTTTCTCAGCCTTTTGGATCTCTTTTGTGGTGAATATTCTGTCCATGTCCTCCCCCCATTTTTGGATGGGGTTATTTGTTGTCTTGTTGTTGAGTTTGGCAAGCTCTTTATATATGTTGGTTATTAAACTCTTGTCTGATGTATGGCATTTAAAGATCTCCCATTCTGTGAGGGGTCTCTTGGTTTGGGTAGTGGTTTCTTTTGCTGTGAAGAAGTAAAGCAACTCTTAATTTTCATAACTGCTTTGCAATTTTTGGTATACAGGTATTGTGTATCTACTGAATTTAGCTCTATATTTCAGTTTTCTTTTGTAATGTTTTGTGGATCTCTGGCATTGTGCATGTAAGATTTTCACTATATTAAGAGGGAGAGCAAGAGACCATAGCGCCTCCTGGTGCCAATACTCAAACTTGGACTGCATAAGTTACAAGTATAGTGCTCTGGCCCTGTACTTTAGATTTTTGGATTTTGATTTTTGTATTATAGTATTTTGATTTCTATTGTTTATTGTTCACATGTAGCAAAAATAATTATTTCCATATGAAGCTACTTGTTTACTTAGTTACTTATGAGAGAAAACATATCGGAGCCTAGGTCTGGCACATACTGTACATACTGATGGAACTCAGTACATACTGATGGAACTCAGGGCCTCCTGCTTGAGGGTCCAGCAGTGAGTCACCTCCCAGGCTGCTTTGTATTTATTTTGTCTGCAGGAATCTTCAGTACATTGTTGAAATGAAGTGATGAGAATAGAATTGGGGAAAAAAATGTTCTTTGTTTATTTTTACTGTAAAATATAAGAATAATAATTATAATCTAACAGCAATGAAATCTTTTGTAAACTTTTACTTTATTTTTTTTCCAGTTATTAGGTTTAAGTTTGGTTTTTAAACTTCTTTATTGGGGGATTAATGGTTTATAGTTGACAGTAAAATACAATAGTTTGTATAAGCATAACATTTCCCAATTTTTCACATAATAATATAACCCCCACTAGGTCCTCCTCTGCCTCCATGTTCCAGAACCTGGAACTCAGCCAGGTGCACCACCATCTGACCCCAAAGACACTTTTCTTTGTTGCTTAAGTTTCTTGTTTCTTAAGTTTCACCTATGAGACTATCTAGCATGTGTCATTTAACATGATTCCTTCAACTTCCATCCAAGATTTAGCAAATGAGATTTCATCATTACTTACAATTGACTAGCATTACATCGTGTGTATATACCAAGAGTTACTTAGCCACTACTCTGTTGGTAGATATTTGTATTATTTCTAAATTTGGCCTATGGCAGTGCTGTTTTGAGCATGGGTATGCTTAGCTGTCTTAAAGGATCCATGATTTCATATTTTGAATTTTGGACAAATTACATATATCCCTGAGACAGTTGCCTCTAGTAAGATGATTTAAATTCATTCAGTACATTGTTCTACCCATTTTTCCCCCATTTCCTTTTTGGAGTCTTTACATAGTCTTCCTAGACATTTGGGACTGAGGCTTCATGTGTAAGTTTTGGTTGAACTGTGTGTTCTTGTGTAGTATTGTGTTGTTGGAAAAGTCATGATTCATTTTTGCACAGAAAAATATGCCAGTGGCTTTTTTAATAACCCAAAATTTTACTAAATCAAAGCAAATACAAAAACCTACACAAGTATCAAATGTTTCTCTCTTTCTTTCCTTCTTTCTTTCTTTCGTTCTTTCTTTCGTTCTTTCTTTCTTCCTTTCTTCCTTTCTTTCTTTCTGCCAGAGCACTTTGGCTTATGGTGGTATGAGGGATTCAACCTCAGGCAGGGGAATATTTTTGCATAACAATTATGCTATTTCCCCCTCTTGCATCAGATCTTCTTTCATCCTAGACTCAGAGTCTTTCAAGATTTTCAGCATAACTTTTATACAATAAGTTTTGCTTTGATTGCCCCACCTATGTGACATGATTCTCTGGAGTCTTGTGCAATTCAGATATTCTAATTATGTCCCCTGAGTAGCTATTTTAACAACCTTATAAAAAGAAAATAAGGTTAGTTTGATACAATTTTTCCATAGTGAAGTCTTTCTGAGAACCCTGTAGTATTTTTGTTGTTGTTGTTCCTTTTCTGTAAGTGCTCAAAAATTTCTTGAACAGTAATCACATTTAGGTCTTTGCCAGGATCAAAATCAATTTAGCTATATAATAATCAGAGCTAGAACACAAATTACTTTTGATTATCTGAAAACACATACCTTTCAAGAACATAACATAGGTACTGGGTGTACAAATAGCATCTGGTTTTTATTGGAACATTTTTAAGTGAACTCTTTACAGGTAACTTGCTTTATTATTATTATTATTTTTTTTGTTTCTTCTTTTATAAATGACCATGGCTAGTCTTCTCCAGAGTTTTACACTTATATGATTTCACAATTCTGGACCAATTTTTTCAGGGAGACGGAGAGAGAAAAAATGTACCATCACAGCACAGAAACTTCCTAGGGCCTTAGTACTTCTGTGTGGTATGTCTGGAGCTTGAAACTGGTCTAGTTAAGCATGGCAAGGTAGGCGCCATCCTACCAGCTTAGCTCATGCCAGCCCCCATTATTTGTTTGTTTTTCCATGGTTTCTCCACTGCTCCTGGCAGCTACTTTATTTTTCTTTTGATAAAGGATGAGATCAAAAGGAGAGATTTCTCACAGCACTGCTCCATCACTTGTAAACCTTCCCTCTGCAAGTGGGGACATGAAGCTTGAACCCTAGTTTTTGCACATGATAGCATGTGCATTCTGCCAAGTGACACCCTCCCCCCAACACACACACACACACACACACACACACACACACACACATTTTCTTTTTTAACATTCAATTATGGGTCTTTAGTATAATAAATGTGGGCCCTTATAGAAATGTTTGTGTCCTGAAATTTTGGTGTGGGTAATTTCATACAATTCACTGATCTTAAGTCATAGGCTTATTTGTGATGTTATAAACACAGCAACAATAATAAAACTTCATCCTTGGAACTGCAGGGCATGGAATCTGTAGAGTTATGAAATAAAGATTTATTGTCTTGTTTTTGTTTAGAAGAGCTGTCAGAAGATGATCTATTGAATCAGTATTCACTTTCATTTACCAAGAAGACCAAGAAAAATAACTCTGAGAGTCATAAATTATTGAATTCTTCTGAAATTTCTATGCCTAACCTGGCAGATGGAACTACTAGTATAAAAACTGTAAGCACACCACCTATAACAAGAAATAAATTTGCAACATTTTTACAGAGAAAAAATGAAGAAAGTGGGGCAGTGGTGGTTCCAGGAACCAGAAGCAGGTATGGTTATAGCTACAGGATGTTGTTCTATTTTACATAATATATTCTGTTACTTGTAATTGTCTTGAATAAGTATTGAGTCAGGGTAGGGGAGAAAATGTGGAATCTGTCTTATTTAGTTAACAGTTTCATCATTTTTTGGCTGTATTTTTAACCGTAGTACACTATCGTTCTCTTAGTATATGTGCTGCCAAATCCAGCACTTTTTCTATGTTAATTTTATAATTTCTCCATATAGAATCAAAATTCTCATTGGAAAATTGTTATTCTGGGATAGTCCCCCAGCCTTTGTTTCTAGTTTTTTAATTTAAGAGACTTGGAGGGAGGAGGAAGCTTCCTGTTGGAATGATTTGGGAGTACATGATGAAGATGAGCTTTCTTCCCCTTTTTCTTCTCCTCCTCCTTCTCCTCCTTCTTTAATATGTTATTTATTATTGGATAGAGATAGAAATTAAAGGGGAGAAGGAGCTAGAGAGGGAAAGAAACAGAGAGACACTTCCAGTTCTGCTTCATTACTCGTAAAGCTTTCCCCTTGCAAGTGGGCACTGGGGGCTTGAACCGAGGTCCTTGCTCACTGTACTGTATGCACTTAACCAGGTTTGCCACCACCTGGCCCCTGAGGAATACATCTTTGTATTTTGTTCTCATGCTGGTTACATAACATCTACCTGTAACTAAATGTTAACTTAGTTTCCTTAGCTAGTTTTCAGTCTTTTTGTTTTCTTATTCCTTACAATAGCATTATGTAATATTTAGGATTGACTTTATTGTCTTATTTTTGGTTAAGAGATTGAGCATCTGAAAGGGTGAAAAAAAAAAACCTTACCGGGGTCGCATCGTACCAGCAATGGGAGAAATTCCTACTGGTGGTCAATGTGGTGCATTGAAAGGAGAAATTTGATAGGCACTGGTTAAATTCTCACTCTGACCTTTTGTGTGTGAGTTTTCAAAGGCCATTTAACTTTTGAGTCTTGTTTATTTGTAAATGTGAATGGCCATATGGGTAAGACTATTGTGCAGACTCAGAAGTTATGTATAGTGATACCTGACGCGGTTCTAAGTCATTCATATGTGTGCAATTACTTGTTATTGTCTCATTCTTTATTATAAATCAATAGGAGGTACGAAGTGTGTGGAAGATTGTCAGTCTTTCTGCATTTTTTGGAAATCTATCTTAGGTCTTCTTTATCTGTGTTAGGTAGATACTTAGCACTTTCTCTTCAAGTAATACAAATGTCAGGTTAGGTGGCACTATAAGCTAATTGGCAAGAAGCATCTATGAACTGAGAGGGGGTCTGGGTTTAATTTTGTTTTGTAACTGATGATGAATCATAATTTAAGCCTCTTACTACTACTCTTAGATGTGAAATAATCCATGGGGGCTATTTTGATATCACAAGAATTATTGTTTATTTAATGGATTATGTGATAAAATTCAGAAGCTATTGTTTTCTGCCCAGTGGAAATCTTAGTAAAATCTTTCATTCCACATAGTGTTTTCCTTCTTACACACCTCAGCTAGGAATTTGATGAAAGGGCAGAAATGTTTATAGAATATAGTGGGTACCATCTTGGATTTGAATCAATGCTTATTAAAGGAGGTAAATTCTCCTTAAGTTTTTTTTTTTTTTTTTTATATTTATTTATTTACTTTCCCTCTTGTTGCCCTTGGTTTTTATTGTTGTTGTAGCTATTATTGTTGTTGTTATTGATGTCATTGTTGGACAGGACAGAGAGAAGTGGAGGGAGGAGGGGAAGACAGAGGGGGTGAGAAAGATAGACACCTAAAGACCTGCTTCACCGCCTATGAAGCGACTCCCCTGCAGGTGGGGAGCCAGGGGCTCGAACCAGGATCCTTATGCCGATGCTTGCGCTTCACACCACCTGCGCTTAACCTGCTATGCTAACTCCCGACTCCGTCACCTTAAGTTTTATGTTTATCTTTTTTAGATATTATTTTAATGAGAGATACTGAAAGATATACTAGACTAGAGCACTGCTCAGCTCTGGCTTATGGTGGTGCAAGGGATTGAACCTGGGATTTCAGAGCCTCGGGCATGAAAGTCATTTGCATAACCATTATGCTATCTCCCCTGCCCAGTTTTATATTTATTTAATCATATACTATAGAGTTTTCTTTTCAAATTTATAAACTCAAATATATCCTCCTATATATCCATCTTTCATTTGCATTAGGTTATGGTTTGTTTTTATCATCTCTGGAGGCTTCACTCTGAGCCACCTTTTCCAGTAGGCAGAGAGAGGGGGGAATAAACTTTCTCCAGTGTCATTGGGCTGGGCTTGAAGCTGGCTTGCAGACATAGCAAAGCATCACATGATCCAGTTGAGCTATTTTTCTAGCCCTGTATTGGGTTGTTTTGTTTTTTTAACTATTACCCTGAATAAGTAATACATTTTTTAGTGGTATAGAATTAAATGATGCCTTTGAAAGCCTATACCTCAATCTTGAATAATGTGGACGATTATGGAGTATATATATAAAGCTTTTAGATTTATATATGCTTTTTTTTGTATATTTAGTATACTATGAGTGTCCAGGTGATTTGCTGCTAGGGAGTAAGCTAAAAGCAGAGGCAGATGGCTAATTTCTTTTTCTTATCTTTTTTTTATGTTTACTTATTTTTCCCTTTTGTTGCCCTTGTTTTTTTTCACTGTTGTAGTTATTATTGTTGTTGTTGAAGTTGTCATTGTTGGATAGGAAAGATAGAAATGGAGAGAGGAGGGGAAGACAGAGAGGGGGAAAGAAAGACACCTGCAGACCTGCTTCACCGCCTATGAAGCGACTCCCCTGCAGGTGGGGAGCCGGAGGCTCAAAACAGGATCCTCATGCCAGTCCTTGCACTTTGTGCCATGTGCGCTTAACCCGCTGTGCTACCGCCCGATTCCCTAATTTTTTTTATCTTACTATACAAAATAAGAGATAGTACTCACTTGTCCTTCTCATATTTCCTATTTGCATATTTCCCTTATCTGTTTAAATATTTTATTAGCTGTCCTTTAGGTACTTGTGTGAGTTGGACTCAGGCAAAGATCCTCATGTGCTAAAAAGTTTAGGTGAAAGAATGCCTACATAATGGTAAAATATATACATATGTAAATACACAAACTCCAACGCATGCATATATAGATGACTACTTTTAGAAAATTCTATCCAAAGACTTACTGGCGCACCTGGTAGAACACACATTACAATGTGAAAAGACCTGGGTTCACGCCTCTGGTTCCATGCATTAGAGGGGGAAGCTTCACAGGTGGTAAAGCAGTGTTGCAATTATCATTCTCCCTTTCTGTCTCCCCTCTTTCAGTTTCTCAGTCTCTACCTAAATAAATAAATTTTATTTTAATTTTATTTATATTTTAATTTTTTTTAATTATCTTTATTTATTGGATAGAGACAGCCAGAATCAAGGGAGAAAGGAGTAATAGGGAGAGAGTCACCTACAGCACTGCTTCACTACTCAGAAACACCCCCTACCCCACCCCACCCTCGGCAGGTGGGGACCAGGGATTTGAACCTTAGTCCTTGACTAAGTACTTACACTTTTTTTTTTAATTAGGTTTTTTTGCAGTTCTCTGGAGACTGTTGACTGTGTATCAAAGCAAGCAAGCAAATCCTTTTTAGATGAAACTGCTCTCACAGTTAAAGAAACCAACGTAAATGAATCAGATAGTCCAAATGTCAAGAAGCTTTTGGACGGGAATGTAACACATAATTCAAGTGATCAAATTCCAGTGGATACAAATGAAACAACACATCATTCAAGAGATCAGATTCCAGTGGATACAAATGAACACAATTCAAATGATGAGAGTCTGCTTGATAGGAATGAAGCAGAGAATTCAAGTGATGAGATTGTAGATGATGTAACTGGAACTAGTGATGCAGAGTGTCAGTCTCTTAAGACCAGTAAATTCACAAGGACCATTTCACCACCCACTTTGGGGACACTAAGAAGTTGTTTTAGTTGGTCTGGAAATCTTGGAGAATTTTCCAGATCTCCGAGCCCCTCTCCCAGGACAACACAGCAGCAGTTTCTTAGAAAGAGTGATCCCCCCATATCTCTGCCTGAGAATGATAAGGTGTCTGCTGAGTCTCAGTTAAAAACAGATGAGTCAAATGATGAGTTGCAACCTGTCCTTGAAGTAAGTTGGTCTTCACAGTCTCAGGAAAGTGGCAGATCATCACCACAAAAGTTGACTGCATCAAAACTTTCTCGGCATTTTAGTAAGGATTCAGATTCAGAGGTAAGTCATTTAAGACCTTTACTTTCATACTTGTGTGCAAGAGAAAAGAAGATGTTAATCAGATCATTAAAGATTTTTTTGTTGTTGCTACACTACAAATGTATATATTGCTATCCTGATATTTTTATTTTGGATCTTACTATGTAGAAAGCTCACCTTAAAGATTTTTTTTGTAGGAGTCTGGGGGTGGCACACTGGGTTAAGTGCACATAGTATGAAGCACAAAGACCCACACTAGGATCCCAGTTTGAGCCCCTGGCTCCCCACCTGCAGTGTGTGTGTGGGGGGGTCACTTCACAAGCAGTAAAGCAAGTCTCCAGGTGTCTTTCTCCCTTTCAATTTCCCTTCCTCTCTCAGTTTCTCTCTGTCCTGTCCAATAAAATGGAAAAAATATCTGCCAGGAGCAGTGGATTTGTAATGCAGGCACTGAGCTCCAGCCTAGAGGCCAAAAAAAAGATTTTTTTTGTATTGATATTTTCATGAGAGAGACCTGCTTAGCTATGGCAAATGGTGGTGCCAGGGATTGACTCTGAGACCTCTGGGACCTCAGGAATGTGAGTCTTGTGTGTTACTTCTGCACTCTCTCCAGCCTTCATATCTTAAACTTTTTTAAAAATTTCTTTATTGGGGCATTAAAGGTTTACAGTTGACAGTAAAATACAATAGTTTGCACAAGCGCAACATTTCCCAGTTTTCCACATAACATTTAATATAATTCCTTATTTCATCATGTATTCCATTGATTACTATTTTCAAGTTGTGGAACTATTTAGATCTAAGCAGAAGGATAACTATAAAATAGGATCCAGAAAGTGGCCAGAGACATACGGTAGAGTACACACATCACCAGATATGAGGACCCAGGCTTAAGTCAGTGGTCCCCACTTTCTCTCTGTCCCTATAAAAAAGAAAAAAGGGGGGGAGAAGTGGCCTCTGGGAGTGATGGGTTTGCAGTATGGGCACTGAGCCCTAGGGATAACGTGGCAATAAAGAATTGCTTCAAAAAAATAAGATGAAAGATTATTATAAGTTTAATGTTTATAACATATGAAACCTTATAAGGAAATGGACTATTAGTGTGATGAGTGTCTTTTTATCTTTCTTATACTTATTTCTAGGAGATTGAGGGAGAAAAACACCAGAGTGCCAGTCAGTTCAGCATAAGAAATGCTAAGAATCAAACCTGGTACATCATACACTCATACCTTCATTTTAGTGCTAAACTATCTCCCTGACGATCTCAAAAGTCACCTTTTGCTACCACATGTAGTAAATCCCAACTAGGGTAAATGAATTTTTAATTCATAGAAAAAACTGAGAATAGTTAATGTAAAAGTAAGGAAAATTTTGATTCAGAACATTATTCAAGCCAACAAAATCTAGTGATGTGCTACTTTGCCATACATAGCCCCCACCACATTGAAGGAAGCTTTGGTGCCATGGTTTATTTCCCTCTGTCTCCCATTCTGTCTCTGTCTGAAAAAGTCAGCCCATGTGACCCAGGAGGTGGCACAGTGGAGAAGGCATTGAACTGTCAAGCCTGAGTTCCTGAGTTCAATACCCGGCATTGCAAGTTGCCAGAGTGATGCTCTGGTGTTCTCTCTCAAATAATAATAAGAAGAAGGAGGTGGAGGAGGAGATATTGGTAATTGCATAAAAAAAAAAAGAGAGAGAGAGAGAAAGATTTTATTTTTATATGGTTCTAAAGAAAATACTTCTTAGGCGCTTATGTGATGGTATACTGTGAAAATCAGTAGCATTGAGCTCATTGACCTTGTCTGAAATGGATTGATTTTATGATCTTACTCATGACCTGTATTTTAAGTAAGTATTTAGATCAGAGTTACCACTCTTGCTATTTACATGCAAGGATTATTAGCATTTCTATAGACTTCAATCCAAATTAATGGAGTATTTTTCACTTCAAGTTATCTATCAAATACATATTTTTAAAAAAAGAGTCTAGTCAGATTTAAATAAAACCTTAGTTTGACAGCAGAACATTATTGTCTTATCTGAATCTGCATTTCGATAGCACTTAAGGCAATTCAAATAAGCCTTCAATTTTACTTCTATATTTTATTTTATATAATTTACTGCTGCAGGTACAATATTTTGCCTGGTTCCTTTAGTAACCAACATAAAAGTACATTAAATTTACATTATTTAATTCTAACCCATGCTCTTTATTTATGCTTTTTTTTTTTTCACATTTTGTTGAGTGATAGCTAGTCATAAAATTAATTGTATTGTTTTTATCTTGGGGAATCTAGGAATATGATTGCAGTTTTTTAAAATTATTATTTTTATTTATTAGATAGAGACAGCCAGAAATTGAAAGAGAAGGGGGTGATAGAGAGAGACAAAGAGACACCTGCAGCCCTGCTTTACCATTTGTGAAGCTTTCCCCCTGCGGGTGGGGACCAGAGGCTTGAACCTGGGTCCTTGCGCACTGTAATGTGAGTGCTTAATGAGGTGCGCCACCACCTGGCCCCCTGATTGCAGTTTTAAGTCATTTGGTAATCAAACTAATCAGAAGTCCAAGGTACATTTATGTCATTTTTCAAAAAAGGACACACTTCTAAAGAACAAGGTAAAATACAGAAATAGTGCATGCTTATTATTCAGAAAATGAGAGATACTTGTGTCTGATGGTACAAATTTAAATTGTGAAACCTGCTACATTGCAGTATAAAGATCTTTTCCTGTGTATTTATATGGCATTACTCATAAAAATTGTATAATGTCCTATATTGGAAATTACATGAATATAAAAAAATGTGGGAGAGGGTTTTTTTATTATTATTATTAAGAAGCCAGGTTTTGTCTTTATGTAAAAATCAATGGCTAAGAGTCTTAAAAAAACAGAATTTCATTGACCCAAAGACATCAGGGTGCTGAAGATTAAGTCATGAGCCTCTAATGACTGTGTTGCCTCCAGTTTGACTGTGTTGCCACCCCAGTTTGCTGCTTCTTGTTTTCCTGTCTTCCTGTCTTGACCCTCTGTCTTCCCAGACAGTTCAAACAGGGCTTGCAGGACAGCTAAAACACTTAAAGTGGTCATTGCTACTCTAGAAGAGAAAGTCATGAAGTCATAGGATTGGCACACCAGGCCAGTGCCAGTGCTCACCACCAGTAATGCAGGAAGGTGATGATTATGTACTCAGAAAGAGAGATGAACTGGAGAGCTTCCTGCATTCTTAGTAACCTGGTCCTCTGATCATAAATTTGCCTTTTATTGCCTTGTTATGAGGTTTTGTCTGGTCCCAACAGGTACCTTCTTAGTGAAATAATAAAGTGTATTCCTCTAACAGCAAGACAATCTTTAAGACAAAACATCCCTAACTGAAACCAAGAATGAATTATTAAATAAATTACTGGTGTGATGGAATAAGATAGCTGTTTGGTCGAGGGAAGTGTACTGTTTTGGGGAAATGTGGAAATGTATCCTCAAGACAACAATAATCCTGTAAATCAACTTTCCTTCAGCAAAGTAATACTGAAGTTGAAGGAGAAGGGGGACAGTTAGTTTTAGCTATGAGATGGGAAGAATTTACATAGGTTCTTTTTCTTTTCTCCTCATTTTTTATCTATAATGAACATATGTCATTTTTTCCCAATTCTCTGGCTTTGTTTGTTTTTAGAAAAAGCTATGGGGCTTGGGTAGATAGCATAATGCAAAGATAGCATAGTATGCAAAGAGACTTTCATGCCTACGGCTCCAAAATTCCAGGTTCAATCCCCTGCACTGCCATGAACCGGAGCTGAGCAGTGCTCTGAGAGAGAGAAAGGAAGGAAGGAAGGAAGGAAGGAAGGAAGGAAGGAAGGAAGGAAGGAAGGAAGGAAGGAAGGGAGGGAAGGAAGGAAGAAAGAAAGGGGAAGGAAAGGAAAGAGGGAAGGGGAAAGGAAGGCTTTATATATATTTAGGATTTTTCTAATTTATTTTTTGTTTTATTTTTTTATATTTATTTATTTTCCCTTTTGTTGCCCTTGTTTTTTATTGTTGTTGTAATTATTATTGTTGTTATTGATGTCATCATTGTTAGATAGGGCAGAGAGAAATGGACAGAGGAGGGGAAGACAGAGGGGAAGAGAAAGATAGACACCTGCAGACCTGCTTCACCGCCTGTGAAACAACTCCCCTGTAGATGGGGAGCCAGAGGCTCTAATGGGATCCTTACGCCAGTCCAGGTGCTTTGCGCCATGTGTGCTTAACCCGCTGCGCTACCGCCTGACTCCCAGGATTTTTTAATTTAAAAGCTTAGTATTATACTTTTTTTCTTTTTTTAACTTCCAGCTCTTGTGACTTTACATAAGGTTTTAAAAAAAAAAAGCAAATAGGACAGGTGATGGCACACCCAGCTGAGTGTACTTATATTATAATGCTCAAGGATCTGGGTTCAAGCAAGCCCCAGCTCTCCACCTGCAGTGGGGAAGCTTTGTGACAAGTGAAGCAGTGCTGCAGGTATCTCTTTTTCTCTCCTTTTCTATCTCTCCTCCCTCCCTCAATTTATCTCTGTCACTGTCAAATAAAATATTTTTTTTTAAACTCAAACCTCTGTGCCTATTGAATGAAATTCTGATTATTTTATTATTATTATTATTTTACCAGATCACTGCTCAGCTCTGGCTTATGGTGGCACTGGAGCTTGAACCTGGGACTTTCAGTGCCTCAGGCATGAAAGTCTTTTTGTGTAACCATTATTCTATCTTCACAGCCCTAGTTTATTGAGAGAAGGGAGGAGAAAACCAGAGTATCACTCTGGCACATGCAGTGCAGGGGACTGAACTCAGGAATTCATGCTTGAAGTTAAATACTTTGTCTACTTGCTACCTCCCAAGTTGCACTATTTTTTTTCTTTTTTCTTTGTTTTATTTCTTATTCTCTCCCTTTTTCTCATCACCAGTACTATATTTAAGATCCCATACTATACTTTTCCAGCTTATACACCTTCCATCAGATCCATCTATTTTAAGACCTCATTTTACTTATCTCGTGTTTACTATCCTAAGACAGCAGTTCTAAAAAGATGGCAATGAAGCTTTAAATTTTGTATTTCCTACAAGTACTGTATTTGTATTTTCTGCCTATAATTCTCGATAAAAACCAGCCCGTTAGTGGGAAAAGCCTAAATGCCTATGAAGATCCCTTTAATTATGGTACAATTCTCCAATGATAAAGGAGGCAGCCTATCAAAACAATCCTTACAAGTGAAAATGGAAAAACCATCAGAATACAAAATTAAGTGGATTTAGGATAATGGTACGGGGAAAAAAAGCAAAGTACACAGTAGTCTATAGAGAATATGCTGCTCTAGTGGAGGGTAGATAGCATAATGGTTATGCAAAGAGACCCTCATTCCTGAGGCTCCAAAGTTCTAGGTTGAATCCCCATAAAATGAGCAGTGCTCTGGTTGAAAAAAAAAAAAAAAAGTCTGGAAAGTGGCGCAGTGGATAAAGCATCAAATCCTCAAGCATGAGGTCCCGAGTTCAATCCCCAGCAACACATGTACCAGAAAATATGCTGCTCTGGGGGCATAAATACCTCTGTAGATGTACAAGACAGTGATAATTCGTAGAGGCAGCGAGGAGAGCAAAGGAGACTTGACTTTTCTTTTTTCTTTTGTAATGATTGTATTACCTGTTAGGATTATTATGGCAGTTTTTGTAGTAGGCATTCAAAATAACACATTTTTGTACATGCTTATAGGTTACATTAATAATAAATTGCAACTAACTGAAGATAACTGTTTTAAGAGGGTAGTATTAAAACAAGTATTTAATTTGCAGGTTTCTGGGCTGTATAAATCTAATTCTGTGGACAGTCTTTCTGCAACTAAGATCAAACCACTAGTACCTGCCAGAGTCAGTGGGCTGAGCAAGAAGTCAGCAAACATCCAGAAGAGAAATCGCCATGATGCTGAGAATAAACCAGGGTTACAGATAAAAATCAATGAGCTCTGGAAAAATTTTGGATTTAAAAAGTAAGTTGCCTTGTTACTTAACTCTTAAGTAGGAGAAACTTTTTTGTTTTTCCTGTAATTTTAATCCTTCCAACTTTTATTGCCATGAGAATTGGTTTCTTAAGTGTACTTAGCATTTATATCTGGACCTTCTCTTAGTTTAAGATAGTAAACTAAAAAAACCTCAGGTCTCATTCTAAACTTGGAGTCTTTCTGTTATTATACAATTTGCTTTTCCAGACCTTAAATTTCTCTACTTTTTTTTTTTCCTTTTCTCTTTCTGGAATGTAATGAAAATAAAGTTGTCATAGACACTGGAGTTTTAAGGGTAATGTCATGTCATACTTCTGGATCTAAGTTGAGTTCTCTGTTAGACCCAACAGGGGGAGAATTGCAGGGGGAGAATTGTTGAATTTAAGTGAGTTTTGCATATTTCTAATGTATGTGACTAATAACTATTTGTAAAAATTGGCCTATATGTCTTCATTTTTTTTACCACAGTACTTCCTTCTGTTAAATTACAAATTATCACAGAATAGTGTTAATTTCTTGTTAGCTTATTTTCCTGTTCTCAGTAAATAATTTTTAAAAATTTTTATTAGTGATTTAATATTGATTTACAAGATTCTAAGATAATAGAGGTATATTTTTTAGTTAATTTTTTAAAATATTTATTTATGTATATTATTTATTTATTTATATTTATTTTACCAGAGCACTGTTCAGCTCTGGCTTATGGTGGTGCAGTGGATTGAACCTGGGCCTTCAAAGCCTCAGGCACGAGAGTCTGTTTGCATAACCATTATGCTATCTACCCTCTGCCCAATAATAGTGGTATGATCCCATACAGTTCCTATCACCAAAGTTATATGTCCCGTCCTCTGGGAGTATGGACCAAAATTCTTTTTGGTTTGCAGGAAGTGGTAGGTCCGGCTTCTGTAATTGCTTCACTGCTGGATTTGGGTGTTGACAGGTCAACACCCCCAACCTGTCTCTTATTTCTCCCTAGTGGGATAGATGAGGTTCCAGGAAGCATTGGTGAGATCATCTGCCCAGGGAAGTCAGGATGGAATCTTAGTAGCATCTGCGGTTTGGTGGCTGAAATGCAGTAAGAAACTTTATAGTCTGTTAGTCTGTATTGTACTATTAAAAAGCTATCAAGTAGCACATACAGATAATACAACATTCTGACACTTGAAAGTTGAATTTATTATTGTCAGCAAATACTGTTAAGGTGTTTGGTTGGTTGGTTGTTTTTAAGGAGAAAAACAACAAGTAACAGACTGGCTTTGTTTAGTTTAGAGAAAACTTTTACCAAATGTCTGATAACCCTTTACCAAAAGCCAAATAAACATATTGCTACATATACTTTTCTTGAGATGAACCGTCATGTTTCAGTATGCAACAAGATGTTTAAGGTATGTTTCCTATGTCATCATAGAATTTGAAGAGAGGTAAAGGATTGAAGTTTAATTTTTACTACATTACATTATTTTATTTATTTATTTATTTTTAGTGAGAAACCAGAGCTCTTGCACATGTGGTAAGGGGAGTTGAATTTGAAAACTCAAGGACACAGAGCCAATGCTCTGTAACCGATAGGCTCTCAAAGAGTATTTTTAAGTGAAAGTGACTTTTTAAAAAAATTTTTAAATTATCTTTATTTATTGGATAGAAACAGCCAGAAATCGAGAGGGTAGAGGAGATAGAGAAAAAGAGAGACACCTGCAGCCCTGCCTCACCACTTGCAAAGCTTTCCCTCTACATGTGGGGACTGGGGACTCCAACCCGGGTCCTTGAGCACTGTAACATGTGCATTCAACCAGGTGCACCACCACCTGGTCCCACTTTTTTTTTTTTAAGCAGAGCAAGAACAATGCTCAGCTCTGGCTTAGCAGTGGTTCTGAAAATCAAACCTAGAACCTCTAAACTTCAGAGAAAAGCTTTTCTTTCTTTCCTTCCTTCCTTCCTTCCTTCCTTCCTTCCTTCCTTCCATCCTTCCTTCCTCCCTCCCTCCCTCCCTCCCTTTCTTTCTTTACTTCTTCCTTTCTTTCAACTTCAGCTACACAGATGTAGAGTTTCTTGCACTGTTTTGTGCTGCTCTCTTGCTTCATGCTAAGTTGCTGGCAACTTTTTACTCAGTTCTGCTTTTAAATCCTCAGCACAGTGGAAATGGCAAGTAAACTCTAAAAATTATGAAAACTATTTTGATCTTAAAGACTCTCTGGAAGGGCCTTTGTAGTTCTTATGGGTTGGTGAGAACTGTAATAATATTTTATTGTTGTTGGGGTGAGGAAGGCACCACATCACAGAAACTTTCTCTAATGCCATGGGGATGAGTCTCAATAACAAAGTGATGTTTTTTAGTATTCTTAAATGTTCTATTAGAAAATGGGACTGCTATTAAGTTGTTATTGATAAGATATAAAATTGTATTATTTCATAATAGCATTATTTATTTTGTAGATAGAGCCCTGTTCCCATAGAAAAGTCTGGGAAGGGGAGTTATGGGAAAGGGGTAAGCAATAGGCCTTAAATATTTATGCATGCCTTGCTCGTATTCATTCTTACACTTGGAATGGGTAGTAAGAAGAAAAGATCTAGTTTCTTTATCAAAGTCATTCTGCTTTATTTTGCATATGTGTTTAGTAGTGGCCTGGCACATACATTGAAAAATGATTTTGAGGGAGTCGGGCGGTAGTGCAGTGGGTTAAGCGCACGTGGCGCCAAGCGCACTGACCAGAGTAAGGATCCCGGTTCAAGCCCCTGGATCCCCACCTGCAGGGGAGTTGCTTCACAGGCAGTGAAGCAGGTCTGCAGGTGTCTTTTTCTCCCCCTCTCTGTCTTCCCCTCCTCTCTCCATTTCTCTTTGTCCTAACAATGACGACATCAATTACAACAACAATAATTAAAAAAAAGGCAACAAAAGGGAAAATAAATATTAAAAAAAAGAGAAAAAGCTTTTGAAAGCAGGAAGAGAGAAGAAGCAAAACTCGTTTTATCAGTCATTCATACTCAGAGAACCTAAATATGTAGATGATAAACTATGGCAGATTATACAGTAAAGAGCCTTCCTAGGCATATGTCTCTGTTTTCCCCAAGAAGACTATTATCTAATAACCATTGTTTACTTTATTATATCTTACAGAAATTCTGAAAAGCTTCCTTCTTGTAAGAAGTCAGACCCCCTGTCTCCAGTCAAAGATAACATCCAGCTAACTCCAGAAACCGAAGAGGATATATATAATAAGTCTGAATGTGCACATGCTCAGAGAGCAATATTCCAATAATGTAGACTGCTGGAAGACATCTGTTTGCGAGTATCCCAACCGATTTGAAGTCCAATTGGGATTGAAGCAATTACAACCTGAAGGATAGAATTTGTTCTTAGATTTATTCTTTTTTTTTTTCCCCTAACAGAGTACATTTTGTATATTAACTTTGTAATTGTTTCTTCTGTTCAGTTTCTTATATTTTCATAAGAAGCTGATGGAGGAATGATTGTGTCTTTGACATTTTTTATAAATTTTGTTTTAATTGAATAGTTCCACTGAAATTTATAAAAATCTATTATAATGATTTCCGTAATGTTGTCAAGTAGAATGATGACAAATGAGAAAACACAATTTGTAATTATTTCACCTAGACAAAATTGCTATATTTCCCAAGCTTTTCATTTTTTTTTAAATTCTTTATTGAGGAATTAATGTTTTACATTCAACAGTAAATACAATAGTTTGTACATGCATAACATTCCCCAGTTTCCCATTTAACAATACAACCCCCACCATGTCATTTATCATCCTTCATGGATCTTTTACTTTGGTGTAATACTCCAATTCCATTTCAGGTTCGACTTGTGTTTTCTTTTCTGATCTTGTTTTTCAACTTCGGCCTGAGAGTGAGATCATCCCGTATTCATCCTTCTGTTTCTGACTTATTTCACTCAACATGATTTTTTCAAGGTCCATCCAAGATCGGCTGAAAATGGTGAAGTCACCATTTTTTACAGCTGAGTAGTATTCCATTGTGTATATATAGCACAACATGCTCAGCCACTCATCTGTTGTTGGACACCTGGGTTGCTTCCAGGTTTTGGCTATTACAAATTGTGCTGCCAAGAACATATGTGTACACAGATCTTTTTTTTAAATTTATTTCTTTATTGGGGAATTAATGTTTTATATTCAACAGTAAATACAATAGTTTGTACATGCATAACATTCCCCAGTGTCCCATTTAACAATACAACCCCCACTATGTCGTTGATCATCCTTCATGGACCTGTATTCTCCCTACCCACCCACCCCAGAGTCTTTTACTTGGGTGCCATATGACAATTCTATTTCAGGTTCTACTTGTGTTTTCTTTTCTGATCTTGTTTTTCAACTTCTGCCTGAGAGTGAAATCATCCCATATACATCCTTCTGTTTCTGACTTATTTCACTCAACATGATTTTTTCTTTTTTTTTTTTTTTTTTTTTATTTAAGAAAGGATTAACAAAACCATAGGGTAGGAGGGATACAACTCCACACAATTCCCACCGCCCAATCTCCATATCCCACCCCCTCCCCCTATAGCTTTCTCATTCTCTATCCCTCTGGGAGCATGGACCCAGGATCATTGTTGGTTGCAGAAGGTAGAAGGTCTGGCTTCTGTAATTGCTTCCCTGCTGAACATGGGCGTTGACTGGTCGGTCCATACTCCCAGTCTGCCTCTCTCTTTCCCTAGTAGGGTGGGTCTCTGGGGAAGCTGAGCTCCAGGACATATTGGTGGGGTCTTCAATCCAGGGAAGTCTGGCCGGCATCCTGATGACACCTGGAACCTGGTGACTGAAAAGAGAGTTAACATACAAAGCCAAACAAATTGTTGAGCAATCATGGACCCAAAGCTTGGAAAAGTGGAGAGGAAGTATTAGGGAGGTACTCACTGCAAACTCTAGTGTACTTCTGCTTTCTTACTTTGGTGCCATACTCCAAACTCAGTCAATTTCTGCTTTGCGTTTCTACTTCTTTTTTTTTTTTTTTTTTACATGCATAACATTCCCCAGATTCCCATTTAACAATACAACCCCCACTATTTCATTCATCATTTTTCATGGACCTGTATTCTCCCCACCCACCCACCCACCCCAGAATCTTTTACTTTGGTGTAATATTCCAATTCCATTTCAGGTTCGACTTGTGTTTTCTTTTCTAATCTTGTTTTTCAACTTCGGCCTGAGAGTGAGATCATCCCGTATTCATCCTTCTGTTTCTGACTTATTTCACTCAACATGATTTTTTCAAGGTCCATCCAAGATCGGCTGAAAACGGTGAGGTCACCATTTTTAACAGCTGAGTAGTATTCCATTATGTATATATACCACAACTTACTTAGCCACTCATCTGTTGTTGGACACCTGGGTTGGTTCCAGGTTTTATCTATTACAAATTGTGCTGCCAAGAACATATGTGTACACAGATCTTTTTGGATGGATGTGTTGAGTTCCTTAGGATATATCCCCAGGAGGGGAATTGCAGGGTCATAGGGTAGGTCCATTTCTAGCCTTCTGAGAGTTCTCCAGACTGTTCGCCACAGAGGTTGGACCAATTGACATTCCCACCAGCAGTGCAGGAGGGTTCCTTTGACCCCACAGCCTCTCCAGCATTTGCTGCTGTTACCTTTTCTGATGTATGACATTCTCACAGGAGTGAAGTGATATCTCATTGTTGTCTTGATTTGCATTTCTCTGACAGAGACTTGGAACATTTTTTCATGTGTTTCTCGGCCTTTTATATCTTTTCTGTGGTGAATATTCTGCCCAAGTCCTCCCCCCATTTTTTGGGTGGGGTTATTTGTTGTCTTGTTGTTGAGTCTGGCAAGCTCTTTATATATGTTGGTTATTAAACTCTTATCTGATGTATGGCATGTAAAGATCTTCTCCCATTCTGTGAGGGGTCTCTTGGTTTGGGTAGTGGTTTCTTTTGCTGTGAAGAAGCTTTTTAATTTGATGTAGTCCCATAGGTTTATACTTGCTTTAGTCTTTTTTGTAATTGGATTTGTTTCATTGAAAATGTCTTTAAAATGTATGCAGAAAAGAGTTCTGCCAATATTTTCCTCTAAGTATCTGATAGTTTGTGGTCTAACATCCAAGTCCTTGATCCACTTGGAATTTACTTTGGTATTAGGTGAAATACAGTGATTCAGTTTCATTCTTCTGCATGTTTCAACACCATTTGTTGAAGAAACTCTGTTTTCGCCATGTAATAGTCTGGGCCCCTTTGTCAAAGATTAGATGTCCATGCGTGTGGGGCCTCATTTCTGGGCTCTCAATTCTATTCCACTGGTCAGTGTGTCTGTTCATGTTCCAGTACCAAGCAGTTTTGATGACAATGGTCCTATAATACAGTTTGAGATCTGGGAGTGTGATGCCTCCGGTTCTGTTTTTTCTCAAGATTGTTTTGGCAATTCTAGGTCTTTTCTGGTTCCAGATAAACATTTGTAGCATTTGTTCTATTCTCCTAAAAAATGTGGTTGGGATCTTGATGGGGATAGCATTAAATTTGTAGATGGCTCTGGGTAATATATTCATTTTGATGATGTTAATTCTTCCAACCCATGAACATGGAATATCTTTCCACTTCTTTGTGTCTTTTTCAATTTCTTTGAGTAGTGACTCATAGTTTTCAGTGTACAAGTCTTTCACTTCTTTGGTTAGGTTTACTCCTAGATATTTTATTGTTTTTGTTGCTATAGTAAAAGGAATTGATTTCTGGATTTCGATTTCTTCTAACTTAGTGTTTGTATAGAGGAATGCCACTGACTTTTGAATGTTAATTTTGTAGCCTGACACCTTACTGTATTGCCTGATGATTTCCAAAAGCTTCTTGCTGGATTCCTTAGGTTTTTCCATGTATACTATCATGTCATCTGCAAATAAGGAGAGTTTGACTTCTTCTCTTCCAATCTGTATGCCTTTAATTCCTTGCTCCTGCCTGATTGCTATGGCAAGAACTTCCAACACTATGTTGAATAGTAATAGTGATAGTGGGCAGCCCTGTCTAGTACCTGATCTGAGGGGAAATGCTTCCAGTTTTTTACCATTGAGTATGATGTTGGCTGTAGGTTTGCTATATATAGACTCCACTATCTTCAGGAATTTTCCATCTGTTCCCATTTTTTGTAGTGTTTTGATCATAAAGGGAGGTTGTATTTTGTCAAAGGCTTTCTCTGCACCTATTGATATGACCATGTGGTTTTTGGTCTTGCTTTTGTTGATGTGGTGGATCACATTGATTGATTTACGTATATGAAACCAACCTTGCGTGCCTGGGATAAACCCCACTTGGTCATGATGAATAATCTTTTTGATATACTGCTGTATCCGGTTGGATAGAATTTTGTTCAATATTTTTGCATCTATGTTCATCAGAGATCATTTATTTTTTAAACCTGAGTGTCCTACCTTTTAGGTAGAATAAAAATTAAAGTTATGCGATGAGAGAGGATGAGTTGGGAGGTTGAGGTTTAAAGATCATTACACAAATGGAATAGTACCATTATCCATGAAAAGTTTAACTGAGCTACAGGTTAAGGGTGTGAGCTAGATTTTCCTTAACGTATTTAAAACTTTATTATGATGTAAAACACTAAAACTGCAGAATCTGTGATACACCCTGCAAAGAAATAGGCAATTGCCTAGAAAGGAAAGCAGCTATGCAAAGGAAGTTCTGAAAAGCAAAAGGTGGAAGAATAAAGATAAAACTATCCAAAACATGGAGGATAAAGGAAAGCGAGCCAGAGGACTTGGGTCAAGGACTGTAGGATGACAGAAAGAAGAACAACAGACAAGGGAACAGATGAGTAGCAAAAGCCAATAACAGGTCAAACAAACAAAATTCCAGATGCATCAATAATAGAGATATAAAGCAGGTTACTCCGTACTATGGGTGAGGTCAAAAGCTAAAAATGAGATTGGTTCTCCAAAATCCCAGGTTCATTCCCCTGCACCACCATAAGCCAGAATTGAGCAGTGCTCTGTTAAAAAAAAAAAAAAAAAAGATTGGTTAGAAAGCCTTTAAAAGTGGACAAGAGGGGAATCATGGAAGCAGTGCCATGGTTTTTCAGTCTCTGAATCCCCACAGAAAAGCAACTATATAGCAAACACAAAAATCTATGAAGAGAATTACAACAAACTTTAAATCTCAAAATGTACGTGGGTGGGGTACTTCAGGGGGTAAACACACATGGCATGAGACTTGAGGACTGGCGTAAGGATCCCGGTTCAAGCCCCTGGCTCCCCACCTGCAGGGAGTCGCTTCACAAGCAGTGAAGCAGGTCTGTAGGTGTCTTTCTCTCCCTCTCTCTGTGTTCCCCTCCTCTTTCCATTTCTCTCTGACCTATCCAGCAAAATAAAAATAATAATAACCACAACATATTTACCTGGCAGGGGAGATACCATGATCTCAAAGGTGGTTTTCTAGGGTGAGGCTTATCCATTGCACTCCAGATGTGCTGACCCCTGTGATGTTCCCAAATGTGGGAATTCGACTCCATAATTTTGGTAATGGGAGACTGCATTCGGGCTCTCACCTAATAAAAAATAATAATAATAACCACAACTGATAAAAACAAGGGCAACAAAAAAGGAAAATAAAATATTTTTTTAAAATGTATGTGGGTGAAGAAGACAACCTATTACAGCAACAAGACTGCACTGTGCCTCTGGCATGTATTCAGGAGAAACAGAGGCCATCTAGGGAACTTGAAAATAGAACTTGAGAATCACCATTGGAATGCACAGCAAGCCAAATGAGACATTTGAGATTGGTGCTTCCAGTGGTGAGAAGTACAGAAGACCTGCAGTGATGTCTGAAGAAGGATTGAAGCAATCTATCAATGTGAGTTGTTGAAACATAGTTCACCCAGTTCCCAAGGCTCCCATTTAGGACAGAGTTCTCTCTTCTCCCAGGGGAAAAAAAAATGTAAGACCAAAATTAAACAGAAAAACGTAGCAAAAGAAAAAGAATACATGTGAACTGCTGACCAAGAAAACAGATTATCCTAGGTATTTTAAATATTTAGAAAAAGTTGTAGTTCTAGCTAAAGGGATAGTTCACCTGGTAGGGTGCCTTCCTTGCCACATGCACAGTTCTGGTTTGAGCCCTGGCATATCACACGGGAATACTGTGGCTTCAGGGGTGTCCCGTCTTATCTGTAAAGGTCAATCGACAAAATTGCTAATGCACAAAGCCCTCGTGAACCACACATACACACCTTAGTTTTAGAAGGACCTATGCCTCATACTTTTTCTCAGTTAAGAAAAATAATTTTACTTAAGAGGAAAATCACAGCAAAGTTTGTAGGTGAATCTTCATTTTACTAAGAGCAGAATAATAGATAAGATACTAGGAATGCCACAAAGCAGGTCAAAACTAGTCCATTTCAGTAGCAACAAATGTTAGAGAGGCTGTGGGGACAGAGGAACCCTTTTGCACTGCTGGTGGGAATGTAAATTGGTCCAGCCTCTGGAGAGCAGTCTGGAAAATTCTCACAAGGCTAGACATGGACCTTCCATATGACCCAGTAATTCCTCTCCTGGGGATATACTCCAAGGACTCCATAACACCCAACCAAAAAGAGGTGTGTTCTCCTATGTTCATAGCAGCACAATTCATAATAGCTAAAACCTGGAAGCAACCCAGGTGCCCAACAGCAGATGAGTGGCTGAGAAAGCTGTGGTATATATACACAATGGAATACTATGCAGCTACTAAGAACAATGAACTCAACTTCTCTGACCCATCTTGGATGGAGCTAGAAGGAATTACGTTAAGTGAGCTAAGTCAGAAAGATAAAGATGAGTATGGGATGATTCCACTCATCAACAGAAGTTGAAAAGAAGATCAGAAAGGGAAACTAAAAGCAGGATCTGACTAAATTGAAAGTAGGGCACCAAAGTAAAAGCCCTGTGGTGAGGGGGAGGGTGGACATGAGGCTTCCAGGGCCGGTTGGGGGGGTGTGGGTGGGTGGAATGGGACACAATCTTTTGGTGGTGGGAATGGTGTTTATGTACAAGCCTACTAAATTGTAGTCATAAATCACTAATTAATATGAGAGGGGGAAACATTGATTGTATGTCTAACAAAGGGACTTTTCAAAGTTAATCCAATTACCAAATAATGTGATGTTAACAATAATTATCCATTGTATTTTGAACCCTAAGACAGCAGGAACCTCACATTTCCACTATAGAGCCTAAACTTCCCCCATGGGACGCTAGGGTAGGGCCCACTTTCCCGCATGCTTCTCCCAATTCTTATCAAATAATATTGCATCTGCCAATCGCAACCTAATCAAAACAACGAGTGCCACCTCAACATGCTTCAGCTCAGACTGTGTCCAGAGACTTCATGTGTGGAATGACCCTTTAGCTTCATTACACGGGTGAGACCTTTCCTTTCATAGTATTCTCTAATTCCATTCCAGGTGGTTCACTTCCTAACAAAGTCCCAAAACCTAGATATACACCAGATTCCATAAGATAGAGCATATGTTCACACGTATCCATAAACTAGGGCAAAATATACACCTGAAAGCAGTAGTACTCTAGAGTTTGCAGTGAATACCCCCCCAACACTTCATCTGCACTATTCCAACCTTTGGGTCCATGATTCTTCAACAATTTGTTTGGTTTTGTATGTTAACTCTCTTTTCAGCCACCAGGTTCCAGATGCCATCAGGATGCCGGCCAGGCTTCCCTGGACTGAAGACCCCACCAATATGTCCTGGAGCTCAGCTTCCCCAGAGCCCTACCCTACTAGGGAAAGAGAGAGGCAGATGGAGTATGGACCGACCAGTCAACGCCCATGTTCAGCGGGGGAGCAATTACAGAAGCCAGACCTTCCACCTTCTGCAACCCACAACAACCCTGGGTCCATGCTCCCAGAGGGATAGAGAATGGGAAAGGTATTGGGGAGGGGATGAGATATAGAGATTAGGTGGCGGGAATTGTGTGGAGTTGTACTCCCCCTACCCTATGGTTTTGTTAATTTATCCTTTCTTAAAAATAAATAAAAATAAAAAAGCTAGTCCATTTAAAATGATGGGCTAAGTGTTATAGAATATAAAGGAATTTAGAGTTGGAAAAAGTCCAATTAAAATAAATTGAGGGAAGCATAAATCAACGTGTAGTGGGCAGGTCACTTAGCTCATCTGGGAAGGTACCTGCTTTGCCATGTGCACAACTCATCTTAGCTCAACCTGTTGCCTGCACTTGGGGGACACTTGGGTGCTAGCTATAGTGTCTTTCCTTTTGTGTGTGTCTTTGTAAAAGCCAAAACAGCAATGATAAAAAGGCATTCCAGAGCTGAAAAACTAGAAGGAACACAAGCACTAAAGATAATGCCTTCAAATAAGCAGGAGGTGAAAATCAAAAGTTAAGATTATTAATGAAATACTGAAAATAGGAACAAGGGGTCAAGTGTACAAATAAGAGTTGAAGAAAAATATTTTTTTTATAATAAAACCTCAGTTTATTATTAGTGCATAGAGACAAAAAAATTGAGAGGTGATAGGGAGAGAGACCTGCAGCCCTCCTTTACTTGTGAAGCCGGTGGGAACAGGGGCTTGAACCCGGGTCCTCGTGCACTGGAGTGTGTGAGCTTAACCAAGTGCATCACTGTCTGACCGCTGAGGAAAAATTTTTAATGGAAAAAATAACTGCCAGGTGCAGTGGATTTATAGTGCTGGCACCGAGTCCCATTATTGGCAGAAAAAAAAAAAACTAATTTGGGCCAGGCGGTGGCGCACCTGGTTAAAAGCAAGAACCTGTGTTTGAGAGCCCATTTCCCCCCTACAAGGGGAGACACTTCACTAGAGGTGAAACAGGTCTGCAGGTGTCTCTCTTCTCTCTCTATCTCCCCATTCCTCTCAAATTCTCTCTGTACTATCTAATAAAATTAAGAAATCAGAGTGGTCCAGGAGGTGGCACAGTAGATAAAGCACTGAACAAAGTGTGAGATCCTGAGTTCCATCCCGAGAAGCACATGCACCCACATATCTGATTTTCTCCTTTCTCATGAATAAATAATATTTAATAAAAAATAAATTAAAAAAAAAGAGCGGTAGATTTTTAGTGCTGGCAGCAAGCCCCAGCAATAACCCTGGTGGCAATAAAAAAGGGGGGGCTGAGTAGTGCACCTGGTTGCGTGTTACAATGTGCAAGGACCTGGGTTCAAGCCCCCAGGTCCCATCTGCAGGCGGAATGCCTTGCTAGTGGTGAAGCAGTGTTGCAGGTGTCTGTCTTTCTCCCTTTCTATCATCCCTCTCCCTCTCGATTGCTGGCTGTCTCCAGTAAATAAGTAAATATTTAAAAAATAATAATAATAATTCCAGAAACCTCTCCTAATACTAAAGCACTTTTAATACCAAAGATTATTAACCCAAAACAGCAACTTAAACAGTTACTTTAAACAAGAAAAGATCTTGTGAGTAGGCAAAAATAGCACAAAGTATAATCATAAAGTCTGATTTTTTTATGTCAATTGCTATTTTTGCTTGAAAAAAAGATTGATATAAAGGTATATAAGTAAAAATGTTAGCAAGGATCCTGGGAAAAGCTTCATGAGTGGTGCAGGTTTCTCTGTCTCTCTTCCACACTATTCCCCCCTTCCCTCACAATTTCTCTCTGTCTCTATTCAAAATCAATAAAGATTAAACAAAAAAAGAAAAAAGAAAATGATTCCTGGGCTGGGGAAATGGGTAGCAGTAGTGCCTCCGACTTGCATGCCAGAACTGAGTGGTGTTTATTAACTATTAAATATTTTTAAAAGAAAATTATTTCCATTAATAACAATGAGAGAAAAATTTAAAAATAAACTAGAGAATAGTAATGAAGACCAATAATAATAATAAAGTTTAATGTAACAACTATTACTGAAAAAAGTATGTGTCCACTATGTCCAGATGACAGTGCAACCAAGAAAAAAGCGAGGGGGGGGACACACACAAGCATTTGCAAAAACATTTGTTTTATACAAGTCGAACCTGAAATGAAATTGGAGTATTACACCAAAGTAAAAGACTCTGGGGTGGGTGGGTGGGTGGGGAGAATACAGGTCCATGAAAGATGATGAATGACATAGTGGGGGTTGTATTGTTAAATGGGACACTGGGGAATGTTATGCATGTACAAACTATTGTATTTACTGTTGAATGTAAAACATTAATTCCCCAATAAAGAAATAAATTATTTATTTAAAAAAAACATTTGTTTTATTTTGGCTGGTAGTGGTCTTATAGAGTAAGACAGAATAATCAAAGATGGGATATTTTAATTCATCAAGCCTTCTTGAGAATCAGAATTTCTGATATGAGAAAAAAAAGTATGCACATATAAAATGGACTAATTTGTGGTCCGGGAGGTGGCGCAGTGGATAAAGCGTTGAATTCTCAACCATGAGGTCCCAAGTTCGACCACTGGCAGCACATGTACCAAAGCAATGTTCGGTTCTTTCTCTCCTCCTATCTTTCTCATGAATAAGTAAATAAATTCTTTAAAAATAAAATAAAATAAAATGGACTAATTTAGGTTCCTAGAGTTGTCCATTTACATTATAATTATTACCAAAAGGTTATGAATATATAGAATATTTGTGCATGAATTGTGTTGTCGGGTAAGTCATGACACATTCTTGCATCAAAAAATACATCATGACTTTTTTGACAACCAATACATATAATGGGTCCATATACTTATGTACATATACTAGATACAATATGTATGTATTGAAGAAACCCAGAAAAAAAAATCAGCCCAATTCTAATAAATACCACTCTGTCTATAGTTATAAAATATCATTTTTTAATGAACTATAAGAAACAAAAGCTTGACAAAGCAGTCTGCAAGGAAATGTAAAGATAAATCTTGTTAAAGCAATCTGTCACTATCTGCCATATACAATGTATAAAGTGTAGTCAGGCAGGCGTGGACCCAAGCTCATGAACAAAACTGCCGATGACCAGCTAGTGAGCCCAGACAGTGCTGACCAACATCTGCATCATCTCTTGACAGCCTCTGGTGGCACCCATGTGGATTCCCTGTCCCTGAGTACTCACAGTAAAATAAAATAAAATAACAAGTGCAATTTAGGGAGTCTGGTAGTAGTGCACCGGGTTATTAAGCATAAGTGGTACAACGTGCAAGGACCGTCGTAAGGATCCCGGTTCCAGCCCCCAGTCCCCACCTGCAGGGGAGTCGCTTCACAGGCAGAGAAGCAGGTCTGCAGGTGTCTATCTTTCTTTACCCCTCTCTGTCTTCCCCTCCTCTCTCCATTTCTCTCTGTTCTATCTAACAATGATGACAATAATAATAACTACAACAAGGGCAACAAAAGGGAATAAATAAATATTAAAAAATAGTAAGTGCAATGTATTGGTCAAACATATTGAAGATAATTGATCACCTGGTAGAATATCATTTTGTTATCTTAAAAAATGAAAAATTGAAATAAGTATTTTTCCTTTGAGCTTTGTGTATTACAAGATACTCAGTGAAAGGCATGGGGCTATCTTTTGAATGTTTTGATTTATAGTGAAAATGAAATGTATAGCAGTCTGGGAGAAGCCACAGTGGGTAAGCTATTGCACTTTCAAGCGTGAGATCCCACATTCGATTCCCAGAAGCTCATGTACCAAAGTGATGATCTGGTTCTTTCTGTTTCTTATCTCTCTCAATAATAAATACATAAGATCTCTTTATAAAATTAAAAGAAAATTTCCACTTTGCAGTTCCCAGTGGATTAATGGGTTTAATCTTGAGCACAAACTGTTATTAATAAAAAAAAAAAAAAGACATTATGCCTCCTTAATGTAAAAAAAAAAAATCATTCTTTGTTGTCTTGCCAAGACATTGGAGATGAATCTCACCATGTGTCTTTTAATCAGAGGACAACAGAACATTTATAAATGGTGTCTGAAATTTGGGGTGTTAATGTGGTACATAAAATAACAGTGCATGAAAGGCTGGGTGGTAGTGCTCCAGGTTAAGCACAAGGACCGACTTAAGGATCCGGGTTCGAGTCCCCAACCTGCAGGGGAGTCGCTTCATGAGCAGTGAAGCAGGTCTGCAGGCATCTATCTTCTCTCCCCACTTCTGTCTTCCCCTCCTCTCTCGATTTATCTCTGTCCTATCTGACAACAATAACAACAATAATAATAACAATGATAAACAACAAGGGCAAAAAAAGGGAAAAAAAAATAGCCTCCAGGATTTATAGTGCAGGCACCAAGTGAAAACCCTAGAGGCAAATAAATAACAGTGCAGTGTTGTGACGTACATGTCAGAGATCACCCAAGACCAAATTGGCCAAATTTAGGAGTCTATATTCAGCCGGCCATCGACTACACTCACAGCTAAAGTGCTGCTCAGAGTGCATGTAGCTCAGTCATTTATAGGGGTAAGTGTGGGAAGCAAGCTAGATTACAGAAGCCAAACATGCGGTGGTTAGAGCTGTATAGTACTGTGGTCAGGAAGTCCCGTTATGGAAACAATCAACAATCAAAGATTGATTAATCAATAATTTCAGAACACTAAGATCTACTTCTTGTTGACAAGTAAAGCAGTTGCACAAGTTCAGGTTCAGGTCAAGATGGAGTCAGTTATGCTAAGAAAGTGGGGACCCTGTCACAGCATCTTATAGTTATAATTACTGTGGGCTAGGCAGTGGCTCACCCTATTGAACATGTTACAGTGTGCAAGGACCTGGGGTCAGTGCTGCAGGTGTCTCTCTCTTTTCCCTCTCCACCTTTCTCTTCCTCTTGATTTCTATCATTTGTCCCCTCCCCCCCCAAAAAAAGGAAAAATAATGAGGTAAATGTTATGTATTCATGGACTGAGCATTTCTACTATTTTTTAAAAAAGATTGTATTTATTTATTAATGAGAAACATAAGAGGAGAGAAAGAGCCAGAAAGCCAGACATCACTCTGGTACATGTGCTGCTGGGGATTGAACTAGGGACCTCATGCTTGAGAGTCCAACACTTTATCCACTGTGCCACCTCCCTGTCCACAAGCAGCACTCCTACTATTAACTAGTGCGAGGTATTCACAAAGACTGGCAGGTTTGCAATTTCTGGTGCTGTAGGAGCACCGCCACCTGACTTAGGGTACCTCTGGTGTTAAAGTAATTGTGTACAAGTTGTAGTGCCAGAGTTTTGTTTTTGTTTTTTGCTGCTCCTGCTCTCGGTACAGTTTTTAGTGTTTTTTTATGCACCTACAGCACAGAAGCACTTTCTCCCTGATTCTTGCCCTCTCCAACAGCAGACTACTATGACTTCTTACTTGGTGCCTGTGTACTGACCATTAGCAATCTATTATGAATGTATTGACTGTATTAAGTTTTATGATCCACTACACAATACAGACATTACCCACCTCTGCCTACTCCTGGGAAGATGTTGGCAACCTGCTCATTGTTCCACATTCTAATTAAATTACCTCTGGCTACCAGTCACTGTATATGGTAGAGCATTCAAAGGCTCTCTAATCACATTTTAGAATTTAGCATTTGTTGACTCATGGTCCACAGGAGACAGACTAATTGATAGGATTCCAGATAGGAGTCAAAAGACTTGATCTGTAATTCTGACTTGTTTGAAACTTTGATGAGCTTGGGTAGCCATTGCTATTTTTTAAAATATTTTATTTATTTATTCCCTTTTGTTGCCCTTGTTGTTTTATTGTTGTAGTTATTATTGTTGTTGTCGTTGTTGGATAGGACAGAGAGAAATGGAGAGAGGAGGGGAAGACAGAGAGGAGGAGAGAAAGATAGACACCTGCAGACCTGCTTCACCGCCTGTGAAGCGACTCCCCTGCAGGTGGGGAGCCGGGGTTTGAACCGGGATCTTGTGCTTTGCGCCACCTGCGCTTAACCCGTTGCGCTACAGCCTGACTCCCGCAATGCTATTTTTTTTTAATAAGCAAAGGGTAAGTTTTAAAAAAGTTAATTGGGGAGTTGAGCGGTAGTGCAGTGGTTAAGCGCACTTGGCGCAAAGTGTTAATGGACCAGCATAAGGATCCCAGTTCAAGCCCCTGGCTCCCCACCTGCAGGGGCGTCACTTCACACTTCTTTCTCCTTCTCTGTCTTCCCCTCCTCTCTCCATTTCTCTCTGTCCTATCCAACAATGACGACATCAATAACAACAACAACAATAACTAGGGGTAGATAGCATAATGGTTATGCAAAGAGACTCTCATGCCTGAGGCTCTAAAGTCCCAGGTTCAATCCCCTGCATTACCTTAAGCCACTACCATGCCTCGGCCTCGCGTGACCTTAATGTGCAGCTTGGCGATACGAGAATCCAGCATGAAGCCCAGCCAGTCTATCTTGGCGTTATTCTCAATCGCACTCTGTCATTTCACAAACATCTCCTAAAAACTACCGCAAAGGTGGGCGCGAGGAATAACATCATTGCAAGACTGGCCAGCTCCTCATGGGGCGCGAGCGCTTCCACACTGCGATCGTCATCTCTGGCATTATGCTATTCCACTGCAGAATACTGTGCCCCAGTATGGTTCCGTACCCCCGATGCCCCCTTGGTCGATTCCAAATTATATCCCTCCATGAGGATAATTTCTGGAACCATCCGTTCCACCCCGGTTCCATGGCTGCCAGTTCTTAGCAAAATCACCCCGCCAGATATTCGTCGGTATGCGGCATCATCTAAGTTCATTTCCCACGTCTACGCTCGACCGGACCTGCCAATATACGCGGATATCTTCGCCCACCCTGTCCAACGCTTGACGTCTTGTCACCCAATCTGGTCCCCTATGCCTACACTGAACTTCTCTGTTCCAGACTCTTGGAAACAGAGTTGGCAGTCAGCTGAGGTAAAGAACAAACACCTCATCACAGACCCCTGCAAGCGTCAACCCGGCTTTGACCTAGCACGTTATGATTGGGTCCTCCTCAATCGCTATAGAACAGGCCATGGCTGGTGCGCCGCTATGTTCCATCGCTGGGGAGCCAGAGACGACCCGAACTGCCCCTGCGGCTACAGACAGACTATGACCCACATAGTCGACGACTGCCACCTCTCCAGATTCAAAGGAGGTCTCGAAACTTTACATCAGGCTCAACCTGACGCTGTTGACTGGCTACGGAAGAAGGGCAAACGCTAGAAGAAGAACCATAAGCCAGAGCTGAGCAGTGCTCTGGTAAATAAATAAATAAATAAATAAATACAACAATAAAACAACAAATGCAACAGAAGGGAATAAATAAATTAAATAAATATTAAAAAGTTAATTATATTTATTTGATAGAGATGGAAATCAAGAGGGAAGGGAGTGACAAAGACGGAGAGAGACAGAGACATCTGCAGCACTACATCACCCCTCACAAAGCCTTCCTCCTGCAGGTGGGGACTGGGGACTCATAGCCGGGTCACATTAAAACATGTGCATTCAACCAGATGAGCCACCCGGCCCCTGCTATCTTCTTTTCTTCTTGCAGTTCTTTGGGACATTAAATGAGTCACAATATTTTGTCATCAATGAGGATCTGGGTTTAAGCTTACAACCACCACTGTGGGACCTCCTGCAAAGAGTAAGGGGGAAGTGTCATGAGTGGCAGAGCAATGCTACAATGTCTCTTCTTTCCCTATCTAAAGGGCAGGGGAGGCTGCTAGGAGTGGCAGAGTCTTATAGGCTCTGAACCCGTGATAACCTCTGGTAGGAAAAAAAAAAAAAAAAAAAGACTAAATTGCACCTCCAAAAACCTGTGAAGCAAGTATTGGGTTGTTGGAAAAGTAATGGTGCATTTTTGCATAGAAAAAAATATGTGTGGTCCTGGAGGTGGTGCAATGATAAAGCTTTGGACTTTCAAGCATGAGGTCCCGAGTTCGATCCCTGACAGCATATGTGCCAGAGTGATGTCTAGTTCTTTCTCTCTCCTCCTATCTTTCTCATAAATAAATAAAATCTTAAAAAAAAAAGTCATGACTTTTTCCACAACCCTACCAGTAAACTGTGTAACAGTAACTATTGACATTTAAAGACTATTCCAAAAGCTCCACAAGAGGGCAGCTCCTTCCCATTGTTTAATTTGTGCAGAGGAATAATGATGGAAAAGGATTTAGGGAAGGGGAGAGAATGCCTTGCCAACACTTATCATGGGGAGGTGAGAGATTGTACCTATGTGACAACAGCTGTCATGCAAACCATTACCTACTCTCCCCGCCACCCCCTCAAAAAAATCTATTGAAAAGTTAAATTGACCTTATTATACAGTTTTTCCTTTTTGTTCCTTTCTTTTCTTATGTTCAGAGGGGAAGGACTGGACTTGCAAGAAAAAGGGGGGCAATTATGTACAAATCTAGGCAGAGTTGTAGAATTGATAGTTAACCCATGTTCTCCCTTGGGAGAACCCAGGTGGTTTGCAATGGAGCGATTGGGGATTCAGAACTCTGGTGGTGGGAATGGTGTGGAATTATACCCCTGTTGACACGTACTTTTTTAAAAACAATATTAAATCGCTAGTAATAAAAAAGAAATGTTTTCTGGGAATGATCCAGAATGAAAGGTTAGTCATAAATGTGTGTGGTAATATTAATGGCAAAAGAGCTATATACATTTAGTAAATATTCCTGGTGGAAAGAAGAGGCATCTATTTGGAGGAAGCAACTGTGCTGTGGCATTTTTCCCATGTTTCTCTTTCTTCTATGTGGAAAAATAAAAAGTCAGCTCAGAATGGTAAAATCCCTGTGATGAATATGTAAATATATGTATATGCACATATACACATATATTTGCTTCCTGGGCTGTTGAAGAACAGAAATCTGTGTCCCGCTTGAAAGCAAACTGGGTGGATGTACATATAATGAATAGATGGTTTGGAGATTCAGAATTCCATTTGTATCCATAGGCCACTGTAGATTTTATAGTTTCCATTCTCAGTCTCTGATTGTGGTTATTATCTCACCTATGAGAGGTTGTCCATAGAGAAAACAATGGTTTCCATTCTTACTGCTGAAGCTTAATTGAAGAATTAATTCATGGGCGGAGGGTAGATAGCATAATGGTTATGCAAAAAGACTCTCTCATGCCTGAGGCTCCAAAGTCCCAGGTACAATCCTCCACACTACCATAAACCAGAGCTGAGCAGAGGTAAAAAAGAAAAAAAGAAAAAGAAGAATTGATTCATCTTCACAGTTAACTGTATACAGAGATCAGTTTGACCCTTTTGTTGTCATGGCAGTCAACTAATAAAAGAGCATGTACATAGAAGCTTTTAAACTATAGATAGAAGGCAATTAACTAGTATCATGGCCACTGAATACAAAAATGAAGACTAATGGCAAGGAATGGTATTGTTGGATCATATGGCGTTTCTACTTTTAGTTCTTTAAGGAATCTTTGCAACATTTTTGATAAAGATTGTATCAATTGGGAGTTAGGCCATGGCACATCGGGTTAACATAGTACAAAACACAAAGACCCTGGCTCCACACCTGTAGTGGGGTCGCTTCACAAATGGTGGAGCAGTTCTGCAGTGTCTATCTTCTTTTCCCCCTCTCTATCTCTCCCTCCCCTCTCAATTTTCTCTCAGTCCTATCCAGTAAAATGAAAAGGAAAAAAAAAAAGGCCACCAGGAGCAGTAGGTTTGTAGTGCTGGCACCAAACCCCAGCGATAACCAGAAATGCAATGTATCTCCCTGTTAGATGTTTCCAGTATTTTTGATGCAGGTAACATCTCACTATGATCTTGATTTTCATTTCTCTAATAACAAATTAAATTGGTGTTTTTTTTTTCATGTGTTGACTTGGATTTTCATTTCTTCTTTGAAAAAGCATTCAAATCTTCTGTTCATTTTTGACTGGGTTTATTTTTTATTTTTTTTGAGGTATATATATGAAATTTGTCTAGATATCCTTGTCTGATGTATAAGCCACTAAATCTATATCCCACAGTTAAACTTGTCTGGGTAAGGTCAATCAGGCTGGTCATGGAGACAAAAAGACTGTGACCTCCTCTAATCTCAAAGACTATAAAAATGAAAATGAACCTGGGTCCATGCTGCCAGAGGGATAGAGAGTGGGAAAGCTATTGGGGATGGGATGGGATATGGAGATTGGGTGGTGGGAATTGTGTGGGATTGTAACCCCCCATCCTATGATTTTGTTAGTTTCCTTTCTTAAATAAATAAACAAATTAAAAAAAATGAAAAGGTGGGAGTTCACTGAATCAAAAACCAGAGTCTTAGGAGTACATTACTATAAGTGCAAGAAGTGAAGTGGCTGGAGTGGGTGGCTCAACTGGTAGGGCACATGTCTTATGACACACAAGCTTGGACACAGGCACCACATGGGTACTTCATGGGACCAGAGATCCTTATTTAAAAAAAAAATTATCCATGTTATATTTTGAAAATCACCAGCCATACTTGCATGACATCTCTGATAAACAATCTGGAAAGTCAGAGCAAACAGCAGAAGATATAATAGCCACTTATATAAATCTGTCTATGAGTCCATGTTTCCTTTCCAATTCTAAACAGAAGCAGCTAACTGCATCCTCTGAGAAAATCAACATGATTCAAAGAGATGTTGTTCAGAGATAATTATTATAGCCACAATGATATCATGAATTTACCAGAAGCTGAGAAGGGAAACAGGAAGCCAGAAGAACAGAACCTTCCTCTTTAGGCGCCAGGCGGTAGCTTAGCGGGTTAAGCGCACGTGGCGCAAAGCGCAAGGACCGGCATAAAGATCCCATTTGAGTCTCCGGCTACCCACCTGCAAAGGGGTCACCTCACAAGCAGTGAAGCAGGTCTGCAAGTGTCTGTCTTTCTCTTCCCCTCTCTGTCTTCCCCTCCTCTCTCCATTTCTCTCTGTTCTATCCAACAACAATAATACCAACACCAATAAACAAGGGGAAAATAGTAAACAAACAAACAAACAAAAACACCTTCCTCTCATAAGGAAGTGAGGCAAGCAAAGAGATAGGTGACTTAGAGAAAAATAATTCAGGTTTTGTGTTCATGCTTAAGAAGCATTGCAAGGATGATGGAGCAGTGCTATGGTCTATCTAAAATGTTTGAAATAAGTCACCCAGAGTGGTTGAATTGTGAGTACATGAGACCCTCCTTATGGAAAGAGACAGAGACAGATACAGAGGCAGAGACGGAGGCAGAAGAGAAGGAGGAAGACAAAAGCGGAGGAGAAGGGCCCAAGAAATTAGAGAAGTAGGCTGGAAACTCCTTTTGTGGATAATTCCATCTTGAGCTCCAACCCACTCTCAAAATTGGTTTTCAAATCTGCATTAAGTTTACTTTTTTTTCCTTCCCACTTTCCTTTGTCTCTTTGGTGTATACTAGATCCCGTTCTAAAGTTTTTGTTTTTTGGTATGTTTTAGTTCATTTAATGTTCATGGTTCCATAGGTAGATTTTTAAAACTGACTTAGTATGCAATTGACAAAGTATATAACTGAGGCAAATAAATAAATAAAATAAAAGCCAGGAGTGTATCAATTAGCCCTAGTTCTCACAACTAATAGTTTATAGTCCCAATATTCAAACTCAAGTGATAAAACTCTCAGTCCACATTCTTTTTTTGCATTTAGAATAGTAAAATGTAAAGTCTATAAATAACATGGTAATTGTTTGGAAAATAACAATAATAATGGCGGAGGCAATTTATTACTACTAATTATAGAGCACTTTTAAATAATGCTCAATTTTTTCCTCACATAAAATGTAGAGAGTGGAAGTCGGGCAGTGGGTTAAGCACGCGTGGCGCAAAGCTCAAGGACCAGCGTAAGGATACTGGTTGGAGCCCCCGACTGCCCACCTGCAGGGGAGTCACTTCATAGGTGGTGAAGCAAGTCTCCAGGTGTCTATCTTTCTCTCCCCCTCTCTGTCTTCCCTCCTCTCTCCATTTCTCTGTCCTACCCAATAACGACGGCATCAATAACAACAACAACAATAACTACAACAATAAAAAACAAGGGCAACAAAAAGGGGAAAATAAATAAATATTTTAAAAATAATGAAAAAAAGATAAAATGTAGAGAGCCATAGGAGAAAAAAAAAATCTCAAAAAGTTTACGTAAAATCTGAGGAATTTTTCTTTTTCAGTAATAATAAAAGTATTTTGGGGGTAGGGTAGACAGATAATGGTTATACAAAAAGAATCTCATGTCTGAATCTCCAAAATCCTAGGTTCAACTCCCTGTACTACCATTAACCAGAGCTGATCAGTGCTCTGGTAAGAAAATAAAATAAAAATAATATATATATTCTGGTGGCCTAGGGCTCAAATAATTGGTTAGGTGACACTAGGTAGTGAAGGGAGGGAAGTAGTTCTGTGTAAGATTTGTTAGGTCTCTGCTGGTACTCCAACTCACTGCCAATTTATGTCGCTGGCTTGGACAGAATCAGTAGGTATCTAAAGAGAAACTAAGACCCTATTGAAGCTAATATCCTCTCCTCTCTGTGTTCTCAGGGAGACAGAGGATGTTCCAGTCACCAAAGTTCTTGTCCCAACTTTCTTTCTTTTTTTTTTTTCTCTTTCTTTCTTTCTTTTATTTTCTTTTTTTCTTTCTTTTTTTTTTTTTTTTTTTTTTTTGCCTGTAGGGTTATTGCTGGGGCTCGGTGCCTGTACTACGAATCCACTGCTCCTGGAGGCTAATTTTTCCCTTTTGTTGCCCTTGTTTATTGTTGATATTGCTGTTGTTGTTATTGGATAGGACAGAGAGAAACCAAGAGAGGAGGGGAAGACAGAGAGTGGAAGAGAAAGATAGACACCTGCAAACCTGCTTCACTGCTTGTGATGTGACCCCCCCCCTGCAGGTGGGGAGTGGGGGGCTCAAACCAGGATCCTTACTTTGGTCCTTGCACTTTACGCCATGTGTGCTTAACCCACTGTGCTTTTCCCCAACTTTCTAGACAAGAAAAAAAAAGTTTTAATGGAAAATATTATATATATGAATAACTGCTTTCCTTCTGTTTCTTAACAAACTTGGAGAATATTTTATCACATTCTTCTACATGTTTATCATTTGACTGTAGACTCTTTAAGTATCAAAGGTCACAGCATGGGACTATACTAGGAAAGGCCCCAGAGCACAGACTCTGAAGTTTGTGGCATCTCTGCTAACCATGGAGGAGATCAAATTGTCCTGTTTATCCTTGAGAGAGGAAAAGTGTTGAGCCTGAATAAGACAGAAAGACTGTTGTAATCCTTGATACAAAGCGAAGAATATTTGACATCTGTAGCAAGAGCTATTTTCTCTGAGTCACTAAAACCATAGTAGATGCATAAAAGAAGCATGATGGTCTGGCAAGGAGAACTGAGCCATTAATTAAAAAATTTTTTTAAAAGATCTTCTTTTATAAAAAAAAAAACTCTTTATTTATTTATTGGATAGAGACAGCCAGAACTTGAGAAGGAAGGGGGAGATACAGAAGCAGAGTGACACCTGCAGCCCTGCTTCACCACTTGCAAAGCTTTCCCCCTGCAGGTGGGGACCGGGAGCTTGAACCCAGGTCCTTGCGTACTGTAACATGTGCGCTCAATCAGGTGCACCACTGCCCAGCCCCTTAAGTTGTTCTTATATCAGGTTCTTTCTTTCTTTCTTAAAAACATTTTTTAATTATCTTTATTTTTATTGGATAGAGACAGCCAGAAATTGAGATGAATGAGGAGATAGGGAGAGAGATAGAGAGAAACCTGCAGCCCTTCTTCACCACTTATGCAGCTTTCCTTCTGCAGATGGGGACTGGGGCTTGAACCCAGGACCTTGAACACTGTAACATGTGTGCTTAACCAGGTACACCAGCACCCAGCCCCGGTTATTTCTTTTTGGAACTCCTCCGCTTAGGCCTATGGTACCACATTATATAAGGACCAATGTACTACAATCTAAGTCTTAATCTCTTTAGCAGAGATGAATTCTTTGTAAAATATTTATTTAGTTAGTTATTTACTCACATAAGAGAGAAAAGTTAGACCATCACTCTGGCATATGCATTTTAGAAATCTAATCAGGATCTCATGCTTTTAAAACTAGTGCTTTATTCACTGTACAAGCTCCCCAATTTTTTTAAAAAAATATTTATTGGGGCTAGATGGTGGTCTCCCCTTCCCTCTCGATTTCTGGATGTCTCTATCCAATAAATAAATAAAGATAACAAAAAATTTTAAATAACATTTAAAAACATACTTATTTACTGAGGACAAGTGGTGGTGCATCAGGTAGAGTGCACATATTGTCACACATGAAGACCCAGGTTCAAGCACCCAGTTCCCATATGCAGGGGTGAAAGCTTCCTAAGCAGTTCAATGCCTACACCACCATAAACCAGAGCTGAGTAGTGCTCTGATTACGAAAAAGAAGGAGGAGAAGGAGGAGGAGGAGAGGAGGAGGAGAGTAGAAGAAGGGGGAGGAGGGGGAGGGGGAATAAGTTCTTAACTGGTAGTGAGAAAAATGGCTTCCTCTAACTAACAAGCAGTTTTGTTCTATTTGCATTCTCAGAACTAACCTTCTGCTCAAAGAGTGGGAGTGGGAGTAGGAGAAGGGAGGGCTAGAGAGGCCTGATGTCACACAGCCCTTCATAAGGGCCTCCTCTCAGTCCCTGCAGGCAGTTTGGAAACAGAGGAATGAGTTAAGGTCCTGCTTACAGTATTGAGACTTTTTTTTTTTAAATCCAGACACACAGCTGCTGAGCAAAATGCAGTCTCCACAGAAAAGCCCAAGCCTCAGACCTTTCAAGCAAAGGAAGAGCTTAGGTAATGTTTTGGGGGGAGCTGGCTGGTAACTTTTTCCCTTCACACAGGGAGAAAAGAAGATGCAGACTTCTCTTAAGTGCTGATGCATTCTTTTGATATTAAATATTCACAGCAACCAGGAAAGAAGAAGTTGCTGGAATCCAGGCCAAATTCCCTGGCAAGATCCCGGTAAGATTATTTTATGCTTCCCCAGTGGGGCCTGCAATATGTTGTTCTTTGCTGGGGTCCTGGTGCATGATGACAGAAAAGGATTTAGGTTGGAGGAGAGAGTATCTTGCAGACACCTATCATGGGGAGCTAAGAGGCTATACTTATGTGTCAATGACTATACTGTAAATCACTAACCCCTCAATAAAATGGGGAAAAAAAAAAGAAAAAAGAAAAACAACTCCAGGCAACAGTATCTGTTTCTCTGTTCTGAGTTTCTAAAATGGAGAAAACTGAGTTAAACGCTTAAGTAGTCCTTTCAGAAGAGATTGACGCTGCTGATCTTGACAGGTGATAGTGGAGCGCTACCCAAGGGAAAAGGTTCTGCCCTCAATGGACAAGATCAAATTCCTGGTCCCTCAGGAGCTGACCATGACCCAATTCCTCAGTGTCATCCGGTAGGTGACAAAGTAGCCTGTGAGTATATGCTGTGTAGCCCTGGCTTTTTTTTTTTTTTCTTTTTAACAAGGGGACTTTGCAGAAGAGCAGTGGGGACAGGATGCTCCATAATCTTTACTTTGGCTGCGCTTTAAATAAAGTTGATTCTCGAGATTGACTTTGATTTTTCTCTTTTTTAAAAAAAATTTTAATATTTATTTATTTTCCCTTTTATTGCCCTTGTTTTTTTATTGTTGTTGTAATTATTATTGTTGTTGTTAGATAAGACAGAGAGACATGGAGAGAGGAGGGGAAGACAGAGAGGGAGAGAGAAAGATAGACACTTGCGAACCTGCTTCACTGCAAATGAAGCGACTCCCATGTAGGTGGAGACCCAGGCGCTCGAACTGGGATCCTTACACTGGTCCTTGAGCTTTGCACCATGTGTGCTTAACCGGCTACCCTACTGCCTGACTCCCTGACTTTGATTTTTCTATCCTCTTAAATAAATTAGGTTGTCAGGAAACATAATTTTTTCTATACAAAAATGTGCCATGACTTTCCTGATAATCCAATAACATCTCCCCCCCCCTTCCTTTTCTTTTTTCTAGAAACAGACAGATTTTTAAGAGGGGAAGAGGAGACAAAGAGGGAAGGAGAAAGAGAGAGAGAGAGAGAGAGACGCCTGTGGCACTGATTCACTGCTCTGGAAGCTTCTTCCAGCAGGTGGACTGAAGCCTTGAACCTGAGTCCTTATACATGTATGCTCACTAGGTGTACCACCTCCCAGCCCTGTGACTGATTTTTGAAATTTGGCAATTATCTTCCTAGCAATTCTAAAGAAAGTCAGAATGCCCAGTGTCAGTGTAGTAGCTCTTTGTTGATTTTTACCAAAGCTACTCAGCTCTGGCTTCTGGTGATACTGGAGAATTGACTTAGGGACCTATGGTGCCTCAGGAAGGGAAGTCCTTTGCATAACCATTATACTGTTTTCCCTACCCTATTCAGTTTTCACATCTTTCTGCTACTGTGTTTTAATTTCTGAATGACAAACTCTCTAAGAATTTTCCAAAGAAATATTTAAGAATACAGTGCCCCCTGTTTTCAGTTGTTTTAAACCTGGCAATGGCATTTCCCTCCTAGTAGGAAGGAGGGCTTTAAAGGACATGCCCCTGTGCTGTGAGCACAGACAGAGGACCAAAGAACCAGATCTCCCACACAGAATAAGGACAGAGAGTGTAAAGCAAATATTGCCAAATTAAAATTTATCTGGGGGTCAGGCAGTGGAGCACTGGGTTAAGTGCACATAGAAGCACAAAGACCGTTGAAAGAATCAAGGTTTGAGCCCCCAGCTCCCCACTCGGGGGGGTCACTTCAAAGGCAATGAAGCAATTCTGCAGATGTCTTTCTTTCTCCCTCCAAATTTCTCTGTGTTCTATCCAATAAAATGGGGGGGGGGGGTGTGGCAGCCAGGATCCAAGCCCCAGCAAAAACCTTGGAGGCAAAAAAAAAAAAATCTGAGGTGGGCAAAGTTAGCTCACCTGGATAGTGTGCTGAGTTGCCATGTGTGAGACCCAAGTTATAGCCTGGCTCCCATCACACTTGAGTGCTATGGTCTTTTTCACTTTCTTTCTCTGCCTATCAGTCAGTCTCTATCTAAAAAGGGTTAGGGCAGTGGTTTTCATATGGTGGAGCTCCCAGAGACCACAAGGAGGGGTGCCTGTAGGGGAGGGGGAGCTTCATGACCAATGGACCTGTGTGTTCCTTTTTCTCTTCTGCTTGCCATGGTTGGTCTGCCTGTCTCTCTGACTCTTGCTCTCTCTGTGTTTCTCTCTCTCTCTCTCTGTGTGTGTGTGTGTGTGTGTGTGTGTGTGTGTGTGTGTGTACGCACGCTCACGTTTGATTTTGTCTCTCATCATCTATCTAAAAGAAAGTATTACTTGTAGGAACTGTTGAGTCATGTGGACACCGAGCCCCAGTGATGACTATGGTGCAAAAAGACAACAGCAAACAAAAATTACCTCCTGCCAATTGTACGTCATAAGAAATAAGAACTGATGGGGGATGGGTAGAGCACACCTGGTAGAATGCACATTATCCTTTGCAAGGGCCTGGGTTCAAGCCTTGGCTCCCCACTTGTAGGAAGTAAGCTGCACAAGCTGTAAAACAGTGCTACAGGTGTGTTTCTCCCTCCTTCTCTATCTACCTCCCTTTCTCCTCTCAATAATTTTACTCTAGACTATCAATTAAAAATAAAAAATAGTTTTAAAGAAGGAGAAAAGAAAGAAAAGTTTGTACATGCATAACATTTGTCAGTTTTCCACATAACAATACAACCCCCACTAGGTTCTCTACCATTGTGTTCCAGGACCTGAACTCTCTTCTCCCACCCCCACCCCAAAGTCTTTTACTTGGGTGCAATACAAACTATTGTGTTTACTGTCAACTGTGAAACATTAATCTACCAATAAATAAATTACAAAAGGGAAAGACAAAAAATGTAAAATGTATAAACTATTAGGAAATAGAAATAAATTAGATAGTTAACCACATTTGGAACCCAGTTATTGCATGGATCACGGTGAAGTATGAAGTATAGTATAAAATGGATGAAGGATGACAAGAAGGTGAATCATCAGTTATTGAAGTAATATTACTGGTAATTTAGTGGAGAACATTAGCAGTTAGTGAAAATATAGAGAAAAATAAAAGAGAGAAAAGGGAAAATAATGGCCTCCAAGAGCTATGGACTTGTCATACAGTCAGTGAACTGTAGCTATAACCCTGGTGGAGGAAAAAAAAAAACTGAACTCCTCCCTAGGTCAGTCAAAGGTGACAACTCTTCTGCTTCTTTATCTCAATGGAAGAGAGTTTTAGATTTTTTTTTTTGCCTCCAGGGTTATTGCTGTGGCTCAGTGCCTGCACCATGAATCCACTGCTCCTGGAGGCCATTTTCCCCCCTTTTGTTGCCCTTGTTGTAGCCTTGCTGTGGTCATTATTGTTGTTGTTGATGTCGTTCTTTGTTGGATAGGACAGAGAGAGAAATAGAGAGAGGAGGGGAAGACAGAGAGGGTGAGAGAAAGACACCTGCAGACCTGCTTCACTGCCTGTGAAGTGACTCCCCTACAGGTGGGGACCCTGGGGCTTGAACCTGAATCCCTACGCAGGTCCTTGCGCTTTGCTTCACATGAGCTGAACCCGCTGCGCTACCGCCGGACCCCTGAGAGTTTGACTTTTAAAGAGTTACTCCTTTCCAAATGTCACCCAAAGCTGTCTGACATGTTAGAACACATGACATTTACAGCACACAGTCTTAACTTTAAATTCATAGCAATCCAAGGCACATTTGTTTAACATTTTTTTGAGCTGCAAATATTTAAGGATGATAATATGACCTTGCATTTTGAGGCTGTCTGAGAGTCTTGAGGTATTGAAAATATCCATAGAAGTGAATAACCTCGGTTCAAGCTCCCTGCTCCCCACCTGCAGGGGAGTCACTTTACAGGCGGTGAAGCAGGTCTGCAGGTGTCTATCTTTCTCTCCCCCTCTCTGTCTTCCCCTCCTCTCTCCATTTCTCTCTGTCCTATCCAACAACGACAGCATCAGTAACAACAACAATAACTACAACAACAATAAAAAACAAGGGCAACAAAAAGGAAAAAAATATTTAAAAAAAATGTATAACCTTTCAGTGTTTATTTTTTTATCTTTTCAGCTATTTTTTATTTTATTGATTGTTTTTTGTTTTTATTAAGAGTGACCAGAACATGAATCTATTCCTATAATATTGTGTGCCACAGACTGAACCCAGGACCTCACATGTGCAGACTTTGCTCTCTACTGACTGCATAACCTCCTTGGCTGCAATCTCTACCTTTTGCTCCAGGAATATTTTTTGGCTTTTCTTTTCTCCTTCACTCCTCCTCCTCCTCTTCCTCTTCCATTTCCTTCTTTATTTCTCTCTTTCCTTTTTTATTTAAATAAAGCATGAGAGACAGGAAGGAGAGACACTTGCAGCACCATCCCACTGCTTATGAAGCTTCCCTTCTACTGGTGGGGGCTGAGGCTTAAACCCATGTTCACTCTACCGGGTGTACCACCACTCAGTTCCTCCCCACAGGACTACTACAAAGAAATAGACAACCACTCTAGCTTGTCCTTTAATTATTTTATACTCATTTTATTTATTTATTTATTTACTTTCTGAATCTCATTCCTGAGTGATTCTACTGCTCCCAACAGAGTTTTAGCTTGTTTGTTTTTTTCAGGTTTACTATTCATGGAGCTTCCCACAGCCATGCATGGGGGCTCCCATGTGGTGCCAGGGGCTCAAAACTCAAGTCCTCACTAAGGGCAAAATGTGTGCTCTACCGGTGAGCTAACTCCCAGTCACATAATTTATAATATTGTTCCAGTTTACTTGTGACAAAATACCTCTTAATCATTTTTTAATGAGCTCTTCACACCATCTTTTTTTTTTTTAAGAATTTATTTATTTATTCATGAGAAAGATAGGAGGAGAGAAAGAACCAGATATCACTCTGGTACATGTGCTGCCGGGGATTGAACTTGGGACCTCATAGCTGAGAATCCAATGCTTTATCCACTGCACTACCTCCTGGACCACCTCTTAATCACTTTTAAGTGTATGAGTTAGAGGCATTAAGTGTATCTATCCACGTTGCTGAGCAGCTGTCAACACCACCTAGCCATGACCACCATATAGCTCCAGAACTTTTTCATCTTCCCAGATTAAAACTCCATACCCGGAAATCACATACCCTATCTGAGCTCTCTTTTCATGGACTTTAGGCAACTACTGTAAGTGGAATAATCCAGGGTCTCTGTGACTGGCTTAGTGACATGGCCTTGTTACACCTAGTAAAGTGTCATTAATGTTCATCCATGTTGCAGAGCTTTCTTGTCTGAATTCCCTTCTTTTGTAAGGCTGAGTACTACTCCATTGTATGCCTACATCAAGCTGTTTTTTTTTTTTTTTGTCTCCAGACTTATTGCTGGGGTTCGGTGCCTGCATTACGAACCTGCTGCTCCTGGAGGCTATTTTTTTTCTCCTTTTGTTGCCCTTGTTCACTGTTGTTATTGTTGTCATTGTTGGATAGGACAGAGAAAAACTGAGAAGGGAGGGGAAGACAGACAGGGGAGAGGAAGATAGGCACCTGCAGACCACTTCATCACTTGTGAAGTGACCCCCTTGCAGCTGAGGAGCCTGGGGCTCTAACTGGGATCCTTATTTTGGTCCTTGCACTTTGTGCCATGTGCACTTAACCGGCTGCACTACCACTCCGCCTCCTTCAAGCTTTTTTTTTTTTTTTTTTTTTATCCATCATGCACTTGAATCACTTCTACCAGTCCCTTTACTTCTGTGACTTGGTATCTTCACCTGTTATCATCTAAAAACGTCAAGAATGACTTCTATGATTACACAGACTACTATGTCATCATGATTGATATAAGCAGGCAAATAGTTATAAAGGACACTCTGACAGATTGAAAGCTGTGGGCTAGCGAAATAGCTCACTTGGATGCTTGGCCTGCTTTGCCATATGTGTGACCCAGGTTCAAGCGTGGCCCCTATTGCATTAAAAGAAGCTTCAATGCTGTAGTTTTGGTTCCTCTCTCTATCTCTCTCTCTCCCCCTCTCTATCTCTAACTTAAAAAAATAAAAACAACACTGCTTCACCACTTGCAAAGTTTTCCCCAGCAGGTAGAGACTAGGGGCTCAAGCCCAGGTCTTTGGGTATTGTAACATGTATGCTCAACCAGATGCACCACCTCCCAGCCCCCAAATAAAATATATTAAAAAAAAATAAAAACAAATGAAGAGCAAAAAAGACTGAAAGCAAGGGCTAAGTAGGACAGTGGAAGACTGTAGTGTGTTTGCAGAGCAGCATTTGTCATAATGAAGTCTGCCTCTTTTGCAACCTGGAAAAATTTTGCATTTCTTCCAAACCCACTAAACTAAAATCTGTGGGGGTAGAGACCAGGGATGTGCAATATCAGTAGGCCTCTCTTGTGTAATTTCAGTTTCTGGACAATGGTTTTAGAATGGGAAGTGGGGCATCTTGGGAAATACTGTGCAAAGGTAAAAACGGTGGGTCAAGGTCTTTTCTGGGTCTAACTTTCTCCCTTCTGGTATCACTCTCCAACCTCCCCTATCCCAGGAGCCGCTTGGTCCTAGGAGCCACTGAAGCCTTTTACTTGCTGGTGAACAATAAGAGTCTGGCCAGTACCAGTGTGACCATGGCAGAGGTCTACAGGGACTACAAAGACGAGGATGGCTTCGTGTACATGACCTATGCCTCCCAAGAGATGTTTGGCTGGTGGGAGTCTGCAGAATCTGAGGATGGGAGCAGCCTGGGTCAGGGGCAGACCCTGCCGTTCTATCTACTGAGGGTCAAGAAGAACTCGGCCTCTGATGAGGAGCATCCTATGCTGGCTGAGAAACTGGTTTCTTCCGGAGTGTGAGATGGATGATCTAGGAGCAGGGATGGACACCTGTGGGGACCAGCAAGGACCTGGACTGGAAGGTCCTTCCTGTTTCTTTTCCTTTTCTTTCTTTTTGTTTTGTATCTTCTCTCTCTCTCTCTCTCTCTCTCTCTCTCTCTCTCTTTCTCTTCTCTCTCCTTCCCTCCCTCTTTCTTTCTCCCTTGTGCATGTGTGCTTATAGTCTTCTATCCTCTAAGGAAACATGATGATTTGGGAATTTTAGAAATAATGTCTTTTTCTTCATAAGACGTGACTTGATTGTGCAATAGTTTTATGCAGTGAGCTAGAGATCTATTCTAAGTGTTTTCTGAGGTAATTTCACCCCCAGTTGGGCAGGAGTCTGGTTATGCTGAGAAATCTGTCGCATGTGGACGGGTGAACAGAAAGGAGATAATGTGAACCTCAGTCAGATTAATGGGCTGGGGAAGAGAGGGAAACTTTATTTGTGTTACTAGGGAGACCTTTGTTATTTTTCCACTGCATCCACTGGACTCTAGTTTCTCCTCATATTCTATTGATCAGTCTGTGTCACACACACTTATGCCAAAGTTATAACTACTCAATTCAATAATTGAAATAACTAGTCTTCCTTAAAATAAAACTTAAAAAAATTAATAGTAATAGCTTGCATTTTGACTTTCATTATGACTATTTGGAAGGTAGCTCCAGCAGGAAAAGAGGATGTTTTGCATGTATGATACTCCTCACACACATCTTCCAGAGCAAAGTTCAGATCTCTTTCTTTCAATAACTTTAAATACATATGTGTATACACATGCTGTGGACTCATCTTTGTTCAAAGCACTCTACATAATCATCCCATGTGTTAACTACTATCCCTCCCATTTTAAAGATAAAGAAATTAAGTCAGAGCTGGTAAAGAAAGAGGAAGGAAGGGAGGGAGGAAGGGTGTAAGGAAAGAAGGAAGGGAGGGAGGTGAAATGGAGGAAAGGTAGGAGCAAAAAAGAAAAACAATTTAAGTTTCTACAGCTAACAAGAAGTAAAACTAGGCTTTGCAATTAGGCAGTCTGACATAAAATTTAAGTCTTCTGTCTTTAAAATAACATTTATTCATTTATATTTAGGGATCCAGGAGGTGGCACACATGGTAGAGTGTACATGTTATAATGTGCAAGGACCAGCTTCAAACTCCTGTCCCCATGTGCAGGAGGGAAGCTTCACAACCAGTGAAGCAGTGCTGCAGGTGTCTCTCCTTCTCAGTCTCTATCTCCCATCCCTCTCAGTTTCTCTCAGTCTCTATCCAAAAAAAAAAAAAAAAAAAAAAGAATAAAAATTGAAAATAAAAAGATTGTATTTATTATTCATTATTTATAAAAAAGAAACATTGGGAGTCCGGATATAGCGCAGCAGGTTAAGAGCAGGTGGCGCAAAGGGCAAGGACCAGTGTAAGGATCCCGGTTTGAGCCCCTGGCTCCCCACCTGCAGGGGAGTCGCTTCACAAGCGATGAAGCAGGTCTGCAGGTGTCTATCTTTCTCTCCTCCTCTCTGTCTTCCCCCTCCTCTCTCCATTTCTCTCTGTCCTATTCAACAACGACAACGATAATAACTACAACAATAAAACATCAGAGGCAATAAATGGGAATAAATAAAATAAATATTTAAAAATTTTAAAAAAAGTATTTTAAAAAAGGAAACATTGACACAAACCATAGGATAAAAGGGGTACAACTTAGCACAATTCCCACCACCAGACCTCCGTATTCCATCCCCTCTCCTGATAGCTTTCCTATTCTTTTTTTAAAAAAAATTATTTATTTTCCCTTTTGTTGCCCTTGTTGTTTTATTGTTGTAGTCATTATTGTTGTTCTTGATGTCATCATTGTTGGATAAGACAGAGAGAAATGGAGAGACGAGGGGAAGACAGAGAGGGGGAGAGAAAGACTACTGCAGACCTGCTTCACTGCTTGTGAACGGACTCCCTACAGGTGGGGAGCGGGAGACTTGAACTGGGATCCTTGCATGGGTCCCTGCACTTTGCGCCACGTACGCTTAACCCACTGCGCTATGCTTTCCTATTCTTTTTTTTAAATTTATTTCTTTATTGGGGAATTAATGTTTTACATTCAACAGTAAATACAATAGTTTGTACATGCATAACATTCCCCAGTTTCCCACGTAACAGTACAACCCCCACTACGTCATTTATCATCCTTCATGGACCTGTATTCTCCCCACCCACCCACCCCAGAGTCTTTTACTTGGGTGCAATATGCCAATTCCATTTCAGGTTCTACTTGTCCAGCTTTCCTATTCTTTAACCCTCTGGGAGTATGGACCCAAGATTGGGATGCAGAAGGTTGAAGGTCTGGCTTCTGTAATTGCTTCCCCACTGAACTTGGGTATTGACAGATTGATTTATACTCCCAGCCTGTCTCTCTCTTTCCCTAGTGGGGAAGGGCTCTGGGGAAGTGGAGCTCCAGGACACATTGGTGGGGTTATCTGTTTGGGGAAGTCTGGTTGGCATCATGCTAGCATCTGGAACCTGGTGGATGAAAAGAGAGTTAACATACAAAACCAAACAAATTGTTGAACAATCATGTACCTAAAGGCTGGAATAGTGCAGATGAAGTGTTGGGGGGGGGGTCCTCCATTTTGTTGATAGCTAGTAGGCATATTTTAGTTGTATTTCAAAGGGCCTGTAGCTATACTAGTGTTTTTGTTTTTGTTTTTCTTCCTGAGCCTGAAATCTGATATGCAGGTGGATCCAAGTTATTGTCTGGGGAGATGATGTCATGACTGGGAAAAAGACCAGAAAGCTGGATCAGGGAAGAGAACAGCTCTCTAATATGGAAAGGGGTGTCAATATTTTTTACTGTAAACCCCATTGATTTGATTTGATTTGGGGACCATATTTAGCTTAGGAGCCTGTGTGAACTCTGATCTGAGCTCACATTATGTGGTCATGAGTAGGAACATTCCATGCTGCCCCAATATTGACTCATCTTCCTCAGGTGTAGCATAGAGTATGTTGTCCATCCTCCCTTTGGAGGATGGAACATTCTCTACCATTGTTGATCAAAGTTGAGGGCAAGGTCCTATGGGGGACCACAAAGGGGTCTATTTTGTTGTTGTTTTTATTTAAACAGAAAACTCCAGGACATCACTCTGGCACATTTTATACTGGGGATCAGACTCAGGACTTCATGCTGGAGAATCTAACACTTGGTCTACTGTATTACCTCTCAGCTCACCAACCCAAGTATTAACCCCTCTATCAGTTTTACTAACTTAGAAAGAAGTGTCCTCACTAGCTGAGAAACTATTAGTGCTTGAGTTGAAGCAGTTACCTCACCAGCCTGGGGGGAACCTGCATCACATAAAAATAGTTGAATAAGTTCAGTAGAGCCCAAAGGAGGGAATGTTGAAGGAGCTGTGCTCTAAGGTCTGGTTAGGGTGAGTTTCACATGGGAGTGCAGTTTGTACTGGGTTTGGAATAGGAAAAGGTATTTGATGGAATGAAAATAAATTACTGGCGGGTGGTGGTTTATGGTGAGTATACATTGATCACATCAGTTTTACATTAGATTTCTAAGAACTAAAACTCCTATGCAGATAAGGCAGGTAAGTGTTAGACATCTTCCCTCTGTAGTGAGGGAAAAAGAAAGTACAGAGAGTTGGTGGGGTATAGCTTAATGGTTATGCAAAGAGACTTTCATGCCTGAGGCTCTCAAGTCCCAGGTTCAATCCCCCACACCGCCATAAACCAGAGCTGAGCAGTGCTCTGGAAAAAAAAAAGAAAGTACAGAAAGATTTTTAAGGTGCCGGGTGGTGTCTCACCTGACTGAGTGCACATGTTACAGTACTCAAGGACCTGGGTTCGAACCCCTGGTCCCCACCTGCAGGGGGAAAGCTTTGCAAGTGGTAAATCAGTACTGCTGGTGTGGCGTCTCTTTCTCTCTCCCTCTCTATCTCCCCTAGACAGTCTCTTTCCAATAAATAAATATAATAATAATAACTTTTTAAAAAGGAAAGCTTTATAAGTGGTGTGAGTGAGGACAAAGGATCAGAGGCCTGAGATGGAGATGGTGAAGGCATTTTACTTCAGTGACCAGGCCAGGCCTCTCTTAGAAGGGGAACATTTACACTGAGCACATATGAGGAGGAGCCTATCCTATGGGGCTCTGAGCAGAAAATGTGTAGATTTTGCAGAAAAGTAAAGTGAATCATTTTTTATTTCTGATACATTGATTAGTACCACATCCTTACCTGTTTTGAGTTTTCTGGTTGAAGCAGTATGCTTTCAGTGACTTTATTCACAGTGAGCATATAAAAGAATTAGTATTAGTAAAAAAGTACTTCTTAGGAGTAGGGCAGTAGTGCAGCGGGTTAAGCGCATGTGACGCAAAGCGCAAGGACCAGCTTAAGGATCCGGGTTTGTGCGCTGGCTCCCCACCTGCAGGGGAGTCGCTTCACAAGCGGTGAAGCAGGTCTGCAGGTGTCCGTCTTTCGCTCCCCCTCTCTGTCTTCCCCTCTCCATTTCTCTCTGTCCTATCCAACTATGAAGACATCAATAACAACTAAAACAATAAACAAGGACAACAAAAGGGAATAAATAAATAAATAAAAGAATTAGTGAGTACTTCTTGACATCTTCTTTCATTTATACTTTCATTTGACCCTGTGTCTCTAGTTGGTCCACTTTAATTTATAAACATTCTTTTTTTCAATTAATTAATGTATTTATTCCCTTTTGTTGCCCTTGTTGCTTTATTGTTGTAATTATTATTGTTGTTATCATTGTTGGATTGGACAGAGAGAAATGGAGAAAGGAGGGGAAGACAGAGAGGGGGAGAGATAGACACCTGCAGACCTACTTCACCGCTTGTGAAGCGACTCTCTTGCAGGTGGGGAGCCAGGGGCTTGAACCGGGATCCTTCTGCCGGTTCTTGAGCTTTGTGCCATATGCGTTTAACCTGCTGCACTACTGCCTGACTCCCTACACATTTTTATTTTTATTTCATTTGGCCATTTGTCACTCCAGCAAAAAAAAAAAAAAAATCAAGTTCTGTTGAATAATAAGCACTATTACAGTAAACTAAATTATTCCTTTTTTAAAATGTATTTCTTTATTGGGGAATTAATGTTTTACATTCAACAGTAAATACAATAGTTTGTACTTGCATAACATTCCCCAGTTTCCCATTTAACAATACAACCCCCACTATGTCATTTATCATCCTTCATGGACCTGTATTCTCCCCACCCACCCACCCCAGAGTCTTTTACTTTGGTGCAATGCACCAATTCCATTTCGGGTTCTACTTGTGTTTTCTTTTCTGACCTTGTTTTTCAACTTCTGCCTGAGAGTGAGATCATCCCATATTCATCCTTCTGTTTCTGACTTATTTCACTCAACATGATTTTTTCAAGGTCCATCCAAGATCGGCTGAAAACGGTGAAGTCACCATTTTTTACAGCTGAGTAGTATTCCATTATGTATATATACCACACTTTTATGTATATATACCACACTTGCTCAGCCACTCATCTGTTGTTGGACACCTGAAATTATTCCTTTAAGTAGTCACAAAACTACTGCTTCATATAGTCACCACATGTATCCAAATTTGATTAAAAAGAATGAAGAGCTTTTCTTAGTCACCAGAGAAGGAGAAGGGATATATGGAGGATGGGCAGAAGTAGAAAGATTCAGGAGAGGGCTGGAGATGGATTTGAAGGGGATCTGGCTGTGACACCTGTCACCTCATTGATTACCAGAGTTGGTTTGACTGATCTGTGTCCTTTCCAAAGTTAGGACATCTTCCTTAAATAGAGACTGACAGGTCTTCCTTCAGTTGAAGGTACAGGAGTAGCTGCAGTCCTTTGATAGAGCCTCTAAACAAGCTCTCAAGCAAAGGGCTGGGGAGACATTATAGTGGTTATGCTAAAGAGTACTCTGAGCAAGGGTAGATAGCATAATAGTTATGCAAATGAACTCTCATGCCTGAGGCTTTAAAGTCCTACGTCCAATCCCCCACATCACCATAAACCAGAGCTGAGCAGTGCTCTGGTTAAAAGACAGAAAGAGAGACTTTTTTTTTTTTTTGCCTCCAGGGTTATTGCTGGGGCTCAGTGCCTGCACGATGAATCCACTGCTCCTGGAGGCCTTTTTTTTTTTTTTTCCTTTTGTTGCCCTTGTTGTTGTAGCCTTGTTGTGGTTATTATTGTTGTTGATGATGTCATTCGTTGTTGGATAGGACAGAGAGAAATGGAGAGAGGAGGGGAAGACAGAGAGGGGGAGAGAAAGATAGACAGCTGCAGACTTACTTTACCCCAGTGAAGTAACTGCCCCCCCCCTCAGGTGGGGAGCCGGGGTTTCAAACCGGGATCCCTACGCTGGTCCTTGCGCTCTGCGCCACGTGCGCTTAAACCGCTTCCTTACCAGCGGACCCCAAGAGAGACTTTCATACGAGGTGGCGGGTGGCAGGCGGAGGTGCACCTGATTAAGAAAACACATTATAGTATGCAAGGACCTGGGCTCAAGCCCCTGCTCTCTACCCGTAGGGTGGAAAGCTTCACAAGAAGTGAAGTAGGGCTTACAAGTTTCTCTCTCTTTCTCCCCTATTTCTCCTGTTTTTTTTTTTCTTGAAAAAAGAAAAATAAAAATCTTAAAATGAAAAAATACTTTTATACATGAGGCTCTAAGGTTGCAGGTTCAAATCCCAGCACCATAAGCCAGAATTGAGCAGTACTCTGGCTTCTTTCTCTCTGTATCTGTCTTTTGTTGAAAAATAAATTAAAAATAAATTTTTTAAAAGATGACTTATGAGAATGTGCCTCAGGAACTTTCTTCTTTCTTGTGTTCCCAGTTTATTTTGATGTTTCTTGTGGACTTTGCCATTATCTTTTCCAGTCAGGTCTTTATTATTATAAACAGGAAACAAGACAAAACAAAGAAAAGCCCTTTTTGTATTACTGTGTAATAAGCTACTTCAAAGTGGCTTAGAGGTTAGAAGATAGCATAGTGGTTATATAGGTCATATAAAAATACTTTCTTGCCTGTGGCTCTGATGTCCTATGTTTGATCCCCAGAACCACCATAAACCAAAAATATTTATTTTTATTCTGGTAAAAATAAATAAATAAATAAAATTAATAATACAGGGTGGGGGAGATTGCATAATAGTTATACACAGAAAGTCTCATGCCATGGTCTGGGAGGTGGTGCAGTGGTAAAACATTGGACTCTCAAGCATGAGGCCCCCGGCAGCACATGTACCAGAGTGATGTCTGGTTCTTTCTCTCTCTCCTCCTTTATCATTAATAAATAAAAATATATTTTAAAAACATAGTATCATAAAACAAAGTTTTTTTTTTTTTTTTTTTCCCATGGAGACACCATGGAATTTCTCATGATTGTAAGGGTTGCCTAGAGTCTCTGCTGGTTTCACCTGGGCTCATTAAAAACAGTGAGCAATCCGCCCAGCTGGAAGGTCTGAGGGATCACTTTCCACAGTTGGCAGTTAGGTCTGGCTGTCTGCTCAGTGGCTTGGACCATGTACTGTTTTGTCCATCAGTAAGGTGGCCAGTGCCTGGTGCATCCCAAATGCATAACAGAGGAAGATATAACTTCTCTTGTGATCCTGGCTCTGGGATTTATGCAGAACCATTTCTATCACATTCCATGGCTGAGCTGGAATTCAAAGGTGGAGGGATATCAGTGTTTGATGGAGATAGTTTCAAAGAATTGCTTTCATAACATTTGTATTCCTAATAAACAACCTAGCCTATTCCTCCACCAGCTGCATTTTATACTTCTGTGATTTCCTCAAAGAAGTATGTATTTCCTGTTCACCCTCCCCACTTTCCCTCAGTCTTCTACTTTCACAGTCACAGTACTGGCTGTGACTATTCCCAGCTCCCCACTTCACTCTGCCTCCTGTAAGATCCAGAGAGAACGGCCCTATGATTCGTCATTCAAACTGTAACAATTTGGTTAAGATGAGTATTTGTGCAGACATAATTATGTCCTTCCTTTATTTTTGTGATTCAACCCAACATGTAAAATATGACTCAGAAGCTATCTGCTTTAGACTATCTGTCTAATATATGGAAGTTTGATGCTGTCATGTTGATATTATTTAAAAAGTGGCTTATGATAAACACATACTAAAATTTTTATTTCTGAGGATTATTTCCTCTATATATCAACTCATGGAAATGCAGTGTAAGAAGGGGTACATTAATCTGGACAGGCATCTCCAGTATCTATTTTAAACGTGATGTTTTGGAATAATTCCTGAAGAAAGAGGAATCAAAGCAAACATATGGTGAGAAAGCATTAGCCAGGCCAAAAAGAGCAGGGAAACTGGCACAGAAAATTGGATAGAATGTTAAAATCATTTCAGTGTAGCCTTGAGAACTGAGTGGAACTAACAAGGATATTAAAGATAAGTTAAGGCCACAAGGGGGCAGTTAAGAAGAATGAACATTATCTGAGAAGGCTGGAAGGAAGGAATGACAAATGCTTCTAAAGTCCTAAATGGCATGGCATGGTTTGCATGTTACTAAAAAACAAAACAAAATAAGTGGTGTGGGAGGTGGCGCAGTGAATAAAGCTTTAGATTTTCAATCATGAGGTCCCAAGTTCTATTTCCTGCAGCACATGTACCAGAATGATGCCTAGTTCTTTCTCTATCTTCTCATGCATAAATAAACAAATTATAAAGAAAAAACAAACAAAAAAACAAAAACTCTGATAAAGAATGCCAATGGACATTTTTAATTTCTATTTTTAGAAAGCTCACAGCCCAGAAGTTACTAAAGATTCAATTTAGAAATATAGAAAATGGGGTCGGGGCAGAGGGTGATGCACCCGGTTAAGCGCAGAAAGTAGAAATATAGAAAGTGGGGGAGTCGGGCTGTAGCGCAGCGGGTTAAGCGCAGGTGGCGCAAAGCACAAGGACCGGCACAAGGATCCCGGTTCGAACCCCGGCTCCCCACCTGCAGGGGAGTTGCTTCACAGGCGATGAAGCAGGTCTGCAGGTGTCTATCTTTCTCTCCTCCTCTCTGTCTTCCCCTCCTCTCTCCATTTCTCTCTGTCCTATCCAACAACAACAATAAAACAACAAGGGCAACAAAAGGGAATAAATAAATAAAAAATAAATATTTAAAAAAAAAGAAATATAGAAAGTGATCACTGAAAGATTTTAAAACAGAAAGTGACAAAATTAAATCTGTATTCTAGGGGTATGACATATATTTTTTCTGTATTCTAGGGGTATGACATATATTTTCCCTCGTTTTTTAAAATTTTTATTAGTGATTTAAATTGATTCACAAAATTATGAGATAACAGAGCTATAATTCTACAATTACCACCACCAGAGTTCTGTGTCCCCATTCCCTCCATAGGAAACTGCTGTAGTTCTCCCAAGATCAGAGACATGGGTTGACTACTATTTCTATAACTATATATCCATATTTATATGTATTTGCCCATTTTTTTTCTGTGACCCTGCCTTCTTTTCCTTTCTAAAACACGCCTACACTTATTGCTATTTTGAGTGTTCTTCCCCATCTCCCCCCCTTTTTTTTCTCTTCTTCCTCTGGATCCTGATGTAATTGGAGTTCAGAGCCCTCTGGTCATCTTTCCCTAACATTTCTCCCCATCTGGGGGATATGGACCAAAACTCTTTATGGGATACAGAAGGTAGGAGTTCTGGCTTCTGTGAGTGCATCTCTGCTGTACTTGGGTGTTGGCAGGTCAATTCAAAGTATGATATTTTAAGCATGTAAGAAGGCATATGAAGAAGCCAGACCTTCTACCTTCTGCAACCCACAATGATCCTGGGTCCATGCTCCCAGAGGGATAGAGAATGGGAAAGCTATCGGGGGAGGGGGTGGGATATGGAGATTGGGCGGTGGGAATTGTGTGGGGTTGTACCCCTCCTACCCTATGGTTTTGTTAATTAATCCTTTCTTAAATAAAAAAGAAAAAAAAATAATAATAAAAAATGAACCACATATAACAAAAAAATATTATTATTAGCCTGATCTTTAAAACTTTAAAAAAAAAAAAAAGAAGGCATATGAAAGATAAGGAACCAAGGAGATAGATAAAATGTGGAATGAAAATGGGTGTTTAGGCACTAGGAGCTCTGTGTGCTTCACTAAGAGGCAGCACTTGACCAACCCTGAAATTGGACAAGTTCATGTCGACTATGGACACTGGTACCACCATAAATATTAGTTTCATTGTCCACATCAGCAAGACCTGAGATAAAGACAAGGAGTTGACTGACTATAAGATGAAGGTCTCTAAAATGTCTCTTTCCTCCCCAAAATTTGCAGTAATCCCCACAGGTTTTCTCAAAATTTTTTTGTCAATTAAGAATTGTCTCAGGAAAAACTAAACATCACTATGAACATATTTTACATCTTATCATTCACCCACAGTGTGAGAAGTCCACTGGTGGCCTTTTTGAGTGGCTGACCTCCTGATAGTCATAGTATTTGACACTCAAGCACTGCCAACAAAGTTGGGAAACAGAGATGAAAGAGTGAGAGTGGAAAGGAGCTGGAGGCAGTGGGACTCTACCGGGAGGTGGGAAAACAGAAGTCACTTCAGGAATTTTTTCACAAGTGGTAAAGCAATGCTGAGTCTCTCTCTCTCTGTGTCTCTCTCCCTCTCTACTTCCCCCTTCCTCTCAATTTCTGGCTGTCTCTATCAAATAAATAAAAGATAATAAAACAATTAAAAAAATTAAAATAAAAGGTTAAATAGAAAGCCTTTGGTTCCTTGTTGTTTTCCTGTTGTCAAGTGTCCAGTGGGGGAGTTTGCAAGTGCATTTATTGGACCCACCGGGTAGTTCAGGCTACCTAGTCAGAACCCTCTTGTAATTTCATGTCTTTCTGAGAAGAACTTCCCCTGCCTCCCTCACCCACTTCCTCACCTTAGACATACTAGGTTTCCAAGTGTTCAGACCATATTCTTTAATAGGAGCCTGTAGCTATGGAGTTTGCTCAACTGGTAGAGCATTGGATTTGCATGCCTGAGGTTCCCAGAAATGCATGTACTGAAGTGTGATGCCTTGATGCTCTGCTCTGCTCGTCTCTCTCTCTTGCTCTCTCTCTCTCTTTCTGTTTTATGTGCAGCTATATCTCTCATATGTAATAAATAAATCTTTAAAAATACGACAAAACAGGGGGCCAGCTGGTAGTGCACCAGGTTAGGTACACATAGTGTGAAGTACAAGGACTGGCACAAGGATTCTGGTTCAAGGATCCATCTTCCCATCTGCAGGGGGTCATTTCACAAGTGGTAAAGCAGGTCTGCAGGTGTCTATCTTTCTCTCCCCCTCTCTGTCTTCCTCTCCTCTCTTCATTTCTCTCTGTCCTATCCAACAACAACACCAACAATGGGGAAAAAAGATGGCCTCCAGAAGCAGTGGATTTATAGTGCCAGCACCAAGTCCTAGAGATAACCCTGGAGGCAAAAAAAAAAAAAAAAAAAAGGGGAGCTTGCCACTCAAACATTTTACTCTGAACTCCCACTGAAGAGGACTGAGTTATCATGTTTTCCAGTGAGTCCAAATCACAAAAGATCTGGTGTGCAGAATTTTGGAAAGTAAGATCCTCCGCTTTTCCTTCTCATCCCCTGTAAATGAGACCTCTTTGTAGTTCATCTCTTTTCATTTCATTTCCCACTCTAGTAAGATCAATTCCACCTGTAGACATAAATGGAGCAGGTTCATAACAATGAGATTTCCTGGGCTCACAGAGTAAGAGGCGGCAGTTCCTTCACCTAGGCCAGACTAGTAGCACAATTTTTAGGACCCAATACACAATGAAAATGTGTGGGTCTTTGCTAAAAAAAAAAAAAAATTCCCAAGAAATAGCAACCCAGTAATCCAAAGGGACACTTCCAGTCACTGGGCCATTTATAACATAACATGTTCCCAACAAATTGACCCAGGGAAGAAATTCCTTGGTTCTGACTGACACTCAGCACAAAAATAAAGGAAATAACTATGTTAAGAGCACAATGGCAGCCCAGATGCCAAAATACGTTTATATGATGACAGAGTTGGGGTGCAGTCTTCTCAAGATTGCACATTGTATCTTAGTTTGATGGCAGATTTTGTGTCTGCTCAACATGTCTGCAGGTGGAAGTGATCTTATTAAAGTGAGAAACAAGTTTTGATGAGCCAGGAGATAGCTCAGTAGGTAGAGGGCAAGCTTTACTGTGCATGAAGTCCTGGTTGCCATCGTTGCCAGAACCAAGAACAAAAACTGGTGGAAATCTATGGGTTATGTGGAGGGTATCTTGGCGATCCTCCTCTCTTTATCTCTCCTCTCTTTCTCCTCTCTCTCCCTTTAAATTTATAGAATGGAAAACTGAGCAAGGCAGGCCACTCATCAACAAAATACAAGCATAAGGAATTCAGTTCATTCCCTGGCACCACTTAATAAATAAGCAAGCAAAAAAAAAAAAAATTTTTTTTTGTCTGAGGCTATTTTAAATTTTATACTACTGGTGTGGAATAATGGTTATAATTTTTTTAGGTTAGGAAGTTTTCTGAATATGATAGTTTAGAAACAAAAAACTAAAAATATAATACAGGGTGGGGGTATATCATAATGGTTATGCAAGAGACTTTCATGCCTGAGGTTCTCAAGTCCCAGGTTCAATCCCCCACACCGCCATAAGCCAGAGCTGAACAGTGCTCTGGTAATAAAAAGAAGAAAGAAAGAAAGAAAGAAAGAGAGGAAAGAAAGAAAGGAAAGAAAGAAAGAAAGGAAGAAAGAAATACAAATGGCCTATAAGGTATATTGACACAATGGGGAATGTAGAAATGTACACTTGTAACAACAACACTCTTATAAATCAACATTTCTTCAATAAAGTGTTTTAAAATAATAGTCAAAAGGGTGAAAAATCCACAGGACTCTCCTCTAGGACATAAAAAGAAGTCATTTGAAAATTGGTAGCTGGGAGTCGGGAGGTAGCACAAGTGAGTTAAGCGCACGTGGCGTGAAGCACAAGGACTACCTTAAAGATCCCGGTTCGAGCCCCTGGCTTGCCACCTGCAGGGGGGTCACTTCACAAGTGGTGAAGCAGGTCTGCAGGTGTCTGTCTTTCACTCTCCCTCTCTGTCTTCCCCTCCTCTCTCCATTTCTCTCTGTCCTGTCCAACAATGATGGCATCAACAACAACAACAATAATGACTACAACAATAAAAAAAAAAAAAGGGCAACAAATGGGAATAAATATTAAAGAATATTTATTAAAGAAAAGAAAAATAATATTAAAGGGAATAAAAAAATAAATATTAAAGAAAAGAAAAGAAAACTGATAGCTAAGCCTTGAAGAGTCAGTCAGTCAAGTTACTCTTCTCCAATGGAGAATCATTTGGATGAGAGAAATTGAATGGTGACCCAAAGCATGGGTTAGGAGTCAGACACTGTTCTGTTATGAATGTGAAGAGAACCATGTTGGCTGAGCTGCATAGGGGGCCGGAAGATAAAAGGACACAGGAGACTTCCCACTGTACTGTACAATCTCCAAACCTCCTCAAGCAATGTTGAGCACTATTATAGATTATTGTTTCTCTTTGTCACCCACTCCCCCCCACACACACACCTACCTTATAAGCAAAGGAGGATTTCATGACTAGTCACAATGCCACTAACAGGTAAATAACAGACGCTAATTGTGCAAACACAGAAAAAAATCACAAAAAAAACCTGTGTGAAAATGGAGAATGTCAAAAAAAAATGTAATTTCTTGGCCTAGGAGATATCATAATAGTTATGTAAAAAGTCATTCATGGGTAGGGGAGATAGTATAATGGTTATGCAGAGAGACTCTCATCCCTGAAGCTCCACAGTCCCAGGACCAGTCAATCCCTTGCATCACCAGAAGGCAGAGCTGAGCAGTGATCTGGTAAATAAATAAACAAATGTTGTTCATGCTTATGGCTTTAAAGTCCCAAATTAAACCCTTTGTACCACCATAAACCAGGTCTGACCAATGCCCTGATTTAGGAATAAAGGAAGAAAGAAGGAAAGGAAGAAAGGGAGGAAAATTCCCTAAAGAAAAAGAGTCTGATTGGAATTGGCGTATTGCACCAAAGTAAAAGACTCTGGGGTGGGTGGGTGGGGAGAATACAGGTCCAAGAAGGATTCAGAGGACCTAGTGGGGGTTGTATTGTTATATGGGAAACTGGGGAATGTTATGCATGTACAAACTATTGTACCTACTGTTGAATGTAAAATATTAATTCCCCAATAAAAAAAAATCATAAAGAAAAAAAAGAAAGAAAAAGAGTCTGGTGGTCCGGGAGGTGGCGCAGTAGATAAAGCATCAGACTCTCAAGCATGAGGTCCTAAGTTCAGTCCCCAGCAGCACTTGTATCAGAGTGATGTCTGGCTCTTTCTCTCTCCGCCTATGTTTCTCATTAATAAATAAATAAATAAATAAATAATAAATAAACTTTTTTTTTAAAAAAGAGTCCATAGTAGGGATCTATAAAATGTAGAACTGGAGAACTTGTAATTAAATAGACTCATCGTAATTTTTTTTTTTTTTTTACAGAAAACTACTCATCTCTGGCTTTCTGATAGTGCTTATAAACCTGGGGCCTCCTGTGACTCAGACATGAAAGTCTGTTGTATGAATGATGGCACAATTTCACTAGTCATGAATATACAGACACAGAAGGAAATTAAAAACATTTGAATTAAAAAACCTCAAAGGATACAATCATGGCAACACAACAGTAGGATACTTTATTTTATTTTATTTTAGCTTAAGATATACAAGTAGACAGAGTGAAGATATCACAGGCTGGAAGCTTTTTTCAATGTGGTGGGGCCCAGGCTTGAACCTGAGTCTTGCATTTGGCAAAGAAGCACACTGTCCAAATATGCTATTTCAATGGCCCAATTAAAAAAAAAAAACACTTAGGAGAAATTAATTTTTAATAATGTTTTTCTTTTTTTAATACTTATTTATTTTCCCTTTTGTTGCCCTTGTTTTATTGTTATAGTTATTATTGTTGTTGTTGATGTCATCTTTGTTGGATAGGACAGAGAGAAATGGAGAGGGGAAGGGAAGACAGAGAGGGAGAGAAAGAGAGACACCTGTAGATCTGCTTCACTGCCTTTGAAGTGACTCCCCTGCAGGTAGGGAACCGGGGGCTCGAACCAGGATCCTTACACCAGTCCTTGAGCTTCATGCCAAGTGTGCTTAACATGGTGCACTACTGCCCAACTCCCGGGAAAATTATTTTTAAAACACCACTTAGCGCAAAATACAGATCATCTAGATGATAGATAGATAGATAGATAGATAGATAGAGATAGATATCAAGAAAGAAATAGTGGCCATAGGTGGCCCTGAGGTGGAGCGCTGGGTTAAGTGCACAGTACTATGCACAAGGGTCTAAGTTCGAGCCCCTGTTCCTCACCTTCAGATACATCACAAGTGGTGAAGCAAGTCTGCAGGTATCTTATCTTTCTCTGTCCTCTCACTCTTTCTTTTTCTTTTTTGATAGAGACAATGTGAAATTGAGAGGGATGGGAGTTATAGCGAGGGAGAGAGAGAGAGAGACACCTGCAGCACTGCTTCACCACTCACAAAGCTTTCCCCTTGCAGGTGGGGACCCGGAGCTCAGACCATGGAGCTCAAACCACGGTCCATGCACACTGTAACATGTGAGCTCAGTCAGGTGCGCCACTGCCTGGTCTCTCTCTGCCCTTCTCTACCTCCCCCTCCTCTGTCAATTTCTCTCTGTTCTGCTGAATAAAATAAAAGGGAAAGATTCTCCATCAAGATCCCAACCACATTTTTTAGGAGAATAGAACAAATGCTACAAATGTTTATCTGGAACGAGAAAAGACCTAGAATTGCCAAAACAATTTTGAGAAGAAATAACAGAAACGGAGGCATCACACTCCCAGATCTCAAATTGTATTGTCATCAAAGCTGCTTGGCACTGGAACATGAATAAGCACACTGACCAGTAGAATAGCACTGAGACCCCAGAAGTAAGCCCCCAAACCTATGGACATCTAATCTTTGACAAAGGTGCCCAGACTATTAAGTGGGGAAAGCAGAACCTCTTCAACAAATGGTGTTGAAAAAAATGGTTGAAACATGCAAAAGAATGAAATTGAACCACTATATTTCACCAAATAGAAAAGTAAATTTCAAGTGGATCAAGGACTTGGATGTTAGACCAGAAACTATCAGATTCTTAGGGGAAAATATTGGCAGAAATCTTTTTTTTATTATTGTTGTAGTTATTGTTGTTATTGATGTCGTCATGTTGGATAGGACAGAGAGAAGAGGAAGACAGAGAGGGGGAGAGAAAGACAGACACCTACAGACCTGCTTCACCGCCTGTGAAGCGACTCGTCCCCTGCAGGTGGGGAGCCGGGGACTGGAACTAGGATCCTCATGCCGGTCCTTCTGCTTTGCGCCATGTGTGCTTAACCTGCTGCGCTACCACCCAACTCCCCAACAGAACTCTTTTCTGTATAAATTTTAAAGACATCTTCACTGGTTCTTTCTCTCCTCCTATCTTTCTCATGAATAAATAAATAAATTCTTAAAAAAAAAAAGACATCTTCAATGAAATGAATCCAGTTACAAAGAAGACGAAGGCAAGAATAAACCTATGGGACTACATCAAATTAAAATGCTTCTGCACAGCAAAAGAAATCACTTACCCCTCACAGAATGGGAGAAGATCTTTACATGCCATACATCAGACAAGAGGCTAATAACTAGAAAGTATAAAGAGCTTGCCAAACTCAACCACAAGAAAACAAATAACCCCATCCCCAAATGGGAAGGGGACATGGACAGAATATTCACCACAGAAGATATCCAAAAGGCTGAGAAATGCATGAAAATATGCTCCAAGTCTTTGACTGTCAGGAAATGCAAATAAAGACAACAATGAGATACCACTTCACTCCTCTGAGAATGTCATATATCAGAAAAGGTAACAGCAACAAATGCTAGAGAGGTTGTGGGGTCAAAGGAACCCTCCTGCACTGCTGGTGGAAATCTAAATTGGTCCAACCTCTGTGGAGAACAGTCTGGAGAACTCTCAGAAGGCTAGAAATGGACCTATCCTATGATTATGCAGTCAAATGCTCTACCACTGAGCTATACCCCCACCTATGATCCTCCAATTCCTCTCCTGGGGTTATATCCTAAGGAACCCAACACACCCATCCAAAAAGATTTCTGTATACCTATGTTCTTAGCAGCACAATTTGTAATAGCCAAAACCTGGAAGCAACCCAGGTGTCCAAAAACAGATGAGTGGCTGAGCAACTTGTGGTCTGTATACACAATGGAATACTACTCAGCTATTAAAAATGGTGATTTCACCATTTTCAGCCCATCTTGGATGGAGCTGGAAGAAATCATATTAAGTGAAATAAGTCAGAAACAGAAAGATGAATATGGGATGATCTCACTCTCAGGCAGAAGTTGAAATACAAGATCAGAAGAGAAAACACAAGTAGAACGTGAACTGGAGTTGGTGTATTGCACCAAAGTAAAAGACCTTAGGGTGGTCGGGGGTGGAAGAGTACAGGTCCTAAAAGGATGACAGAAGACCTAGTGGGAGTTGTATTGTTATGTGGAAAACTGAGAAATGTTGTGTACAAAATATTTTATTTACTGTTGAATGTAAAACATTAATCACCCATTAAAGAAATTAAAAAAAAAAAGAGAGAGAAAGAAAAGAAAAAAAGGAACAGCTCTTTCTGTCTGCTCTCTGTCCGGATCAAGGAACAAATGGCTGCCAGGAGTGGTGGATTCATAGTGCTGGAACTGAGCTCCAGTGATAACCTTGGAAGCAGCAAGAAAAAGAAACAGTGGCCATAAATGAGGCAATAAACGAAATGGATTTAATAGAGAGATCCAGAAACATGCACCTCAAAAGAAAAAAATACACTTTCTCAGCTGCATATGGAACATTTTCAAGGATTAAATAAATATCAATATATGCTGGGATGGAAAGATAGCCTTAATACGTGAAGATTGAAATCATAAGAAGTGTATTTTCTTAAGCGCACAGGGCTCGAAGCACAAGGACTGGCTCAAGGATCCCTGTTCCAGTCCCCGGCTCCCCACCTGTAGGGGAGTCACTTCATAGGCGGTGAAGCAGGTCTGCAGGTTTCTATCTTTCTCTCCCCCTCTCTGTCTTGTCCTCCTCTCTCCCATTTCTCTCTGTCCTATCCAACAACGACATAAATATCAACAACAATAATAACTACAACAATAAAACAACAAGGGCAACAAAAGGGAGTAAGTAAATAGATATTTTTTTAAAAAGAAGTATGTTTTCTGATCACAGTGATAATCATTTTTCATAAAACAAGAAAACAAGGAAGTTCCCAAACATGTAGCAACTAAACCACATTGTTGCCTGGAAACACTTGGGTTACTGAAGAAATTAAGAGATAAATAAAATAGGTGGAGGGGAGATAGTATAATGCTTATTCAGTGTGACTCTGATGTCTCAGGCTCCACAGTCCTAGGACCAATCAATTTCCTGCACCACCGAAAGCCAGAGCTGAGCAGTGCTCTGGTAACAAAAGCAAAACAAACAAATAAACAACAATAATAGAGATAAAATAGTATTTGAAAATTGCGGTAGATAGCATAGTGATAATGCAAAGAGGCTCTGATGCCTGAGGCTCCAAAATCCCAGGTTCAATATCCCCTGTACCACCACAAACCAGAGCTGAGCAGTGCTCTGGTAATAAATAAATGAAAAAATAAATAAATAGTATTTGAGAGTTACAGCCAATTTGAGAGAGGAAGAAAGGAAAAGAAAAATTTATCCCAGAGCAGTAAACCTCAGCGATGACAAAAAAAATACAAATTAAATGGAAGTTGAAACAATCCAGATTTGAGACCTGATGGTGTAAGCATGACACTGACAGAGCTCTGATGTTACAGTCTCTCTTTTTCTCTATTTGAGTTTAAAACTGGCTTGGGGTAACCAAGGACGTAGCACTGTGTTTAAAGTAATGGACTCTCAGGCATTAGGTCCCCACTTGTACCCCTGGCATCTGATTTTCCAGAGTGATGCTCTAGTGATCTCTATCTTCTTCTCTCCCGCTCTTCCATCCATGTTCTCATAATCAAACAAACAAATTATTTTTAAAACATTGACTTAGAGCTGTGGAGCCACACACACACACACACACACACACACACACACACACACACACACACACAAGCTCCCAGCTCCAAACAAACATACAAATAAATAATAAGCATGCAAAGAAGATGGTCCATTATTAAAGAGAAATTATCATGGGTGGGGGTAGATAACATAATGATTATGCAAAGCCACTCTTACGCCTGAGGCTGGCTCCAAAGTCTCAGGTTCAATCTCCCGCACCACCATAAACCAGAGTTGAGGGGCCAGATGGTGGCACACCTAGTTAAGCACACACACTACAGTGTGTTAGGCCCCAGGTTCAAGTCCCTGGTCCCCACCTGCAGGGTAGTGAAGGAGTCCCTGGTCCCCATCTTCATGGGTAGTGAAGGAGTTCTGTAGATGTCTGTCTCTTTCCCTCTCTAGCTTTCCTGCCCCTCTCAATTTCTCTGTCTCTATCCAATTATATATATTAAAGCCAGAGCTGAATAATGCTCTGGTTAAAAAAAAGAAGAAAGAAAGAAAGAAAGAAAGAAAGAAAGAAAGAAAGAAAGAAAGAAGAAAGAAAGAATAATTGAAAAACCTTAGAAGGAATTCTAAGACGTGCCAGTAATTTCTTCATGTAGAAGAGAAAATACATATAATTTGGCCTGTTTGACATATTAATACTTTATTGGAAGACTGACATATAAAGAGTTTAAGCTTTTCTTAATTTGTTCTTTAATAATTATTAACAAGATTGTGGGATAAAAGTGGTATAATACCATACTATTCCCATCACCAGAGTTCTCTATTCTACCCCCTCTATTGGAAGCTTCCCTATTCTTTATCCCTCTGTGAGTATGGACCAGAGATCTATATGGGGGGCAGAAAGTGGGAGGTCTGACTTCTGTAACTGCTTCTCTGCTAGACATGGGCATTGGCTGGCTGGTCGTTCCACACCCACAGGCTGTTTCTATCTTTCCCTAGTGGGGCAGGGCTCTGCGGAGGTGGAGTTCCAGGACACACTGGTGAAGTAGTCTACTCAAGGAAGTCAGGTTATGAGGTAGGGCTGGGAAGACTGCATAATGGTTATGCAACACACACACACATATACATATTACAAGAGATATATTCCATGGAATAAGGCTTTGTAATAAAAAATATGATATTGTTCCTTAGGGACAAACTGGATGGAGCTGGAGGTAATTATGCTTAGTGAAATAAGTAAGGAGTCCAGGGTTGGGGGAAAGAAATGAATCCAAATGCAATCAGTGTCACACTTGAGCCAGTGTATTTACTAAGGTAGAAAGACCTACAGAAGGGCCAGGTGGTGGTGCACTTGGTTGAGTGCACATGTTACAAGGCATAAGCCCCTGGTCCCCATCTGCTTCACAAGCAGAGTGTCTATCTTTCCCCCTCTCTGTCTTCCCCTCCTCTTTTGATTTCTCTCTGCCCTATCCAATAACAACAACAGCAATAGCAACAACAATAATAGCAACAACAACAATAAACAACAAGGCCAACAAAAGGGAAAAAATAGCCTCCAGGAGCAGTGGATTCGCAATGCAGGTATTGAACCCCAGCGATGACCCTGGAGTCGAAATGAAATGAAATGAAATGAAATGAAATGAAATAAAATTATATTAGGGTTTGGGTGGTGGTACACGTGGTTGAGTGCAGATGTTACAATGCACAAGGCCCCGGGTTCGAGCTCCCAGTCCCCACCAGCAGATGGCAAGCTTCATGAATGGTGAAGCAGTACTGCATGAGTCTTTCAGTGTCTCTCCCTAGCTCCCCCTTTTCTGTCAATTTCTGGCTGTCTCTACATAATAAAGATAATAATTTTTTAAAAATTAACCTAAGAAAGAGGTGGTATATGAACAGATATAACATGTCTACAACATTTATGTGACACTGGTAAGAAACTGAGCTGGGTGGGGGTAGATAGCATAATGTTTATGCAAAGAGACTCTAAAGCTTGAGGCTCCAAAGTCTGAGGTTCAATCCCCTGCACCACCATAAGCCAGAACTAAGCAGTGCTCAGGTATTTAAAAAAAGAAAGAAAGAGAGAAAAAAAGAAAGGAAGGAAGGAAGGAAGAAACTGGGTTTACAATGGCAGAGCTCCTGCTGCTACACTGCTGGTACAAATGTAAACTGGTATAGTCTCTTTGGAAGACAGTATGGAAAAGTCTTTAAACAAATAAAAATGGGATTATTTTCTATCAGCAATATCACTCAAGCATTTATTCAAAGGGCACTCAAACACCAATTTGAAGGGACATATTCAGCCTTATGTTCATAGCTGCATTATTCACAAAAGTTAAAGAGTAGAAGAAGCCTAAATATCCATCAACCGATGGCTGACAAAAGAAGATATGTGATATATATCTCATGGAGTATTCCTCTGCAATCAAAAAAGATGATGTCATGTACTTTGGGGGGGGGTGAATGGAACTGAAGGTGATTATGTTTAGTGAATTAAATAAAGAAATAGATGACAACTACTGGTTGGTTTCACTCATATGTAGAATCTAGAGACCTGGTACACATGAACTTGAAGAAAAAAAAAATCAGAAGCAAACAAACTGTTTCTAAGACTTTGTGAGAATGATAGTGGTTATCTTTGGGAGATGCAAGGGATGGGACATGGTGTTGTGACCCCAACAGGAATTTGGGGCAATTAGCATACGAATGAATGAGGGTGCAGGGACTACATAAGTAAGGACTTTCAGCAGCTTGCCCTCTTGACTGAATCACCTCCATCATGGCACTCTCCTGTTGGTGTAACTCCAGACTGATCCTGATCTCTTCACGTGGGGGTCTTGGGTAGCCTAGTTGCAGACTTTGTACTTTTGCCTATTTTCTTAGGTAGGCTTCTCCCCTCAAGTTTACAGTGGTTTTTATGAATAAAAAACCTTTCACTTGATTAGCCTTAAACAGAGCCACATGCTGTTTTGCAATAACTTTGGTTATGGGTGTGGTGTGTAACTTTATACTGTAATCTTACAGTCTTGTAACCTACTATTAATAATAAATAAAAAATATAAGAATCATTAAAAAATGAAGAGCTCAGGAAGAGTTTTGTCTTCCTTTTAGACCTGAAATAAACATCTTCCTCTGTAAACTGAGGCTCACTAACTTCCAGCCTCAGCCCCTGCATGTACACAGCAGCAGACTACAGTTAACTGTAGCCTCAAGACTTTTTTTCATATTGGATTGATTGCAGATGTTGGTTTAGTCACCCAGAGAAAAGAACATCAGTCCATAAAGAAATGTGTAACCCTCCAAACTACTGAGGCTTCCACAGCAACTGGATACCTGAATGAGGTCACTCACTTAAAGACACCAGATGGAAAGACCCAGGTGACCAGGGGGGCAGGGCCTGGGAGTGAGGACACAAATAGAAAGAAAAAGAGGAGGAATTCTGGTAATCAAATAAAATTAGTCACAGCTGCAGTCACAAACTCTCAATCATCAGACATTTTAGGAAAACAGAAGGGGAGAAGCAATGAATTTGCTTTATTCTTGCATATGTCTTTCATTAGGAAGGAAAATGCTTTCCTCACACAAACCCCCTATTCACAGAGCAGTTGCCTTCATTTTTTGATCATTGCAATGGAGTGAGTGATTCATGCTAAAGAACACAAAACAGATTAATAAAGACAGTACTTCAAGGGAATATGTACTGAAAATAAGTATTTGCAACTTTGAGTCCCCTAATACACTCTCTCCTAAATCAACACTTGTCCATAACCACATAAATTAAACTTTAAAGGATCCACAATTGTAGGAAATAGAAAATACCTAATTTAATTTGAGGAATGTCGAAGAAGAAATAAATGGTTCACTTAATTAAGGGTGAGGCTGCAAAGACACTAGCAGGACATATGGTTACTCTGCAGTAGGAATCATGAGATTTCTTGGAAAATTCACACCTAATTGAAAATACATTCCATTACAACTCTCCTTCACTCCTTATTAGCTTTCAGTCCAGGAAAATAAAAGACACAAATGTGTGATTGAAAGTTAGGAGGTGTTGGCACAGACAACTATGTTAGAGTGATCTCCTGCTTAACACAAACAGATTTTACAGGATGCCCAAGAGACAAGAGGACTATGTGACAGATGATAAAAGTGAGCAGGCAACAAGAACTCTCTCTTGTGACATAATACTACAATATACTTAGAGAACCTCAAAGACACCACTGAAAACTACTGGAAATTATTAATTCAGTAAAGTAGCAGGATACAAAATCAATGCACCAGTGGTCTGGGAGGTGGTGCAGTGGATAAAGTGTTAGGCTCTCAAACATGAGGCCCTGATCCAGCAGCAAATGTACCAGAGTGATAACTGGTTCTTTCTCTTTCCTCCTGTCTTTCTCATTAATAAATCAAAATCATTTTTTTTTAAAATCAGGAGGGTTGGGCAGTAACACAGTGGGTTAAGTACACATGAAACAAAGTGCAGGGACCAGCATAAGGATCCTGGTTCGAGCCCCCAGTTCCCCACCCACAGGTGAGTTGCTTCACAGGCAGTGAAGCAAGTCTGCATGTGTCTATCTTTCTCTCCCCCTCTCTGTCTTCCCCTCCTCTTTCCATTTCTCTCTGTCCTATCCAACAACAAAGACATTAATAACAACGATAATAATAACCACAACAATGGTAAAACAACCAGGGTAACAAAAAGGAAAAAATGGCTTCCAGGAGCAGTGGATTTGTGGTGCAGGCACTGAGCCCCAGCAATAACCCTGGAAGCAAAAAAAAAATCAATGCATGGGTGAGGGTAGATAGCATTATTGTTACGGAAACTGACTGCCATGCCTGAGGCTCCAAAGTCCTAGGATCAATCCCCTGCACCACCATAAGCCAGAGCTGAGCAGGGCTCTGGTAAAAAAAATAAAATAAAAAATCAATACACAAAAATATGTGACATTTATGTATACAAACAAGGAGTCAGATGAAATAAAAATAAAAGACTCAGTGTCATTTACAATAGAACCCAAAGATATAGAATACCTTATGGTGGATCTCACAAAGGAAGTGAAGGACCTTTTCAACAAAAACACTGACATTGCTAAGAGAGAAGGATACACAGAAGTGGAAGAACATTCCTTGTTCCTGGACTGGAATAATAAACATTATTAAAATGACCATTTTACCAAAATTAATCTACAATTTCAGTACAGTCCCTGGCAAACGCTAGAAGAAGAAGTACAGTCCCTATCAAGAACCCAATGTCATTTTTCAAGCAAATGGAACAACTTGTCAAAAAATCTGGAACCACAAAAAGTCATAAATTTCTAAAGCACTTCTGAGAGAAAAATGAAAATTGGGGAGGTATCATGCTCCCCAGCTTCAGTTCATACTACAAAGCCATAGTAATCAAAACAGCATGGTACTGGAATAAAAATGGACACTTGGATCAATGGAGCAGAATCCAAAGTCTAAAAATAAGCCTACATATATACAACCACCTAATATATGACAAAGGGTCCAAAAACTATTCAATGGGGTAAAGAAGTTCTCTTCAACAGATGGTGCTGGAAAAATTGGACAGCCATATATAGAAAAATAAATTAAGCTATCAACTAACACTGTACACCAAGGTCAAACCAAAATGGATTAAAAATATAAATATTATAGGACCTGGCGGTCATTGAAAGGTCTGGGAGGTGGCGCAGTGGATAAAGCATTGGATTTTCAAACATGAAGTCGTGAGTTCAGTCCCCGACAGCACATGTACTAGAGTGATCTCTGGTTCTCTCTCCCTCAAGGATAAGCAGGCAACCCAGTAAATGGGAGAAGAGATTTTCACATCACACACCAGACAAGCAACTGATATCAAACATCTATACAGAATTAGTACAGATCTACAAAAGAAGTGAAAATATCTCAATAAAAAGGTGGGCCAGGTGATAAAGCTTTGGACTCTCAAGCATGAGGTCCTGAGTTTGATCCCCAGCAGCACATGTGCCAGAGTGATGCCTGGTTCTTTCTCCTCCTATTGTTTTTTATAAATAAATAAAATCTTTAAAAAAAGAAAAAAGAAAAAGGTGGGCCAGTGGTCTGGAAGGTGGCGCAGTGGATAAAGCATTGGATTTTCAAACATGAAGTCGTGAGTTCAGTCCCCGACAGCACATGTACTAGAGTGATCTCTGGTTCTCTCTCCCTCTCTGCCTGTCTTTTTCATGAATAAATAAATTCTTTAAAAAAAAGTGGGCCAAAGAACTAAACATTTTTCTAAAGAAGAAATGCACAGGACCCATAGATACATGAAGAAATGCTCCGCTTGACTGATGATTAGAGAAATACAAATTAAAACTACACTAAGATGCTATCTCACACCTGAGAGACTGGCTTACATCAACAGGAAAACAGAGGTGTTGGGGAGGTACACTGCTGGACTGCTGGTGGAAATGCAAACTGGTGCAGCCCCTTTGGAAGACAGCATGAGCAGTCCTTAAACAAATAAAAGTGGAATTACCAGCAATATCGTTCTTAGGCATTGTAACATAATGGACACTCAAACACTAATTCAAAGGAATATATGCACCCTTATGTTCATAGCTGCATTATTCACAAGAGCCAAGGAGTGGAAGCAGCTTAAATACACATCAACAATTAACTGGCTAAAGAAGCGGTGGCATGTATATTCCATAGAATACTACTCTGGTCACAGTCTGAAGTGCAGCATGCTGGGGTGGCACTCATGTTGATTAGGTTGCGATCCGCGGATACAATATTATTTGATTTGAATTGAGAGCAGCTTGCATAAAAGTGGGTCCCACCTTAAGGTTCCAGGTCTGGGGGAAATATAGGCTCTATAGTGGAAATGTGAGGTTCCTATTGTCTTAGGGTTCAAGACGACAATGGATAGTTATTGTTATCATCACATTATTTGGTTATAGGGTTAACTTTGGAAAGTCCCTTTGGTAGGGTTTGGGGTATAGCACCCAGCATCTTGTATATAGCTGTGCTGCCAGTTACTCCCAAAGAGATAGAGAATGGGAAGGCTATCAGGGGAGGAGGTAGGATGTGGAGATCGGGTTATGGGAATTATGCAGAATTGTACCCTTCTCATTCTATGGTTTTGTTAATGTCTCCTTTCTTAAATAAATAAAAAAAGAAAGAAAAAAAAAGAATACTACTCTGCAGTCAAAAAAGTTGATATTGCGTCCTTTGGGATCAAATGGATGGAGCTGGAGGCGATTATCTTAGTGAAGTAAGTAAAGAGATGAAAGACAACTACTCAATGACTCACTCATGTGTGGAATCTAGAGGTCCAATACACAAGACCTTAAAAAAACAAAAACACCAGAAGCAAGTGAACCTTTTCTAAGACTTGTCAGAGCACTTCTCAACTTTGCATTATAATGGTGTGGGGGATTGACTCTTAGACTCTGCTATCTCCCCACCCTATAGATATTTTATACATTCTGTGTACTTAAGTGGAGGTTAGTACTATCAGTAGTTAATACCTCAGGAATTCCACAACACAGGGGAGATAGCATAGTGGCTATACAAAAGATATTCATGCCTGAGGCTCCAAAGTCAATTTCCAGTATCACCATAAACCAGAGCCAAGTAGTGCTCTGAAAAGGAGGAGTGGGAGAAAAATGCTACAACATAATTACGTTTAGATAGTGTTATCTATGCTTTGGGACATGCAGGCAAAGTCACTTCAACTGTGTTTACTAGCTGAGCCACTGCTCTGCCATTAAAATATCCTTCTTGCCTACCTCCAGAAAGGTTTACTATTCTTCCTCCAGCAATTTCTGAACTTCCTCTCCACCCCACACTTGATATTGTTCCCTTGCCTACTTTCTTATTTAATATTATTATTATTATTATTTTACCAGAGCACTGTTCAGCTCTGGCTTATGGGGTATGGGAGATTGAACCTGGGACTTGGGACCTCAGGCATGAGAATCTGTTTGCATAGCCATTATCATATCTACCCTGCCCCCTTGCCTACTTTCTTTTTTTTTTAATATTTATTATTTATTTATTTATTTATTTATTCCCTTTTGTTGCCCTTGTTGTTTTATTGTTGTAGTTATTATTGTTGTTGTCGTTGTTGGATAGGACAGAGAGAAATGGAGAGAGGAGGGGAAGACAGAGAGGAGGAGAGAAAGATAGACACCTGCAGACCTGCTTCACTGCCTGTGAAGCGACTCCCCTGCAGGTGGGGAGCTGGGGTTCGAACAGGGATCCTTATGCCGGTCCTTGTGCTTTGAGCCACCTGCGCTTAACCCACTGTGCTACAGCCCGACTCCCTCCTTGCCTACTTTCTAAGAGTCAGTGATTCGCAAGCTCTGGATGCTACTCCCTACCTAGACATTATGTTTCTTCCCAAGGTCACACACAAACCTGCAAAAATGACTTGCCAGTACTTCCAGGCAGAAGGATGTAGGAGCTGTGAGACAGTATCATATTGTTCTCATTCTCCCTTAAGGTATTGAAAGCTGCCTGGTTGTTCTTTCTGTGGGTGCTGATCTTTGCTTGGTTTCTTCACTATGCATGTACATTTGTTCGGAAAAAAAAAATGCAAGAGGAGGATTATCAGCAGCTAGCCACCTGCACTCGCAGGGGCCCAAGGCTTTTGTACCCTGGGCTATGGAAAGAATTTGCATTTTCTCTAATATCACTGCTGTATTCCAAGTCAACTAGTGTCTTACTCATAAAAAATCAGAGTAAACGGGAGAGATACTTCACTGCAATGGGCTGCCTGCCTTATATTAAGTACAGCCAGATCTGAGTCCTGATACCACATGGAATATGCCCTAGCACTGGGTAAAGTTCATGTGCTGTGATCTTTCCTGTGCTGTGATCTTTCCTACTCTCTCTTTCTTTGGGTTCATCTCTATGTGAATGAAAAACTAGCCCAAAGGGCTGGGGAGATAGCATAATGGTTCCAAAAAGTCTTGATGTCCCAGACTCTGAGGTCCCAGGTCCAATTCTCAGCATCTCCATAAACCAGACCTGAGAAGTGTGCTTTCTCTCTCCTCTCTGAGTTTCTACTATTAAAAATAAGCATATATACTTTAATTATATAATTTATGTGTTATTAAATATTTAATTATAAACATATAAGATATATAAAGAAAAGTAGCCTGGAAGCAGTGAGCTCACACATGCCAGTGGTCCTTGATCTATAGAAAAAGAACTAAAGTCAACAAGTTTTCTTTTTTTTTATTGGGGGATTAATGTTTTACATTTGACAGTAAATACGATAGTTTGTACATAACATTTCTCAGTTTTCCACATAATAATACAACCTCAACTAGGTCCTCTGTCATCCTTTTTGGACCTGTACTCTCCCTCCCACCCACCCCAGAGTCTTTTACTTTGGTGCAATACAACAACTAACAAGTTTTTTTTATTATTAAATTCCTTTTTCCTCTCTCTTTTTTTTTTCACCAGGGCACTGCTCACTTCTAGTTTATTTTTTATTTTAATTAATATTTTTATTTTTTTTATACCAGAGTACTACTCAGCTCTGGTTTATGGTGGTTCAGGGAATTGAACCTGGGACTTCAGAGCCTCAGGAATCTCTTTGAACTATTATGCTATCTACCCCACCCCTCTATCTGGTTTACGGTGGTGCTGGTGATGTGGGGTATGGACCTGGAACTTTGAAGCCTCAGGCATGAGAGTCTCTTTGCATAACCATTATGCTTTCTATCCCTATCCCACTAAAATGAAGTTTAACACTGTAGGATGGATTGACTTTGCCTTTCTACTCTCAGGAATGAACTGGAAACCAGAACTGACCATGACATTGAAAGGAGTTCCTCTCTTAATTTTAATTTTTAGATGGAGGCAGAGGGTGTGTGTGAAAGAGACCACACCACCAAAGTTTAAAGCTGCAGGGGCCAGGTTTGAACCTGGGTCACCCACATGCAAAGCAATGTCCTATCCAATGAACTACTTCACAGGTTTAGAGCAATTATTTATTTTGCTGCTCCAACATTTGGAAGAAGATTGGCAGATTTTCCACAGCAAGTCCTCCTAACTCTATACCTGAGAGGGTGTTTTCTATCCGTTACTGACACTGAGTGATCCTGTATAAATTCATAACACACAGTTATGTAGGTAAAGAAAGGAAGAATGTATCAGTCAGAGGGAAGAAAGTAGTATTTTGGGGGGTGCTGAGGAGATAGCGTAAAGGTTTTTCAAAAAACTTTCATGTATGAGGTTCCAGGTTCAATCCCCAGCAACACCATAAAGCAGAGCAGAGCAATGCTCTGGAATAAAAATAATAAATAAAATAAAATAAAATGGTTGGAAGAACTGAAATGTAATTGGTTTATAGAAAAGTGGTGGAAGCCATGAGTGAGAGAAGGAGATGGGAAGGGAAGGGTATGAAGAGATAGGCAGAAACACTTGGTATCTTGTTAAAATGTTGGTACTTCATTTTTAAAAAAGATTTTATTTATTAATGAGAAAGATAGGAGGAGAGAGAAAGAACCAGACATCACTGGCACATGTGTTGCTGAGGGTCAAAAACGGGACCGCATGCTTGAGAGTCCAAAGCTTTATCACTGCGCCACCTCCCAGACCACGATGGTACTTCATTTTAAGGTAAAATGAAGGCATTAAACTCTTAAAGGAGGAAGATGCCAGAATAATATTTGAGATTTAAAGTAATAATTTTTCTTTGAGTGATTACTCTTAAAATATGTCTGAGAATGTTGAGAGGAAGGTGAGATTATCTTGCTGAGGGAATCTTCTGTTTAAAAGAGCCTAAAGGCAATCAAAGTTAACTATGGGAGGATACATTTATCAGATTTAAGTAGGAGTGATAAAATGATAAATATGTTAAAAGAGTTATTCTAGGAAGATCTTATAACTAGACTCTTAGAATCAGATTGAATCAAGACTTCACCATGTCTTCCACTCGTTTTATTTGCCAACAGTGTAGTCAACCCCTGAAAATCAATCAATCCAAGAAAGCCCAGGACCTCAACACCCCACAAGAACCTGCAACTTGGACTGTAGCCTCTTCCCTCAGGGCCTCAGAAATCCAGGAACAAGGCTCCACCTCCTTTGAAGGCCCAGACAGGGAAAACTTACAGGTTGGTGCTTCTTGGATATGTTCTGATGACAGCTGGATGTTCAGGGACATCAGAGACAACTTCACCCTGCTTGGGAAGTTTGACTCCATGCGAAGTCTCAATAACATTCTGAAGATTATTAGGGACATTGATGACATGGTCTCTTCTGAGAAAGAAATAGACCATCCTCTGTGTGTGGACTGTACTGACAAATTTTTAGAGCATTTGGATACCTCTCTGGCCATCACAGAATCAGAGAATCAGAGCTACCGGCAGTGTTTGGAGAGTAAAGAGAGAGTAGTTGAAGATGAGCAGGAGACATTGCTGAAGGAACTGAAGGAACTGGAGCTGGAGGAAGCGAGACTGACTCAGGAATTTCTGGAGGTGGAGAAGAAAAGAGAAAAAGCAGCAACAGATCTTGAGGCAGCCAAGGCAGAGACCAAGATATTGGAGCAGGAAGAACTGCTGTACCAGAGAGAAGAGAGTCACCTTAGGTATCAGGAACTGGAGTTGTGGGATGAGCTGAGGAGTTTGGAGAACCAGTTGTGCTACACCCAGAGTCATCTTGCTCAACTGGAGAAAACCAGTATCTTCAACACCAGCTTTCAGATCTGGAGTGAAGGCTCCTTGGGCATCATCAATAACTTCAGACTGGGCTGCCTTCCCACAGTTCCTGTGCGATGGAGTGAGATTAACGCCGCCTGGGGTCAGACAGCTTTGCTGCTTTTTGCCTTGTCTAAAACAATTGGATTGGAGTTTCAGAGGTATCAACTTGTGCCTTGTGGGGACCACTCCTATCTGAAGTCTTTAACAGAGGATGCTATTGAGTTGCCACTGTTTTGTTCTGGAGATCAGGGTTTTCCCATGCATACTAAATTTGACAAGGCCATGGTGGCTTTCCTTGACTGTATGCATCAGTTTAAGGAAGAAGCAGGGAAAGGGAAGTTGAATCTCTGCCTGCCTTACAAGATTCATGTAAAGGAAGGCTTGATGGAAGACCCTGGGGTCTTGAGGAAATTCTATTCCATAAGAACCTGCTGGAACACAAAGGAGGAGTGGACAAAGGCACTGATGCTCCTGCTTGTGAATTTTAAGTGGACTCTTGCTTGGGTCTCGTCAAGATATAGTCAGAGATAATTTTTGTTCACCCTTTTAGAATAGTTTTTTTTTTTCTTTACCATAGCACTGTTCAGCTCTGGCTTATGGTGGTGTGGGGGATTGAACCTGGGACTTTGGACCCTCAGGCATGAGAGTCTGTTTGCATAACCATTATGCTATCTACCCTCCACCCAGAATAGTTATTTTAAGAGATGAAGGGGGCAGGCAATGGTACACTGGGTTAAGCTAAATTTATTCATCTCACCATGTAAACAAACCAAGTCATTATATTGAATACTTAAAAATTTAAAAACTGGCAGGATGGGTGATTTGGAGACAATACCTGAGCTCCTCCCAGAGGAATAAAGAATAGGAAAGCTATCATGGGAGGGGATGGGATTCCGGAGTTTTGGTGGTGGGAATTGTGTGGAGTTGTACCCCTCTTATCCTATGGTTTTGTCAGTGTTTCCTTTTTATAAATAAAAATTAAGAAACTTAAAACTGTTTTGTGTGTCATATATGTTGCAAAACTTGAAACTAAACATTTAATTTAAAAACAAGATTTAAGAATATATATTTTAAAAAATAGGTGACGAGTCATTAATTTACATTCAAGATGTTCAACACATCTCCCAGCACATTTTCCTCTTTTGTTTATTTTTCTTTATTATTATTTTTTAACCAGAGCACTGATCAATCCTGGCTTATGGTGGTATGGTGGTGCTGGGGATTGAACATGAGACTTTGGAGCCTCAGGCATTAGTCTGTTTATATAATCACTATGCTAGCTACTCCCACCCCATTTGTTTTTATTTATCAGAGCTCTACTCAGTTGTAGCTTCTGGTGGTGTGGGGGTTGAATTTGGGAGCCTCAGGCACGAGAGTTTCATTGCATATTCATTATATCATCTCACTCACCCTCCTATTGCATTTTTATCCTTTTTTGTATCTTCTCCTAACATCTCCATTCCTTTTTTTCTTTTCTCTAACCACAGCATTGCACAACTCTGGCTTCTGATGGTGCCAGGGTTTGAATCTGGGACTTTAAAGCATCAGGCTTAAGAGACTCTTTGCATAACCATTATGTTCCCCGCCCATATTTTTGGATAACTTACCCTATCATGCCTCACCCCCAATCTCTCCACATTTCTACATATTTATAACAAAGGGCCCGAGATATAGCATAGTGAAAAAGACTTTACCCCTTTTCTTTCTTCTTTACTCTTTCTTTTCTTTTTCTTTTTTCAGCCATCTTTCTTTTTTTTTAAATATTTTATTTTATTTATTCCCTTTTGTTGCCCTTGTTGTTTTATTGTTGTAGTTATTATTGTCGTCGTTGTTGGATAGGACAGAGAGAAATGGAGAGAGGAGGGGAAGACAGAGAGGGGGAAAGAAAGACAGACACCTGCAGACCTGCTTCACCGCCTGTGAAGCGACTCCCCCGCAGGTGGGGAGCCGGGGTTTGAACCGGGATCCTTATGCCGGTCCTTGTGCTTTGCGCCACCTGCGCTTAACCCGCTGCGCTACAGCCCGACTCCCAAAATATTTTTATTATTTGTATTTATTTAATCAAGAGGGTAGGGGAGATAGAAAGAGAGAGAGACACCTGCAGACCTGCTTCACCACTTGTGAAGCTTTCCCGCTGCAGGTGGGGTCTGGGGGCTTGAACCTGGGTCCTTGAGCATTGTAACATGTGCGCTCAACCAGGTGCACCACCACCTGGCCCTCAGCCATCTTTCTTTTCTTTTTTAAATTTTTATTTATTTACTTTCCCTTTTGTTGCATTTGTTGTTTTTCATTGTTGTTGTAGTTATTATTGTTGTTGCTATTGATGTCATCATTGTTAGGACAGAGAGAAATGGAGAGAGGAGGGGAAGACAGAGATGGGGGGAGAAAGACACCTGTAGACCTGCTTCACTGCCTGTGAAGCGATTCCCCTTCAGGTGGGAAGCTGGGGACTCAAACCAGGATCCTTAAAGCCAGTCCTTGAGCTTTGCACCATGGGTTCTTTTTTTTTTTTTTAACCAAAGCACTGCTCAGATCTGGTTTATGGTGGTGTGGGGGATTGAACCCCAGACTTTGGCAACTCAGGCATTAGAGTCTCTTTGCATAACCATTATGCTATCTACCCCTGCTCCCCACCCCTTTTCTTATTGGGAGGTTAATGGTTTACAGTACAGTTGCACAATTTCTTATCTTACAAGGATAGGTGTCTGTAGAACACTCTCACTCTCAGATTGGGTTATCATCGTGTACCATCCTCCTTCTCCCACCCTTTAGTTACTTTCCTTCCCTGGAGTCCTTTGCTTTGGTGCAATATACCACCAGTCCACAATTTTATTTTTTGTTTCTCTTTCCTGCACTTGTATCTTAAGTTCCACCCATGAATGAAGTCATTTCATATTTATCCTTCCCTTTCTGCCTTATGTCAGTTATCATGCTTCCTTCAAGCTCCATCCAAGATGAGGTGAAGGAGACTTCATGGGGCCAGGTGGTGCCACATCTAGTTGAGCACACATCACAGTGCTAGAGGAAGAATACAGGTCCATGAAGGATGATAAATGACATAGTGGGGGTTGTATTGTTAAAAGGGAAACTGGGGAATGTTATGCATGTACAAACTATTGTATTTACTGTTGAATGTAAAACATCAATTCCCCAATAAAGAAATAAAAATAAATAAGTCAGAGGGTTAGGGAAACAGCATAATAGGGAAAAAATAAAAAACTTTAAAAAATAAAAAAAAAATAAAAAAAAAAATGCTAGAGGAACCGAATCTGACAGCTAACATACAGGTGGACCCAAGATATTGTCTGGGGAGATAGTGTTATAGTTGGGAATAGGACTGGAAAGCTAGATCAGGGAGGAGAGTAGCTCCCAAATATGGGAAAAGTGTATAAATATTGTTAACTATTACAAATTGTGCTGCTATGAACATTGATGTACATGTCTATTTGGATGGATGTACTTAGTTCCTTAGGATATATCCCCAGGGGAGGAATTACACAGTCATAGGGTAGCTCTATCTCTAGCCTTGTGAGAGTTCTCCAGATTGCTTTCCACAGCTTGGAGCAGTTTACATTTCCACCAGCAGTGCAAGAGGTCTCTCTCTCTCTGGTTCTATTTTTATTTATTTTTAATGAGAAGAGAGACAGAGAGAAAGAACCAGACACAATGTGGTCCTGGAGGTGGCACAGTGATAAAACTTTGAACTCTCAAGCATGAGGTTCTGAGTTCGATCCCCGGCAGCACATGTGCCAAAGTGATGTCTGGTTCTTTCTCTCTCCTATCTTTCTCATTAATAAATCAATACTATCTTTAAAAAAAAAAAAAAGAAGAACCAGACACCACTCTAGTACATGTGTTTCTGGGGATTGAAACTGGGACCTCATGCTTGAGAGTCCAATATGCCACCTCCAGGACCACACCTCTACATCTTCTCCAACATTTGCTGTTGCTGTCCTTTCTGATGTATGACTGTCTCACCAGAGTGAAGTGATATCTCATTGTTGTTTTTATTTGCATTTCCTGATCATTAGTAACTTGGAGCATTTTTTTTCATATGGATGTTGGCCCTTTGGATCTCTGGTAAATATTTTGTCCCTGTCTTCTCTCCACTTTTGAATGTCTTTTCTTTTTTCCTTTTTTTCCTTTCTTTCTTTCTTTCTTTCTTTCTTTCTTTCTTTCTTTCTTTTTTTTTTTTGTTGAATTTGTTTTGTTGTTGTTGAATTTGGTGAGGTCTGTATATTTTGATTATTAACCTTTGCCTGATGTATCACATAATAAGATTACTCAGGGCATACTTGGTTGATAGTGGCATACTTGGTTGAGTGCACATGTTACAATGCACAAGGACCTGGGTTCAAGCCCCTGGTCTCTGCCTTCAGAGTGAAAGCTTCTTCTCCTTCTTCTTCCTCTTCTTCTTCTTCTTCTTCTTCCTCTTCCTCTTCCTCTTCCTCTTCTTCTTCTTCTTCTTCTTCTTCTTCTTCTTCTTCTTCTTCTTCTTCTTCTTCTTCTTCTTCTTCTTGATCTTCTTGATCTTCTTCTTCTTCTTTAGGACAGAGAGAAATGGAGAGAGGAGGAAAAGACAGAGATGGGGAGAGAAGACCTGCTTCACCGCTTGTGAAGTGAGCCCCCTGCAGGTGGGGAGCCAGGGGGTTGAACCTGGATTCTTATGCCAGTCCTTGAGCTTTGTGCCACCTGCGCTTATCCTGCTGTGCTATCGCCCGACTCCCAGGAGGAAAGCTTCATGAGAGGTGAAGAAGGTCTTCAAGTGTCTCTCTGACTCTCTCCCTCTCCTTTTCCCATTTCCTCTCAAGTTCTGTCTCTATACAATAAATAGATAATAGTAAAAAAAATAAGATCTCTCATTCTGTAAGGAGTCTCCATTTGGGTGGTAGTTTCTTTTGCTGTGCAGAAGCCTTTCAGTTTCATGTAGTCCCATTAGTTTATTTTTGCTTTTGTTTTATTTTTTTCTTTTTATTATTATTATTTTAATTTTTAAATTTGTATTTATAAAAAGGAAACATTGAAAAAAAACATAGGATAAGAGGAGTACAGCTTTACACGATTCCCACCACCAGACCTCCGTATACCATCCCTTCCACTGGTAGCTTTCCTATTGTTTAACCCTCTGGGAGTATGGACCCAAGATCCTTGTGGATTACAGAAGGTGGAAGGTCTGGCTTCTGTAATTGCTTCCCCGCTGAACATGGGCATTGACAGGTTGATCCATACTCCCAGCCTGTCTCTCTCTTTCCCTAGTGGGGAAGGACTCTGGGGAAGCTGAGCTCCAAGGCACATTGGTGGGCTTGTCTGTCCAGGGAAGTCTGGTCACATCCTCCTAGTATCTGGAACCTGGTGGCTGAAAAGAGAGTTAATATACAAAGCCAAACAAATTGTTGACCAATCATGGACCTAAAGGCTGGAATAGTGAGATGAAGAGTGGGGGGGGGGGGTCCTCCATTTTGTAGATAGCTAGTAGGAATATTTTAGTTATATTTCAAAGGGCCTGTAGCTATACTAGTGTTTTTTTTTTTTTTTTTTTTTGCGTGAGCCTGAAATCTGATATGCAGGTGTATCCTAATTATTGTCTGGGGAGACGATGTCATGACTGGGAAAAGGACCAGAAAGCTGATCAGGGAAGAAGTAGCTCCCTATATGGGAAAGAGATATAAATATTACTGTAAACCCCATCAATTTGATGTGATCTGGGGCCCATAATTAGCTTAGGAGCCTGTGTGACCTCTGCATCCCTGTAGATCTGAGCTCACATTCTGTGGTCATGAGTAGGAACATTCCATGCTGCCCCAGTATCGACCCATCTTCCTCAGGTGTAGCATAGAGTATGTTGTCCATCCTCCCTTTGGAGGATGGACAACATTCTCTACCATTGTTGATCCAGGGCAAGGTCCTATGGGGGCCCACAAAGGGGTCTGTTTTATTGTTCCTGATAGAGATGACTGGTAATAATGGAGAAAGGGATTTATTTGAGATCTAGGCTCATCAAGTCTGTTTGGGAGACTCCGGACTACCCAATTAGGGGCCCAGCTGGTGGAATCGCCTGATAGTGACTAAAGAGTCATCATTAAAGTATGCCAGTCTTTTTCCCTTATTCAGCTTTTGCAGTCCTTGCTTTGGTAAGGTTAGCTTTGGAGTGAGTGAGAGAACTGTAATAGGAAGTAGGTGAGGAGGGTATCTAAGTCTAAGTGGACACTATTGCATTGTGAATTTGATACTGACTCACTACAAACTATTGTGTATTTTTGCTTTCAGATATATGTTTTGCCCTAATTTATGGATACATGTGAACATATGCTCTATCTTATGGGACCTGGCCTATATCTAGGTTTTGGGACATTGTTAGGAAGTGAACCTCCTGGAATGGAATTAGAATACCATGAAAGGAAAAGTCTCACCCGAGTGATGAGTGTGAAGGGTTGGCAATCCGTTCTGACGTCTCTGTACAGTCTGAGGTGAAGCATGCTTCTCGTTGCATTGATAAGGTTGGAATCAGCAGATTTGCTTTTGTTTTCTTTGAGAATGGATTTGAGTCTTCGAAGATATCTATAAAACTTAGATCATAAAGAGTTTTCCTAATGTTTTCCTCTAAATATTTGATGATTTCTGGTTTAACATCCAATTCTTCTATCCATTTGCAATTTATTTTTCTGTGTGGTGTGGTGTGGTGAGAGGAAGAGATTCATTTTCATTTTTTTTTGCATGTTTCAACTTAATTCTCTCAATACAATTTGTTGAAGAAACTCTCCTTTATGTATTTAATATTTTGGGCGCCCTTGTCAAAAACTAACTGTCCATAGGTGTAGTGACTGATTTCTGGGCTCTCAATTCTATCCCACTGCTCACTATAGGGATTTTTTGTTCCAATACTAGGCAGTTTTCTTTATATATATAATTTCTTTCTTCCTTTCTTTCTTCCTTTCTTTCTTTCTTTCTTTCTTTCTTTCTTTCTTTCTTTCTTTCTTTCTTTCTTTCTTTCTTTTAATCAGAGCATTGGTCAACTCTGGTTTTTGGTGGTACAGGGGATTGCACCTGGATTTTAGAGTCCCAGGCATCAGAGAGCTTTTCTTTCTCTCCTTCTCTCTCCCTTTCTTCCTCTCTCTCTCTCTCTTTTTTTCTTTCTTTTCTTTCCTTTCCTTTAGTTATTTTAAAGGCTTTAAAAAAGTTTTTATTCTGGGGCCAGGAAGTGGTGTATCTGGTTAAGTATTCACATTGCAGTGCACAAGGACCCAGGTTCAAGACCCTGGTCCTTACCTGCAGGGGGAAAGCTTCACTAGTAGTGAAGCAGGGCTGCAGGTGTCTCTCTGTTTCCTTCTCTATCATCCCCTCCCCTCTAAATTTATCTCTGTCTCTATCCAGTAATAAATAAATATTTAAAAAATCATTTTTAAATTATTGATTTTTAAAAAAGATTATTTATTTAACGAATTAGAAAGGTAGGAGGAGGGAGTCAGGTGGTAGTACAGCAGGTTAAGCCTATGTGGCACAAAGCACAAGGACCGGCATAAGGATCCTGGTTCGAGACCCCGGCTCCCCACATGCAGGGGAGTCGTTGCACAGGCGGTGAAGCAGGTCTGCAGATGTCTATCTTTCTCCCTCTCTATCTTCCCCTCCTCTCTCCATTTCTCTCTGTCCTATTCAACAATGACGACATCATCATCAACAACAACAATAATAACTACAACAACAATAAAAAACAACAAGGGCAACAAAAAGGAAAATAAATAAATATAAAAATTAAAAAGAAAAAGAAAGGTAAGGAGGAGAGACAGGAAAACAAGACATCACTTTGGTACATGTGCTGCTGGGGACTGAGCTCAGGACCTCCTCTTTGAGAGTCCAGCTCTTTATCCACTGAACCACCTCCCAGACCATGGCATAAAGAATTTCTTGGGTGGAGGGTAGATAGCAATGGTTATGCAAACAGACTCTCATGCCTGAGGCTCCAAAGTCCCAGGTTCAATCCCCTGCACCACCATAAGCCAGAGATGAACAGTGCTCTGGTTAAAAAATAAAAAATTTAAAAAAAAAGATTTATAAAAAAAAAGTTTCTTTGCATAACCATTAGGCTATATCCCCTGCTCATTAAATTACCTTTTGCAGTGATACTTCCATTTTATCTCTGAGAAATTCAATAAATTTGTATTATGCTATATTGTGCCATTGTTTTGCAATTAGTCTGGAGGTGAGGGAATAAAGTAGCCAAAGGTGGCTGGTATAGGTTGCACTAAAAACATATGTTCTCCTTATAGTGCAATTTAATGGCCTGGGAAGGGTCATGAGGTAAATGCTTACAGAGTGCAAGACTGAAAAGGAACCAGACAGTGTGCTTTTTTCTTTCTTTTCTTTTCTCTTCCCCCATCTTTTTTTGATATTTTAAATAATATTTTTAAATCATCTTTATTTCACTTACTGATTTTAATTTTTAAAATTTATTTATTTATCTATTTACTTATTTATTATTTATTGGATAGAGACATCCAGAAATATAGAGGGAAGGAGGTGGTAGAGAGGGAGAGAGACAAAGAGACACCTGCAACACTGCATCACCACCTGGCCCCAATTATCTTTATCTGTTAACTGGATAGAGACAGGCAGAAATTGAGAGGAAAGGGGGAGATAGATAGGGAGAGAGACAGAGACACCTGCAGTACTGCTTCACCACTCGCAAAGCTTTCTCTTCTGCAGGTAGGGACATGGGTTTTGAACTTGGGCCCTTGATCATTGTAACATTCACTCAACCAAGTGCACAACCACCCAGCCTTATATTTGGGCAATTTTCTTTCCTTTCATGAGAGAGACTAATGTAACATTCCACCCGCACCCCCCTCACACACACAGACACAGACACACTGCAATAGTGGAAGGGACAGGCTCAGAGGGAAATGTCCAGTGTGGAAGCAGAAAACTCCCAAGGACAAAAACACCAGGAATCTTCTCCTTAGAGACTAAATATCTTTTTGTCAGCACTTACTGGGGTGGAGCATCTTGCCCCTGAGAAGGGTAATATCAATAGATTAGCACTTGCAAAACTACAGCAACCTTTACTATGTGCACTTAGCCCAATGCATCCCCAACTGGCCCCCACTACGCCAACCTTTAAATGTTATCAGTGCCTTTCTGCCTTTTCAGTGGACTTGTATCTATGCGTGTTTCCCTCCTAGCAAACTTTCTCTTGATTACCTGAATGTGGATCTTGTGTCTATTTTTTTTTTTAATCTTTACTTCTATTGGTGGTGCTGGGGGAGTGAATTTGGAACTTCAGAACCTCAGGCTTAAAAGTCTTTTATACAACCATTATGCTTTCTTCACAGACAGCTTTGTTTCTACAAGATAACTAGCAAGGAGTTCTGGAAGACTGGCAGTTGTACCCTAGACTGGCTCCCATTATAATAGGACCAAAAAAGGGGGGGCATGTGGTAGTGCACCTGGTTGAGTGCACATGTTACAATGCGTAGTAAGGACCCAGGTTTGAGTCCTTGGTTCCTACCTGCAAGAGGACAGCTTCATGAGTAGTGAAGCAGAGCTGCAGGTATCTCTTTCTCTCTCTCCCTTTCTATCACCCTCTTCCCTCTAAATTTCTTACTATTTCTATCCAATAAATAAAGATTAAAAAAATAATCAAAATTTTTTAAAAAAGCAATTTGTCACAGCCTAGGAGGTGGTACAATGGAGAAAGCACAGGATTTTACAAGCTTGAAGTCCTGCCTTAGATCCCCAGTTGCATATTCTAGAATGATGTCCTAGTTCTCTCTTTCTTTCTCTCATAAATAAATATGTAAATATTTTTTAAAGTAATTTTTTTTTTTTTTAACCAGAGCACTGCTCAGCTCTGGTTTATGGTGGTATGGGGGATTGAACCTGGGACTTGAATGAGCCTCAGGCATGAAAGTCTTTTTGCATAACCATTATGCTATCTATCCCCACCCTTTAAAGTAATTTCTGTCGTGTCACCCACCTGCTTCTACATTGCTCTTGGAACAAAATTCCAAATACTTACCAGCTTTTACCAAAGCCTCTCATCCTTGAAAAATCTGTCCCTGTCCTTCCAGATTTCTTCTACAGCAACATTCTGCTCCAAACCATGTCCAATCCATCCTTTTCTGCCCTTTTCCCAAGTGTGTGTCAGTATCTTTTAATCATAAACTTCTCAAGAGCTACTTTAGCTTTGGAATCCAGGCAGTGCTGAGAGCAACCCCATATACTGAATTCATTGTGGAAAATTACAAAAAGAAGGGAGTTCACTTGTAACAAAGAATAGGGAATTCCACTAAGCAAATGCATAAATTGAAGTCTAAATGTATGATAGAATAGTACTTAGGTATTAAAATGTTACAAAAGAATGTTTAATTGCAAATTTTTGTGACAAAGCTTATAAACATGTAAAAGATTCTATTGTAGTGAGTAGAGGAGAGTGTCCAGGTTCAATTCCCCAACCACCATAAGCCAGACCTGGAAGAAAAAAAATGCTAATGTAAAACATGTAATACAAAACTCATGAAAGTATTTGAAGAAAATGCTATTCCAAAAACTTCATGTGTACTTTGAGCATGTAATTGTATTGTCATAAAAATTTGCATCACGTGATTGCAAAAGAATAGCCACATAAATCGGCAAATTCATAGAATTAATAAGTGAGGAGTATGGATGAACCTGTCAATACCCACATTCAGTGGGGAAGCAATTACAGAAGCCAGACCTCTCGCTTTCTGCACCCTATACTCTCAGAGGAATAAAGAACAGGAAAGCTGGGGAGTCAGGCGGTAACACAGTGGCTTAAGCTTAGATGGCACAAGTGCAAGGACCGGCTTAAGGATCCAGGTTCAAGCCCCTGGCTCCCCACCTTCAGGGGAGTCGCTTCACAAGTGGTGAAGCAGGTCTGCAGGTGTCTATATTTCTCTCCCCCTCTCTGTGTTCCTCTCCTCTCTCCATTTCTCTCTGTCCTATCCAACCAACAACGATGACAACAATAACTACAACAATAAAAACGACTAGGGCAACAAAAGGGAATAAATAAATAATTAATTTAAAAAAAGAATAGGAAAGCTAATCAGGGCCGGGTGGTGGCACACCTGGTTGAGTGCACATGTTACAATGTGCAAGGACCCAGGTTTGAGTCCCTGGTCCCCAACTGTAGAGGGAAAGCTTCACAAGTGTCAAAGCAGTGCTTCAGGTGTCTATTTTTCTCTCTATCCCACCCTTCCCTCTCAATTTCTGGCTGTCTCTAATAAATAAATAAAAATAATTTTAAAAATTAAGAAAAAAATAGGAAAGTTATCAAGGGAGGGGATTTGATAAAGAGTTCTGATGGTGGGAATTGTGTGGAACTGTACTCCTCTTATCCTATAGTCTTGTCAATATTTCCATTTTATTAAAATAAGAAATCGATAAGTGCATTAAAATATATTGACTTCAAAGTCAAACTAGAGATTGGTCAGGGAACTAGAAAATTCAATATGTATTTTGTAAGACAAACCAACAGGATTTGAGGTAGAACTGGGGAAAGAAAGACATCAAAGATGAAGGATGGCATCCAGATTTCTTATAGATCGAATAGTGGGCAGTGTAAAGCAAAAGGCCTGGTAGAAAGGCATTCAGGAAGTGTTGGGCATTAAGCAAGAAGGCCCAGAGTGGCAGTTCAGATGGAGCTGCAGTTGGCCAGGAGAGTATGGAGCCTAGTGATGAGGCATTTCTCTTACTTAGTTTCAGGAATAAGTTTAGAACTTTCTAAAGACCATTACCCCCTAGCACACTGTCTTTTAAAAAAGTAATTATTTATTTTTGCAGGGGCCAGCCCCAGCAGGTTAATAGGGTATCCTGAAAGAGGAGGGGCATTGGCACAGAATGAGGAAGAATGAGAGTTGATGCTGAATCAAGCTCAAGCAGACATCTCTGTCTTACTCAAGCAGAACTTTATTTTTATAGTCTTATAAGGCTTAGATAATTAAAACAAAAATCACCAAGGTATAGATTATTAAAACAAAAATCACCAAGGCTTTGGTCACTAACACAAAATCACCAAGGCTTTGATTATTAATACAAAAATCACCAAGTATGAACAGCACAGGTAGGGAACACCTCCTGCTTTGTGGAACATTCACATTCCAGGGACACTTTTCTCCCTAGCGATCACATCACAGTTTCTATGTCTGTAAAGCAAGCAACATGTCTTTTGCTATTCCTGTACCTGTGTGCTAGGCAAATGTCCTATTGATTAAGATTAATATTCTACCTGTATGTTTATGCCATTCTCTTGTCCCTATGCATCAGAAGACGTGATTCATAGAAAGTTCAAGCTTGTTATGTTTCTAGGGGCCTTAAACAAATAGAGCAGCCCATTTTTCATAAAATCTGTTCCATTGTTTGATCAAGGAGTTTTGTTTTGTCCCTTATTGAGAAGGCACCAAGGTGGTGCTGACCTGGCCAGCCTCTTCATAAAGTTAAGCTCTCTAGCTGGAATCCATCTTCTGTGTATGCTCACTATGTGACCTAGGTTCTCGTGTGCTATTTCCGAATAAGGAAGTGGGAGCATAGTGGTGGGTGGTAGACTAAAAAGCCTATTGTATCTAGGCAGGTACCATAACTTTCCATTTATTAATTATGCTATGTAAGGTGGCCCCTCCACTGTGGGAAGCACCAATATTTTTCTATATTTTAGAGGAAATACTAAAGGAAGTGGTATAGATAAAGGGGGAAACATTTATTCCTCTTGGAGTCTCCTAAAAAATTCTGCATTACTGATATTGCCTGTTCCAGTATGATCAATCTTAGAGAGTGCAGGGCAGGTTTTGTCATTATTTTTGTTATTGGTCAGGCTCTGAACCTGGCCATAGGTAAATATTATTAAGACCACTCAGAGCTTGATCCTAAGCCCTATACATAGCAAAAGGCAAGATGGTTTCAGTTTGGCCTGGAGAGCTCAGCCTTGCTGAACTTCTTGCGAAGCTGGTACCGTGTCAATCAGCTTGCATGGCGGCTCCTGCGCCATATTTTAATGAGAGCTTCAAAGAGAGTAAGACAGAGACCAGAGCATGACTCAACTCTGTTTTATGGTGGTGCTGGGGATTGAACCTGGAACCTTGGAGCCTAAGGTATGAAAGTCTCTTTGCAAAACCATTATGCTATCTCCCCAGCCCCCACACTGTCTTCATACTTAACCGTCAACATCTATTCAGTAAAAAGAAGAAACAATGAAGATCCTTCCTCCCTTCCTTTCTTTTTTTTTTAAATTTTATCTTTATTTATTGGATAGAGACAGTCAGAAATCAAGAGAGTAGAGGGAAATAGAGAGACAGAGAGACACCTGCAGCCCTGCTTCAACACTTGCAAAGCTTTCCCCCTGCAGATGGGGAACCAGGATCCTTCACTAGTCCTTGGCTTTGCACCACGTGTGCTTAACCCTCTGCGCTACCTCATGACTCCCATAAAATATTTTTTTAATTTATTTATTACTGGATAGAGACAAAGAAATTGAGAGGGGAAAGGAGACAGAGAGGTAGAGAGACATAGAAACACCAGCAGCCCTGCTTCACCACTAGTGTAGCTTTCCCATCTGCAGGTGGGGACCAGGGGCTTGAACCTGGGTTCCTTGTGCACTGTAATGTGATTGATTAACCAGGTGCATCGCCACCTGGTCCCTTTTTTAAAAAATTTAAATTTTAATTTATTTTTAGATATTTTATTTACTTTATTTTAATGAGAAAGATAGAGAGAGATATAGAGAGGAGGAGAGACAAGAGCACTGATAATCTCTGGTTTATGATGGTGCTGGGGATTGAACAGGGGACCTCAGAACCTCAGGCATGAAAGTCTTGCATAACCATTATGGTCTCTCCACAGCCCTGGATACTTTATGAGGTAGGATTTCATGAAGTTCAAAGGTATGAAAATATCCTTTGATCACAGACTTAATTCCAGACTTTTTTTTTTTTTTCATAAATACCATTCCCACCACCAAAAGACTGTGTCCCAGCCCCCCACCCCACCCCATGAAGCTGAACCCTCCACCCAAGGTTTTTACTTTGGTGCCCTACTACAAATTTAGTCAAATCCCGCTTTGAGTTTCCTTTTTTGTTCTTCTTTCTCAACTTCTGTTTATGAGTGGGAGCATCCCATACTCATCTTTATCTTTCTGACTTAGCTCACTTAACATAATTTCTTCTAGAAGGAATTATGTTAACTTAATTCCAGACTTAACAGTCATGCTTGTTTTGCATATTTTATTCTATTTTTAATATTTATTTATTTATTCCCTTTTGTTGCCCTTGTTTTATTGTTGTGTTTATTATTGTTGTTACTGATGTCCTCATTGTTGGATAGGACAGAGAGAAATGGAGAGTGGAGGGGAAGACAGAGAGGGGGAGAGAAAGAGAGACACCTGCAGATCTGCTTCACCGCCTGTGAGGCGATTCCCCTGCAGGTTCGTAGGGAAAGTTGAGGATGTCTAGAAGCTATTAATCCAATGCCAGCAGCTAGACACTACAGAATCCAATAAGTAGTTGTTGAGTACACAGTACAAGAACTGAGAGATTAACAACAACAAAAAAAGAGCTGAGAGATTTAAACAATCTAAACAGGTAGCAGAAGAGCATAATATTTGTGTGCACAAGGTCCTGAATTTAATCCCTGGCACAGAATACATCAGAGTGATACTCTGGTTCTCTCAGTAACAAATGCATCTTATAAAAAAAACCCCAAAACTAAGTGGCTAAATCTGAATTGCTTACAGGTAGTAGTTGGTGAAGAGCAGTTGGTGTGTTTGATGGATCAGCAGCACTAAGAAAAGTGAGCCAACAACTCCAAAAAAGAGTCACTTCTACTGACTCACCCTAGACAGGAAGCCTTGGCATTGTGCAGCCTTGGCATTATTGCAGCAAGGCAGTCCTGACCCAATGTGTTTGATGAAAACTAGCAAGAACTTTAAAAGGGTGTCATTTGACATAGATATTAACCAAAGGCTGTGATCTGGGTGGTGACGCAGTGATAAAGCTTTGGATTCTCAAGCATGAGGTCCTGAGTTCAATCCCTGGCAGTACATGTGCCAGAGTGATGTCTGGTTCTTTTTCTCTCCTCCTATCTTTCTCATAAATAAATAAATAAATAAATAAATAAATAAAAATAAATAAATAAATAAATAAATAGGGTGTTTGGCCATAGAGCAACGGGTTAAGCGCAGGTGGCGCAAAGCCAAGGACTGGTGTAAGAATCCCGGTTCAACACAAACGAATTTTACAAAACCCTCAGGAAACAGTTAATATCCATACTTCTAAAGCTTTTTCCACAAGATTGAAGAAACAGGAACATTCCCTTCCACCTTCTATGAAGCCAGCATCACCCTGATACCAAAAGCAGATAGGGACACAGCAAAAAAGGAAAACTACAGACCAATATCTCTGAGGAACAGAATCCCAGTTCAAGCCCCGGCTCCCCACCAGTAGGGGAGTCACTTCACACTTGGTGAAGCAGGTCAGCAGGTGTCTATCTTTCTCTCCCCCCTCTGTCTTCCTCTCCTATCTCCATTTCTCTCTATCCTATCCAACAACAATGACATCAATAACAACAATAATTATGGCAATAAAACAACAAGGGCAACAAAAAGAAATAAATAAAATAAATATTTAAAAAAATTAAAAAAATAAATAAAATCTTTAAAAAAAGATAGTAACCAAAGGCATCTGAATTGTCAATAAGTCAAGAACCCGCAGAGAAAAGAATTTAAAAAAAAAGAAAGAAAGAGAAGAAAAGACCACCAGTAAAGGAAAACACAACCTCCCAATTCCTCATGCTACTATGGCAACTGGAATTCACAAATGATGGGATTGTAAAAACAGCTGGATATGTGTGCTTGTGACTGCTAGAGTCTGTGGTTGGGGTGAAGAATGACAAGATGAACGCAAGATCCTCCCAGCAAGGGGATAGAAACCAAGGCAGGGAAATTAATTGTGTGCTAATCCTAGTAACAAAAAGAAGATAAGTCACAGCTGTTAACTGTGAGAGACCAGAAAAGGGAGTGAGTAGATTTTCTGATGTCTTTCATCAGAAGTTATTAAAATCAATTTCACTATTATTTATTCTTTAATTCCTCAAGCACGATGCATGGGTGCAGTCATTCATTTATGGTCAGTACTCATAGAGTCTAGATGTTATGGTCTAGGTAGAAAGCAGGGGTTGAGGTACAGAAGGGATAGTTACTAAGATTTCAGACCCAGGTGCATGGGGAATTTCCTCAAGTTATAATTATTATTCCTTTATGAGAGCATGAAACAACGAGAGGGAGAATAAATCATTGCTCCACTATTGCTGGAGTCATTTTGTCTTTGCTGTTCTCAAGTCCATGCCAGAAATTGAACTCAGGACTTCACAGCTCTCTACTGCTGAGTCACCTCGTCAGTCCTAATTTTACTCAAAAATAATATTAACTTCAGTTAATAATGAAGCTAGTTGGCAAGAGAGTTGTTTCAGTTCACAGAAAGTCAAGCTGTTGTTGGGTGTGATGGGAATTTAGAAGTCCTGTATCAAATGGTGTGATTCACTGGCCTGACTGACCAGTATTTCATTTCCAGCTTTACCTCAGCTTATCTAGTGGCCTCCCTTCATCTCACATCTCAAATGTGAGGGAGGGTGAGAGAGGAGGCTGAGGGAACTCTGGAGTCATGGTGCATGATGCCAACAAATTATCTGAGTTGGGATGAGAGTGCTTTGCAAATACCTGTCACAGTGAGATGAGAAATTGTGCCCCTGTGTCAACTGTACTGTAAACTAATAAACTTACCTCCACCCCACATAATGATGATGATGATGATGATGATGATGAAAGAAGGAGGAGGAGGTGGAGAAACTTCCACATCATGTGACAGTCTTAGTGACTGGGGATACACCTATACTATACTTAAAACAATTTTATTGGGGGTGGGGGTCTGGCAGTAGAGCACACATGGTGTTAAGCGTAAGGACTGGTGGAAGGATCCCGGTTGGAACCCCTGGCTCCCCACCTGCAGGGGAGTAACTTCACAAGCGATGAAGCAGGTCTGCAGGTGTCTATCTTTCTCTCCCCCTCTGTCTTCCCCACCTCTTTCCATTTCTCTCTGACCTATCCAACAACAACGACATAAGTGACAACAATAAATAATAGCCACAACAACGATAAAACAGGGGCAACAAAGAAGAAAGAAAATAGCCTCCAGGAGCAGGGATTCATGGCGCAGGCACTAAACCTCAGCAATAACCCTGGGCGCAAACAAACAAATGAAAAAAATTATTTACTGGATAGAGACAGAAAAATTGACAGGTAAGGGAGAGGTCAGTCCTTTTATAGAAGGGATTTGGAATTTTCAGAATATACTCAGAAATTCAATTTTAACAAAATGAGTCCTAAATGATAGAGGGAGCAATTTTAGTCTTTTTATACATTTTTTAAGTCTAACGTGTATGTTGACGCCACCTAGTGGTTTCGTTAGACTACTGTTCCTCAAGCTTTGATGTATACTCACATTTATAAATATAACATCTGTAAATAAATAGATTACAATTAAAAGCTCTAGGGAGGGGTCCAAAAGATTCTTAATATTAAAAAAAATTTGTTCTACCATACAGATATCATAGGATAAAAGTTAATCAAAATTCTTTCTTTTAAAAATGTTTTTATTGTCTTTATTTATTTATTGGATAGAGACAGACAGAAATTAAGAGGGAAGGGGGCGGATAGAGAGGAAGAGAGACAGAGAGATACCTGCAGCACTGCTTCACCACTCATGAAGCTTTCCCCCTGCAGGTGGGGACCAGGGACTGGAACCTAAGTCCTTGTGCATTGTAACATGTGCACTCAACCAGGTGCGCCACCACCTGGCCCCTACAAGTTGATCTATATAGTATCTTTTTTAGGGTTGGGAGGTGGCACACCAGTTAAGCACACATAGTACTTTGTGTAAATGACCTGAGTTTGACCGCTCTCTTGGCCATCTGCAGTGGGGACTCTTCACGAACGGTTAAGCAGGTCTGCAGGTGTCTTTCTTTTTCTCTCCCTCTCTGTCTACCCCTTCCTTCTTAATTCCTCTCTTTCCTGAAGAATAAAAAAAAAAAAAAAAGTCTACTAGGAACAGCAGATTTGTAGTGTTGGCACTGAAGCCCAGAGATAATAATCCTGCAGGCAGCCCCACCCAAGAAAACAAAACATAAAATATTGTTTTTCCCTGAGGCAGTTTCTTTTTACTTTTTTTCTAAAAAAAGATTTTATTTATTTATTAATGAGAAAGATAGGAGGAGAGGGACCGGGTGGTAGTGCACCTGGTTGAGCGCATATGTTACAGTGCTCAAGGACCCTGGTTCAAGCCCCTGGTCCCTACCTGCAGGGGGAAAGCTTTGCAAGTAGTGAAGCAGTGCTGCAGGTCTCTCTCTCTCCTTCTCTCTCTCTCTCTCTCCCTCTGTCTCTCTTTCTCTCTTTCCCCTACCGTCTCAATTTCTGGTTGTGTCTATCCAGTAAATAAAGATAATAAAAAAATAAAAAGAAATAAAAAAGAAAGGAGAGAGAGCGCCAGCTATCACTCTGGTACATGTGCTAGTGGGGATTAAACTCCAGATCTCTTGCTTGGGAGTCCAGTGCTTTAGGGAGGGGGTAGATAGTGTAATGGTTATGCAAAGAGGCCCTCATGCCTGAGGCTCTGAAGTCCCAGGTTCAATCTTCTATGCCATCATAAACCGGAGTTGAGCAGTGCTCTGGTTTAAAAAAAAAAAAAAGTCCAATGCTTTATCTACTGCACCATCTCCTGGACCACTGGGCCAGTTTCTTTATCTAAATTATTTTAGGTAATTAAGGGAAATGTAATGTCCTTGAGTTTGCTGGTCTTAATTACTTTCTGCTCAAAACAATTCACATGCTAAAATGGCACATTTTGGAGAGACCTCTTATGTTCACTTATAATCTTTTTGATTTATGGTTGTGTGGAGAGGTTGACTAATGCATTGTAATAAGCACAACAAAAACTTCCCCATCTGACCTAGTCACTGTGAAAACAACTCATGGAACAATCTAATAATTCTATTATCTCTCTCTGAATTTGACAATGTAAGCTTTCTAATTTATCATCAAGCATTAATTAACTAGATGTATCTTGCATTATTGGAAGCCATCAGGAATCCAAGAAAGAAAAATTACAGTCATTTTTCTTTATAGTCACTTTTTTTTAGTTTAGTGATAATACATAGACACACACCACAGCAAATTCAAATGTCTATGAAGAAATTATTCATGGAAGTTCCATGTAACACTTTTTTTAATTATTATTTTTAAAAAATATTTTACTTATTTTATTTTTGAGAGAGATGCAGAGGGAGAGAGAGACAGAGAGAAACACCAGAGCACTGCTCAGCTCTGGTTTATAGTGGTGCAGGGGATTAAATCTGGGACTTTGGAGCCTCGGGCATGACCATGTAACACTTGGTTGCATATTTGGGAAAAAAAAAAGTATGGAACTTGGGTGCTTTCTTCTGTTCCCAAAATAAATTCCAACTGGTCCAACGCTGGAGAGTGGCACAACTGGCACACATTAACAATGTGCAAGGACCGGGATTCAAGACCCTATTCCCCACTTGCATTAGGGAAACTTTACTGAGGTGAAGCAGTATTGCAAGTCTCAGTCTCTCTCTCTCTCTCTCTCCCTCATCTTCCTCCCCCTCACTCTTTTCTTCTTACTGCCTTCTCAACTTCTGTCTCTATTCAAAGTAGAAAAAAAATATTGAGTCTTACTGCAGATCTATGAATCTCAGAAAACCACAAGAGAAAAGAGTGGGTATTAATATGAATAAAAACAAAACAAACAAACAAAAATCTACACAAAAAAGATCCCCATTAAGAAAATTTAAAAAGGGGTGGGGGTGGGGAGAGAATACAGGTCCAAGAAGGATGACAGAGGACCTAATGGGGGTTGTATTGTTATATGGAAAACTGAGAAATGCTATGCATGTACAAACTATTGTATTTACTGTCAAATGCAAAACATTAATTTCCCAATAAAGAAATTAAAAAAAAAAAAAAAAAGAAAAGAAAAAGGGGGCAGAGGGTAGATAGCTTAATGGCTATGCAAAAAGACTTCCATGTCTGAGGCTCCAAAGTCCCAGATTCAATCCACTGTAAACCAGAGCTGAATAGTGCTCTGCTAAAAAAAAAAAAAAAAAGAACTAGGGTTATCATCTTTAAAAAATATATATGTTTTTATTAATGACACACAGAGGAAAACAGCATATTTTTTCTGGCACATGCAATACCAGGGTCTGATCTCAGGACCTCAGGAATCTAGGCTCTGCACCACGACCTGGTCTACCTGAAGATTACTCAGAATAAAGGAAAAAGTAAAATGAGCTTCTCTGTGGGAGAGAAGGGTAATGGATGGTCTGTTCTCATCTACTTGTAGGCTTTTAAAGGGCTGGGAGGCCTTGAGAGGAAAATAAAAACGTAACAAAACTGCAAAGTGTTTATCTTCAGGTTTATTATTTATTTATTTATTTTTTTAATTTATTTATGAGAAAGATAGGAGGAGAGAGAAAGAACCAGACATCACTCTGGTACATGTGCTGCTGGGAATTAAACTCGGGACCTCATGCTAAGAGTCCAAAGCTTTACCACTGCGCCACCTCCCGGACCACTATCTTCAGTTTTTTAGCTCTGTCTGTTGGAGCACTTATCCCCCAGACACTGGAAGAGACTCTTTAGAGGTCAGTCTGTCCTTCGCTTTCACTTCCAGAAGAGTAGGACACAGACATTAAAGGAACAAGGAAAACAGACAGAACAAGCAGTTTTCTCTTTTTCTTTTTCTTTCTCCTTCTTCCTTCCTTCCTTTCTTTCTTTCTTTTTCTTTTTACCAGAGCACTGCTCAGTTCTGGCTTATGGTGGTGTTGGGGATTGAACCTAGGACCTTTGGTGACTCAAGCATGAGAGTCTCTTTGCATAACCTTTATGCTATTTCCCCAGTCCTTTTCTTCTCCTCCTCCATCTTCTTTCTTCTCCTTCTCCTTCCCCTCCTCCTCCTCTTTCTTCTTCTTCTTTTTCTTCATCATCTTCTTCTTCTCCTTCTTATTAATATCTTTATTTATTTATTGGATAAAGACAGACAGAAATCAAGAGGGAAGGGGGAGAGAAAGAAGGAGAGAGAGAGAGAGAAAGAGAGAGAGAAGCCTGCAGCCTTGCTTCACCACTCATGAAACTTAACCTCTACAAGTGGGATCAAGGGGCTTGAACCTGGGTCCTTGCACACTGTAATGTGTTCACTTAACCAGGTGCATCACTACCTGGCCCCAGCAGTTGTCTTTTCTCAACTGTTAAAGATGCCAACTAACTCTTTGCCTGCCTCACAATTGTGTCTCACTGGGATTGAACCCAGAGTCTCACAGATGTTATGTGAATATTCTACCAAGGTCCCCAGACACTTTTTTTTTTCCAATAGGCATAGTATATAAAGAGTTAATAAATTTGGAGAGTGTGGTGAGAGAGGTGGAATACCTTTGCAGGTAGAATTCAGGGTTTTTATGTCTAAACTCCCAGTTTAATTCCTGGTGCAACTTATAGAATAGTGCTCTGACTTCCTCATACTCAGCTCTTTCTCATTTTACCTCATAAGAAACAAATAAATAAATAATATTTTAAAAATTCAATGAGTTAATGACTCTGTCATGTCATTTTAAAGGAATGAACAGAAATTGATGAATGACTATAGAGATCATTATAATGTATAAATTACCAATTAATTTTAAGTACTTGAGTAGTGGCTAAGAAATTTAAAAAAAATCCAGAAAAAAACTGAAAGATGTCACCTACAGACAGATAAACACTTATTCATTTATTTATATAACTGACACCAGGGTTATCACAGAGGCTTGGTGCACCATGAATTCACTACACTCAGCAGCCATTTTCTTTTTCTTCTTTCATTTGATTGGCCGGAGAGAAACTGCGAGATAAGTGGAAGATAGAAAGATGGAAAGACACACTTGCAGCACAACTTTACCACTTGCGAAACTTCCCTCTTAAAGGACTTGAACCCAGGCATTGTGCTTGGTAACATGTGTTGTCTATTGGTGTGCCACTGCCCTACCCTCAGACAGTTCAGCTTCTAGTTTGCTTTCTTCTCCAGCTGTTCCTTAAAGGGAAGCTATAAGAAGTCATGTGTCCACAGTCTCTGCTGGGGTTAGTGCTGAGTCATTTCTGCCCATGTTCAGACACAGGAAGTAAGTGGCCTCCCACTTCCAGCTGTTTAAGTCACTTTTTGTCCTTCTGGCCTCTCCAGCTTAGTCCCCAATGACACTGTCACTGCCTCAGACACTTTGTGAAATCCTCACTCAGGGATTTTATGAGTGTCATAAAATAGTGGTGACCTGACACACTGAATTTTGGCTAGTTGGTTAAATAGCAGCAGGAAACCCAACAGCACCTAGAAGTTGGTATAAAAGGGATGTTTCATCAGGAAGGGTTCAGAATATCAAACAAGACAGCTTTCTACAGTCTGAACTCCTGATCCCTTGCCAAGTGTAAACAAACTTATTGCACTTAGCAAAAGGTCTTAATGTTCATTCACCCTGTAGCATTTTCTTGTCAGAATCTCTCTTTATTTTTTTAAGAATTTTTTTATTGATTTAATAATGATTGACAAGATTGTAACATAAGAGGTCTACAATTCCATACAATTGCCACCACCAGAGTTCCATATCCCATCCCTTCCATTGGAAGGTTCCCTATTCTTTATCCCTCTGGGAGTATGTATTCTTACCTTTAGAGCCCTGATAAGTCAAGAATTTCCTTTCTTCTTCTTCTTCTTTTTTTTTTTTTTTTTTTTTTTTAAGAATTTCCTTTTTTCTTAAAGCTGAATAACTGTTGTGAACCCAACAGGAGTTTCGGACTATCATACTTCATCCTGAGTCAGGACACACAGAGAAAGGGAATGTATAAAAGCACAGGACTCGAACAGGTCACTCTCTTTATCTGCTGCTTCTTCTCCTGGTCAGAAGCATCTCAGCGGAGGTGTGCCAGGTTCTGCTATGTCTATTTCTCCTGGGAACTGAACACATGTGACTCTGCTAGCCGGTAAACTTGTAGACCCCTCTACAGCCACGAGCAACCTTTACCAGAACTGATAATTGTTTATCTTATGGGACTAAACTTTTGATAACTATACTCTGACTTTACGGACCTAGCTTACTCTTAACCTTTGATGATAATTGTTTATTTTGCCTTTTTAGCTGTTCCACCTTAATAAACCTTGTATTATTTAAACCTGTTCCCAGATCCCCACTGTGAATCCTTTTATCTGCCTAAGCCCTAAAGTTAAACCCTTTTTAAGTTAAGTTTCAACACTCCACTATATGTAAATCAAAATTTTCTTATAATGGTTTGCAGGATCATAAGATTACAGGGCGTATAGATCCACATCATACCCACCACCACAGTTCTGTGCCCTGCTTCCTCCTTTGATTCTCCATCCCCCCAAGCATAACCACTAATTTTCACAAAGTCTTAGTGAAAGTTTGGCATTTAAGAAAACAAGTTCAGTGGTAAGGAACTGAACTCTCAAGCATGAGGTCCTGAGATCAATCCCTGGCAGCACATGTACCAGAGTGATTCCTGTTTCTTTCTCTCTCCCTATCTTATTAATAATAAATTCTCTACATTGTACACATGAATGAAACCATTTAGTAGTGTCAGAGAAATGCAGGTCATAGACCAAAACTATAACACAAGAGTTCTTGAACACAACTACCAAATTAAAAAAAAAAAAAAATCTTGGGCAGAAGTAGATAGCATAATGGTTATGAAAACATACTCTCATGCCTGAGGCTCTAAAGTCCCAGGTTTAAGCGTCCTCACCACCATAAACCAGAGCTGAACAGTGCTCTGTTCAAAATAAACAAACAAAAATAACCCTAACACTCAAAATTTAAAAAGATCTCAAGTTATTATATATGATAAGAGGGATGGGCAAACGCTAGAAGAAGAGGGATGACAAAAATGACATCAAAAAAAAAGGTTTAAGGAAGATTAAAAAGAACTGAAATCTCAAACTTTTTTTTTCTTCCCATCATCCATTTGAATTGCTTCCACCAAATAGATCCTGTACTTCTTTGTGCCTAGGTTTCTTGACCTGTTATTAAGGAATCAATTGGGTCAAGTTTTATATAAATGTTGAGTATGTCAGACATAGGTTACTATGTTAGCTGATGGGTAGGCAGGCAATTAGCTATGACCGACAATTTAGCAGACTGCAAGCTGGGGAGTAGCCCCACACCCTCTTCCCAGCTGTGCTCTGGGATATTTGTCTTTTTGTTTACTGTGTACACAGAGCCCAGACAGCTCCCAGAGGATAGTTGATGCCTAATAAATCAAATGTTGGGAAGAGGATGTAGGCTAGGCAGCAGGAGAGCTCACCTGGGGCTGTATACCTGCTTTGTCATGGACACTTCCCAGGTTTGAGTCCTGCCCCAACCACACTGAAGAAAGCTTTGGTGTTGTGGAATCTTTTCGTCTCTCTCTATCCTGTCTCACTCTTTCTATTTGAAAAAAGGCCATCTCAGAGAAATTAAACCTCCATTGATGACAGGAAGGAAGGAAAGAAGGAAGGGGGGAGGAAGGAAGGAAGGAAAAAAGGAAGGAAGGAAGGAAAAGAAAAAAACTGAAGGAAGGAAAAGGAAAAACTGAAGGAAGAAAGGAGGCCTAAGGCCTTGACCGAGAAAAGGAGAAAAACTGAGGTCTCATAATTAAAATCCATTTTGGAAGAGGGGGCCGGTGGGAAGTCACCTGGTATTACAGCAATATGTTGGGGGATATAAGTTTAGCTTTCATTCTCGGCCTGCTCTACTGTGGCAGCCCACACTGGACTATAGTAAGCTTTTCTGAGGAGAGGAAATTGCGCCACCTCCTGGATCACTGAGGAGAGGAAATCAGAATGTTATTAAAATAACCCATGAATCAGGGTCAGGTGATAATGTACTTGGTTAAGTGCACACATTATGGTGCACAGGACTTGGGTTAAAGCCTCTTGTCTCCACTTGCAGGGAGAAAGCTTCTTAAGTGGTGAAGCAACGCAGCAGGTGTGGTATCTCTCTGTGCCTTTCCCTCTCTATCTCTTCCTCTCCTCTCAACTTCTCTGTTTTGATCTAATAATAAATAAATAAAGATAAAAAGAGTAAAAATAAAATAATCCATGCAGCACTTTGAGATAACTCACTCAGTAGAGTGCTTGCATTACTATGTACAGGGCTCTGGGTTTGAGCTCGGGCACCATAGGAAGGCACTAGAGCCAGGGAAGCTTCACAGCTGATATGGGGCAGTGCTGTAGTCTCTCTCTCTCTCTCTCTCTCTCTCTCTCTCTATATATATATATATATATATATATATTCACTGTAAAAATACTGACAGTTAAGTAGTTGAGTCAGGGATCCATACCTTCTTCCCAGTTATGTTTTGGGATTTTTGTCTTTTCTTTTTGTTCATTGTATACACAGAACTCATGTGTGTGTGTGTGTGTGTGTGTGTGTGTGTGTGTGTACAAAAGATATACCTTAGGTATGGCTACTAATTTTTAACAAGTACAGTTATTAAAATAGTACATTTGTTAATCAAAACTAGATTAGAAATCTGAATAACCTTGAAACTTGATGGGACTGGTTACTTACAGAAATACAGCACCAGTCATGGGCCCTCTGGAATATAACTAAAATAGGCCTACTAGCTATCTATAAAACAGGGACCCTCAAATCTTCATCTACACTATTCCAGCCTTTAGGTTCATGATTAGTCAACAATTAGTTTGGCTTTATATGTTAACTCTTCTTTCAGCCACCAGGTTCCAGATGTTACCATGATGCCAACTGAACTTCCCCGGGCAGACAACCCCACCAATATGTTCTGGAGCCCCACTTCCCCAGAGTTGCTCCCCACTAGGGAAAGAGAGGCAGGCTGGGAGTATGGATCTATCTGTCAACACCCATGTTCAGCTGGGAAGCAATTACAGAAGCCAGACCTTCCACTTTCTGCATCTCATAATTACCTTTGGTCCATACTCTCAGAGCGATACAGAACAGGAAAGCTATCATGAGAGGGTATGGGATACGGAGTTCTGGTGGTAGGGATTGTGTGGAGTTGTACCCTTCTTATCCTATAGTTTTTGTCAACATTTTCTTTTTATAAATAAATAAATAAATAAATAAATAAATAAATAAATAAAAAAGAAATACAGTACCAAGATAGGTGAAGATTAAATGGTCTTTGTACATTTGTATATACAATGAAATGTGGCTGTTTTGAGGACTTTAACACCCTGTTGCCCTCTATTATACCTTCATTTTGGTTACAAAACCTTATCTTAAATGAGTTTGTGTCAATTCTTCAAATTCAGCAAATGACCAGTTCTCACAGTTACCAGATTTCTTGACTGATTTTTATCATCATTGACACAAATGCTAATGTTTCAGTTATTGAAGATGAAATGCTAAATTTTAATTAAACTACACCTAAAAATCCCTCCAAATAATCTCTTTAAAAAAATATATTGGGGAGTCGGGCTGTAGCGCAGCGGGATAAGCGCAGGTGGCGCAAAGCACAAGGACCGGCATAAGGATCCCGGGTTCGTGCAGGGGAGTCGCTTCACAGGCGGTGAGGCAGGTCTGCAGGTGTCTATCTTTCTCTTCCTCTCTGTCTTCCCCTCCTCTCTCCATTTCTCTCTGTCCTACCCAACAACGACAACAACAATAATAACAACAACAACAACAAAACAACAAGAGCAACAAAAGGGAATAAATAAATAAAATAAATATTAAAAAATATATATATATTGATTTGGGGGCCAGATGGTAGCGCAGTGAGTTAAGCGCACGTGGGTGAGTTAAGCGCACCTGGTGTGAAGCGCAAGGACCTGTGTAAGGAACCCAGTTCTAGCTGCTGGCTAAAACCTGCAGGAGAGTCCCTTCAAAGGTAGTGAAGCAGGTCTGCAGGTGTCTGTCTTTCTCTCCCTGTCTCTGTCTTCCCCTCCTCTCTCCATTTCTCTCTGTCCTATTTAACAATGATGACATCAGTGATAACAACAATAATAACAACAATAAAAAACAAGGGCAATCAAAGGGAAAATAGTGGTCTGGGAGATGGCGCTTTGGACCCTCAAGCATGAGGTCCCTAGTTCGATCCCTGGCAGTACATGTGCCAGAGTGATGTCTGGTTCTTTCTCTCTCCTCTTATCTTTCTCATAAATAAATAAATTCTTTAAAAAAAGGGAAATAAATAAATAAATATAAAAATTATTTATTTAATAATGATTGACAAAACTGTAGGATAAGAGGGGATACAATTCTACAAAATTCCCACCACCAGAGTTCCATATCCCATCCCCTCCAATGGAAGCTTTCCTATCCTTATCCCTCTGGGAGTATGGACCCAGGATCATTATGGGGTACAGAAGGTGGAAGGTCTGTCTTCTGTAATTGCTTCTTCTCTGGACATGGGCATTGGCAGGTTGATCCATACTCCCAGCCTGTCCCTACCTTTTCCTAGTGGGACAGGGCTCTAGAGATGTGGGGCTCCATGGTACATGGGTGAGGTCATCTGTCTAATGAAGTCAGGTTGGCTTCATGATAGCATCTTCAACTTGGTGGCTGAAAGAGCATTAAGATATAAAGCAGGACAAATTGTTTAATTATCAAGAACCTAAAGGTAAGAGTATAGCAGATGAGATTTGGGGCCTTCATTTTGGAAAAGGCTAGTAGGTCTATTTTAAGTATATATTCCAAGGGGCCCATGACTTTACTAATTTTGCCTGAGCCTGACAGCATGTGGGATAAAGGTATTGTCTGGGGAGATGGTGTCAGAACTGGAAATATGACTAGAAATCTGGAACCCCCCCAATATTCTAAGTAGAAATAAAAAACAAATTAAGTATCCTAGAACACTTAAATTTTTTATTATATTTATTTATTGGATACAGACAGATATAGGAGGGGGATAGAGAGAGAAAGAGAGACACTTGAAACACTGCTTCATCACTCAGAAACGTTTCCCCCGGCAGGTGGGGACCGGGGGCTCAAACCAGGTTCCTTGCGAATTGTAATGTGTGTGCTTAACCAGTTGTGCCACCACTCAGCCCCTCCTAGGATATTTTTCAGTCTACATTTTGGAACTCTCATCTGATAATTTTTATCTTAAGCATTTCCTTTTCTTTTTTTTAATTCTTAAGTGTTCTTTACATTTTTAAAAAAGATTTTATTTATATATTAATGAGAAAGATAGGAGGAGAGAGAGAAAGAATCAGACACCACTCTGGTATATGTGCTGCCTGGGATTGAACTCAGGACTTCATGCTTGAGAATCCAGTGCTTTATCCACTGCGCCACCTCCTGAACTACTTCTTTACACTTTTTCCAGAGAAAAATTATTTTATATTATTTTCTCAAATTGTGTTAGGATTACTTTGATTACTTTTTCTGAAACATCAAATTCAAAATAAAAATAGGATGAATTAATAATAACTTCAGATTATAAATTCAAATGTTGTGCCACAAAATATTTAAAACATTTAGTCATTTTAAATTTATTTTTATCTGAACACTGTTGAGCTCTGACTTATAGTGGTGCTTGGGACTGAATTTGGGGCCTTTGGTACCTCAGACATGAAGTCTTTTAGCACTGACCATGGTGGTGTAGTCCCAGATACTCAGAAGGCTGAGGCTGGGGGATCACTTGACTCCAGGAGTTCTGAACTGTAGTATGTTATGCTGATCAGATGTCTGTACTAAGTTTGGTATCAGTACACTGACCTCCCTGAAGTGGGTATTATCAGCTTGCCTAAGGAGGAGTAAACTAGCCCAGGTCACAAAGTCTTTTCACGTAACCATTATGCTACCTCCCTATCCTTGTAATTTAGTTATTTTTAATTTAATTTAAAAACCCTGGTTGGAGGGTGAGGGTAAATGTTCAGCTTCATGGGGTGGAGGGGTGGGGACACAGTCTTTTGGTGGTGGGAATGGTGTTTATGTACACTCCTATCAATTTGCAGTCATATAAATCACTAATTAATGTGAGAGGGGAAAATTGATTGAGTATTTCAAACTTTTTAAAGCACAGACTGAGTCTTTTTAATACATAGTCTGAGTCTTTGATATATTGACTCTCTTAAAAGCTTAGTCCAGGGAGAACAAAAGCAACTGGTGGCATAGCTATATGCAAACAATGTCGAAGGACATGAAATATGGTGAGGGTGTGTATGATACAGAAAGTCCTAACAAAGGGATTCTTCAAAGTTAACCCATTGCCAAACAATGTGATTATTGCAGTAACTATCTATTGTCTTCTTAAACCCTAAGACAACAGGAATCACCCGCTTCTTCTAGAGCCTATCTTTCTCCCAATCCTGGAAACTCTGGTGTGAGGCTCACTTCCCTGCATGCTTCTCTCAAGTCAGGCCAAATGATATTGTATCCGCTGATTCCAAACTAATCAATGCAACAAGTACCATCTCAGCATGCTTCACCTGTGTACAGAGACATCAGGCATGGAGTGCCAACCCTTCACCCTCATCACTCGGGTGAGACCTTTCCTTTCATGGTAGTCTCTAATTCCATTCCAGGAGGTTCACTTCTTTTTTTTTTTTTTTTTTTTAGGAGGTTCACTTCTAACAAAGTCCCAAAACCTAGATATAGATAGGCCAGGTCCCATAAGATAGAGCATATGTTCACATGTATCTATAAATTAGGGCAAAATATATACCTGAAAGCAAAAATACACAATAGTCTTTAGTGAGTCAGTAACAAGTTCATAATGAAATAATGTCCACTTAGAATTAGATACCCTCCTCACCTACTTCCTATTACAGTTCTCTCACTCACTCCAAAGCTAACCTTAGAAAAGCAAGGACTGCAAAAGCTGAATAAGGGCAAGAGACTGGCATACTTTTTTTTTATTTCTTTATTGGGGAATTAATGTTTTACATTCAACAGTAAATACAATAGTTTGTACATGCATAACATCCCCCAGTTTCCCATATAACAATACAACCCCCACTAGGTCCTCTATCATCCTTCATGGACCTGTATTCTCCCCACCCACCCACCCCAGAGTCTTTTACTTTGGTGCGATATGCCAATTCCATTTCAGGTTCTACTTGTGTTTTATTTTTTGATCTTGTTTTTCAACTTCTGCCTGAGAGAGAATGGCATACTTTAATGACTCTTTAGTCACTATCAGGCCATTCTACCAGTTGGGGCCCTAATCGGGGAGTCCTGAGTCTCCCAAACAGAATAGGGAAGTTTCTAATGGAAAACACCATTCCCACCACCAAAAGACTGTGTCCCATCCCACCCACCCCCACCTCCCCTTGCTACCCCGGAAAGCCGAATATACACCCTCACCCTCACCACAGGATTTTTACATTGGTACCCAACTCCAGATTTAGTCAAATTCTGCTTTTAGTTTCCCTTTGTGTTCTTCTTTCTCAACTTCTGTTGATGAGTGGGATCATCCCATACTCATCTTTATCTTTCTGACTTAGCTCACTTAACATAATTCCTTCTAGCTCCATCCAAGATGGGTCAGAGAAGGTGGGTTCGTTGTTCTTAATAGCTGCATAGTATTCCATTGTGTATATATACCACAACTTTCTCAGCCACTCATCTGTTGTTGGACACCTGGATTACTTCCAGGTTTTAGCTATTACGAATTGTGCTGCTATGAACATAGGTGTACAAATATCTTTTTGGTTGGGTGTTATGGAGTCCTTGGGGTATATCCCCAAGAGAGGATAGTGAGAGTTTTTCTACTCTCTTTAACTAAAACTGTAAGTTCCAAGGACAGCAGATGGAGCACATTTTCATCATTGAATCCCACTTCTGTCCTGAGTTTCCAGTTTTACACATAGTTGCTACTGAACATCTATTGGCTGTTGTCACTAGTTTATCCAAAAAAAAAAAAAAAAAAAAGCGAGAAATGGACATTGATCATTTTGGCCACTAGGTGTCACACTATACTTAATGGTCCACAGAAATGCTGGCTTGTTATCTCACCTTTTACTCAAGAGTTTAGTATGAAAGTATACAACTTAGATTCCTTTCATACTAATCATAACAATGTAAGACCAGATGGGGCCAGGTAGTGGCACACCTGGTTAAACACACACACACACACACACACACACACACACACACACACACACACACACACACACACACCAGGATTTTCTCGCTATTAGTGTTAGTTTTAAACTTCTTGTTCATCTTTTTTAGAGACAGAGATAGAGTGAAAGAGACCTCAGTGCCAAATCTTACTTCACTGTGATTGGGACTCGGGGGTAGGGGTGGGGAGGCTTGAATCTGGGTCACTCACATGGCAAAGCAACACACTTTCCAAGTGAGTTATTTCACCAAGCCAGTTTTTAACTCCTCACTTATATGAGAGGAGAGAATATCTGAGAGTAAGATTATTTTGCAACAAGTTCTCAGTCCATTCAGTCCTTTCATCTTTTGGATTTTGTCTGGTTAGTATGAATCTGCATTTCTTAAGTACTGTGTGAGAGAAAATACATGGACTGAAGTGGTGGACTGCTTTGAGATTAACATTGTCTTAGGCAAAAGTTCATGAAACCATCCTTGGGTTTATACCCACCCAATGCTTTTGGGAGACACAAAATGCTGCATCATGCCTACCTGACCCTATCTGCTGGGACATCTTGCTGTGGCATAAAGTCAATAATTAATACACTTTTGCCTGGCTGATGACCTTTCCTGAGAATTACAAGATCACATAATTGGACACCTGTGACTGACCACAGGGCCAGAAACTCCCTAGTACAATGTAATAAGGTTGGAATTCCAATAGCAAGCCAGTCTTTAGAAAGTTTTCCTTAGAAAAACCTCCTGACTCTCCACTAACTAATCCATTACAACAAGACTAACAAGTGAAATCTTGAGAAACCTTAAATAATGTGATCTTGAAAATTAAATGCAAAAAATTCTAATTTTTCCCAACACCTAGCTGACAGTTGAATGGTTTACTTACACCCTGCTCCACTTGGCAAAACTCTAATAAACTTAATAGAGTTTCCTCCTTTAACCTTGTTTGATAAATACTTCTTTTTTAAGCTTATCACTAGAAATTTGTTTAGGATTGAGACAGAGAGAAATTGAGAGGGAAGGTGGAGATAGGCAGAAAGAAAGGGAAACACATGCTTCAATACTACTGAAACTTGCCACCTTGCAGGGATGGGAACTGAGGCTTGAACCCAGATCCTTGTGTGTTATAATATGTGCAGTCTATGGGGTGCACTACCACCTGGCCTCAGGTGAATACTTCTCCATTATCTCATTGTCCCAGTACAATTGCAGGCAAAATGACCTCACTAGAATGACTTCAGGAACTCACCAAATCACTGGTCAGTGCAAAGACATGTGGCTCAGGGACAGAGAGGAGCCTAGGGAGAGATTAAGTGGCTGGTAACAGTCCAGAAGTTTACCAGTTGAGGCACCACCCACAGTCTGTTTGACCAACAAAAAGACAGCTGAAGGAAGGAGAGGATTCCCCTAAGACTCACCAAATGAAACTGTGAGTCTCCATTGCTACTGCCCTCAGAATCTGGAGCAGCAGAAGACAGGCCCTGTGCTGACACCAGGGGACAGAGAACTAACCAGGAAACTCAGGAGAAGATCTATACCTTGGTGGCCTAGTGGTGGGGCTGTGAGAGTCTCTTTGCATAAACACTGGATTATCTCTGCCCCAACCTGCTTTATCTCTTGGCCAGGAAGGAGTCAATGATTAAGCTAAGAAGCCTATTTATACTTTAAAAGCCCTCAGGCTCACATAGCCTACAGGGAAGAAAAAGAACCCTTTAATTACCTTATTTAGACACAAGTAAATCCATGCAAGAGTGATCAATAATTTGAAAAGTACTGAGTGACAGAGAGACCTCATAACATACTATATAAAATGGCTAAACCAACAAGAAGAAATATTGGAGAAATGAACCAGGACAAGAGTTCAGCTAAAAGCCCCCCAAAGGCTGAAGCACAAAATAATGAGGTCAACATCCAAACAATAGTGAAGGAAAAAAATCACAGGAGTGAGTAAAGAGTTTGAAAGAATTGTCATTAGAAGTGCAGAAACAATAAATGAGACTGGAAGAAAACACTAATTATCTCAAGATTATTAGAGAGATGAAAGCTGAAATAGCTGAGCTGAGAACACATCTAGCTGAACAAACTAAAACAGTATCAGAACAGGGTAACAGGAATGTCAATTGGTCCAACCTCTGTGGAGAACAGTCTGGAGAATTCTCAGAAGGCTAGAAATGGACCTACCCTATGACCCTGCAATTCCTCTCCTGGGGATATATCCTAAGGAACCCAACACATCCATCCAAAAAGATCTGTGTACACATATGTTCTTGGCAGCACAATTTGTAATAGCCAAAACCTGGAAGCAACCCAGGTGTCCAACAACAGATGAGTGGCTGAGCAAGTTGTGGTATATATACACAATGGAATACTACTCAGCTGTAAAAAATGGTGACTTCACCGTTTTCAGCCGATATTGGATGGACCTTGAAAAAATCATGTTGAGTGAAATAAGTCAGAAACAGAAGAATGAATATGGGATGATCTCACTCTCAGGCCGAAGTTGAAAAACAATATTAGAAAAGAAAACACAAGTCGAACCTGAAATGGAATTGGAGTATTACACCAAAGTAAAAGACTCTGGGGTGGGTGGGTGGATGGGTAGAATACAGGTCCATGAAAAATGATGAATGAAATAGTGGGGGTTGTATTGTTAAATGGGAATCTGGAGAATGTTATGCATGTAAAAAAAAAGAAGAAGTAGAAACGCAAAGCAGAAATTGACTGAGTTTGGAGTATGGCACCAAAGTAAGAAAGCAGAAGTACACTAGAGTTTGCAGTGAGTACCTCCCTAATACTTCCTCTCCACTTTTCCAAGCTTTGGGTCCATGATTGCTCAACAATTTGTTTGGCTTTGTATGTTAACTCTCTTTTCAGTCACCAGGTTCCAGGTGTCATCAGGATGCCGGCCAGACTTCCCTGGATTGAAGACCCCACCAATATGTCCTGGAGCTCAGCTTCCCCAGAGACCCACCCTACTAGGGAAAGAGAGAGGCAGACTGGGAGTATGGACCGACCAGTCAACACCCATGTTCAGCGGGGAAGCAATTACAGAAGCCAGACCTTCTACCTTCTGCAACCACAATGACCCTGGGTCCATGCTCCCAGAGGGATAGAGAATGGGAAAGCTATCGGGGGAGGGGGTGGGATATGGAGATTGGGCGGTGGGAATTATGTGGAGTTGTACCCCTCCTAGCCTATGGTTTTGTTAATTAATCCTTTCTTAAATAAAAAAAAGAAAAAGAAAAAGAAAAAAAAAAAAAAAAAAAAGAACAGGGTAACAAAATAAATGAACTCCAGAAAAGAGTAGAGGGTAGAGAGAATAGAATAAATGAGACTGAAGACAGAATTAGCAAGATCGAGGATGAATTAGAGACAACTAAAAAAGAAGTAAGAGATCTCAGAAAGAGATTAAGAGATGCTGAAAACAACAACAGAGACTTATAGGATGACTTCAAAAGAAATAATATACACATTATTGGCTTACCAGAGGAAGAAAGAGAGGGAGGGGAAGAAAGCATTCTTCAGGACATAATAGCTGGGAACTTCTCTAGTCTAGACAACATCAAAGATATAAAGGTTCAAGAAGCCCAGAGGGTCCCAAACAGAATTAGCCCAGAGGGTCCCAAACAGTATTAACCCAGACTTAAAGACACCAAGATACATCCTATTTAGAATGGAAAGGAATAATGATAAAGAAAGGATCCTGAAGACTGCAAGAGAAAAAAAAAAAGAGTCACCTACAGAGGAAAACCCATAAGATTAGAAGTAGACTTTTCCACACAAACACTACAGGCCAGAAGAGAATAGCAAGATATCTATCAAGTGCTCAATGAGAAAGGCTGTCAGCCAAGACTACTGTATCCTGTTAGACTGTCATTCAGACTAGATAGAGGCATAAAAACCTTCTCAGGCAAGCAACAGTGAGTCAACTATCACCAAGCCTGCTCTGACAGAAGTTCTGAAAGGTCTCCTATAAAAAGTCAGACCAGCATAAGTATGCCATATATCAGAACACTCTAAAACTCTACAAGAATGGTGTTAAAATATCTTCAATCTTTGATATCAATAAATCTCAAAGGCTTGAATTCACCTATTAAAAGGCACAGAGTAGGAAGATGGATGAGAAAACACAACCCTAGAATATGCTCTCTACAGGAAACCCACCTAACTCAACAAGACAAACACATACTCAAAGTGAAAGAATGAAAAACTATTCCACAAGCCAATGGCCCACAAAAAAGGGCAAGAACAGCTATTTTCATATCTGACACGACAGAGTTTAAAATAAATAAAATTTGGGAGTCGGGCTGTAGCGCAGCGGGTTAAGCGCAGGTGGCGCAAAGCACAAGGACCGGCATAAGGATCCCGGTTCGAACCCCGGCTCCCCACCTGCAGGGGAGTCGCTTCACAGGTGGTGAAGCAGATCTGCAGGTGTCTATCTTTCTCTCCTCCTCTCTGTCTTCCCCTCCTCTCTCCATTTCTCTCTGTCCTATCCAACAATGACAACAACAATAATAACTACAACAATAAAACAACAAGGGCAACAAAAGGGAATAAATAAATAAAATAAATATTTTAAAAAAATAAAAAAATAATAAAATAAATAAAATTTAAAAAGATAGGGAAGGACACTACTTAATGCTCAGAGGATCAGTCAACCAAGAGAACATAAGAATTAACATCTATGCACCCAATGAGAAGCCATCTAAATACATCAAACATTTATATTAACAGCAACAAAGTAATAGTAGGGGACTTCAACACTCCACTCTTTCACCTTGACAGATCATCCAGGCAGAAAATCAATAAAGACATGAGGGAGCTAAATGAGGAGATAGATAAACTAGAACTATTGGACATTTTCAGAGTCATTCATCCCAAGAAACTCGAATACACATTTTACTCAAATCCACATGGGTCATTCTCAAGGATCAACCATATTTAGGCCACGAGACAGAATCAGCAAATTCAAGAGCATTGAAATCATCCCAAGCATCTTCTCAGACCACAGTGGAATTAAACTAACACTTAACAATCAACAGAAGATTAGTAATAGTCCCAAAATGTGGAAGCTCAACTGTACACTACTTAACAACTACTGGATCAAAGAAGAAATAAAGGAAGAAATCAAAATGTTTCAAGAGTACAATGAAAATGAAGACACAAGCTATCAAAATATTGGGATACAGCTAAGGCAGTAGTGAGAGGGAAGTTCATAGCCATACAAGCACACATTAGTGTTGTTAAAATTCAGAGGCTCCAGCTGGCCGGGCTAGCTTCACAGGTGGATAACAGAGACGACCAGAGACATACGGCTGGGCAGGGAAGCTGTATTTCTTTATTCAGGAACTACGATTTATAAACTAAGACAAACTAACCACCAAACAGAACTCTGCTGCCTCTTTCCCCCGTGGAGGCGCCAAGCCCTTTCTAACTCTGGAACTCTGAAACTCTCTCGGGGTTCCTTGGGGCGGGGCCAAGTGGGCCCGCAAAACTAGCAGGACTGAACCAATTTTCTTGGCAGGGGAAAGCTAGAACAACCCAATGTAAAGCATACAACACATTAGGAAACAAGAAGTGGGATATGGAGATTGGGTGGTGGGAATTGTGTGGAGTTGTACCCCTCCTACCCTATGGTTTTGTTAATTAATCCTTTCTTAAATAAAAAAATACTAAAAAAAAAAAAAGGAAACAAGAAAAAGCACAAATAAACAGCCTGATTGCATATCTTTAAAAAAATGCTTTGTATTGAAACATGAATAGACACACTGACTAGTGGAATAGAATTGAGAGCCCAGAAGTAAGATGGACATCTCATCTTTGACAAAGGTGCCCAGACTCTTAATGAGGAAAGCAGAGCTTCTTCACCAAATGGTGTTGAAAAAAAAAATGGTTGAAACATGCAGCAGAATGAAACTGAACCACTCTATTTCACCAAATACAAAAGTAAATTCCAAGTGGATCAAGGACTTGGATGTTAGACCACAAACTATAAGATACTTGGAGGAAAATATTAGCAGAACTCTTTTCCACACAAATTTTAAAGACATCTTCAATGAAATAAATCCAGTTACAAGAAGACTAAGGCAAGTATAAACCTATGGGACTACATCAAATTAAAAAGCTTATGCACAGCAAAAGAAACCACTACCCATACCAAGAGACCCCTCATAGAATGGGAGAAGATCTTTACATGCCATACATGAGATAAGAGTTTAATAACCAAAATATATAAAGACCTTGCCAAACTCAACCAAAAGAAAACAAATAACCCCATCCAAAAATGGAGAGAGGGAATTATATCCATTTTGTCTCAAAAGACACAAGATCATCTTTTTGATTGCAGAGTATATGATATATATGAAATATATATCCCAGATTTGATTTCCGGAGGCGGAGATCTGAGCAGCAGATCACTTTCTCTCCTCTCCTCTCCTCTCCCAGATCAACTAGGAATACCAAAGGAGACCACCCGGGACCGAAACAAGATAGGACTAGAATGACCACAGGAACCCACTAAATCACTGGTGAGTACAAACACATGTTGCTGGTGACAGAGAGGAGAGAGGGGCCTAAGGAGAGATTGACTGCTAACAGTTCAACAGTTTATCAGTGGAGACACCACCTCCAGTCTGCTCCACCAACAAGGGGACAGCTGAAGGGAGGAAAGGACTCCCCAGAGACTCACCAAGTGCAACTCTGAGTCTCCATTGCTACTACCCTCAGAATCTGGAGCAGCAACAGGGAGAGACACCAGGGGACAGAGATCTAACCAGGAAACTCAGGAGAAGACCTATACCTCAGTGGCATAGCTGAGGGACTGTGAAAGTCTCTTTGCATAACCACTGGATTATCTCTGCTACACCCTGCTTTATCTCTTGGTCAGGAGTCAGTGATTAAGCTAAGAAGCCTATTGATAGTTTAAAAGCCCTCAGGCTCCCATAGCCTACAGGGAAGGAGAAAAAAAAAAAAAGAAGGAGGCTTTTAAACCACTGAGCTCCAACTCAGGGATTGAAACAACTGTTAACTTCCACCACTGTGAACCCTTTAATTAACTTACTTAGACACAAGTCAATCCAGGCAATAGTGATCAATAATTTGAAAAGTACTGATAAAGGGAACTCATATCATAATGTATAAAATGGTTAAAACAACAAGAAAAAATATTGGAGAATCGAACCAGGACAAGAGTCCAGCTAAAAGTCCTCCAGAGGGTGAAGCACAAAACAATGAGTTCAACATCCAAACATTAGCTAAGGAAATAATAACAGGAGTGAGTAAAGAGTTTGAAAAAATTGTAATCAGAAATACAAGAACAACAAATGAGAATATGGAAGAAAATACCAGAGGAAGAAAGAGAAGGAGAGGAAGAAAGCATTTTCCAGGCCATAATAGCTGAAAACTTCCCTAGTCTAGACAACATCAAAGACATAAAGATTCAAGAAGCCCAGAGGGTCCCAAACAGAATTAACCCAGACCTAAAGACACCAAGACATATCATACTTAGTATGGAAAGGAATAAGGATAAAGAAAGGATCCTGAAAAGAGATCTGCAAGATAAAAACAAAGAATCACCTACAAATTTTTATTTTTTAATTTTTTTAAATTTTTATTTTTTTAATAATTTATTTCTTTATTGGGGAATTAATGTTTTACATTCAACAGTAAATACAATAGTTTGTACATGCATAACATTCCCCAGATTCCCATTTAACAATACAACCCCTACTATGTCATTCACCATCTTTCATGGACCTGTATTCTCCCCACCCCAGAGTCTTTTACTTTGGTGCAATACTCCAATTCCATTTCAGGTTCTACTTGTGTTTTCGTTTCTGATCTTATTTTTCAACTTTGGCCTGAGAGTGAGATCATCCCATATTCATCCTTCTGTTTCTGACTTATTTCACTCAACATGATTTTTTCAAGGTCCATCCAAGATAGGCTGAAAACGGTGAAGTCACCATTTTTTTACAGCTGAGTAGTATTCCATTGTGTACATATACCACAACTTGCTCAGCCACTCATCTGTTGTTGGACACCTGGGTTGCTTCCAGGTTTTGGCTATTACAAATTGTGCTGCCAAGAACATATGTGTACACAGATCTTTTTGGATGGATGTGTTGGGTTCCTTAGGATATATCCCCAGGAGGGGAATTGCAGGGTCATAGGGTAGCCTTCTGAGAGTTCTCCAGACTGTTCTCCACAGAGGTTGGACCAATTTACATTCCCACCAGCAGTGCAGGAGGGTTCCTTTGACCCCACACCCTCTCCAGCATTTGCTGCTGTTACCTTTTCTGATGTATGACATTCTCACAGGAGTGAAGTGATATCTCATTGTTGTCTTGATTTGCATTTCTCTGACAATCAGAGACTTGGAGAATTTTTTCATGTGTTTCTTGGCCTTTTGGATCTCTTCTGTGGTGAATATTCTGTCCAAGTTCTCCCCCCATTTTTGGATGGGGTTATTTGTTGTCTTGTTGTTGAGTTTGGCAAGCTCTTTATATATGTTGGTTATTAAACTCTTATCTGATGTATGGCATGTAAAGATCTTCTCCCATTCTGTGAGGGGTCTCTTGGTTTGGGCGGTGGTTTCTTTTGCTGTGAAGAAGCTTTTTAATTTGATGTAGTTCCATAGGTTTATACTTGCTTTAGTCTTTTTTGTAACTGGATTTGTTTCATTGAAAATGTCTTTAAAATGTATGCGGAAAAGAGTTCTGCCAATATTTTCTTCTAAGTATCTGATAGTTTGTGGTCTAACATCCAAGTCCTTGATCCACTTGGAATTTACTTTCATATTAGGTGAAATACAGTGATTCAGTTTCATTCTTCTGCATGTTTCAACCCATTTTTTCCAACAACATTTGTTGAAGAGACTCTGCTTTTCCCATGTAATAGTCTGGGCCCCTTTGTCAAAGATTAGATGTCCATAGGTATGGGGCCTCATTTCTGGGCTTTCAATTCTATTGCACTAGTCAGTGTGTCTATTCATGTTCCAGTACCAAGCAGTTTTGATGACAATGGCCCTATAAAAATCTGGGAGTGTGATGCCTCCGGTTCTGTTCTTTTTTCTCAAGATTATTTTGGCAATTCTAGGTCTTTTCTGGTTCCAGATAAACATTCGTAGCATTTTTTTCTATTCTCCTAAGAAATGTGGTTGGGATCTTGATGGGGATAACATTAAATATGTAGCTAACACTTCCTCTCCACTATTCCAAGCTTTGGGTCCATGATTGCTCAACAATTTGTTTGGCTTTGTATGTTAACTCTCTTTTCAGTCACCAGGTTCCAGATGCCATCAGGATACTAGCCAGGCTTCCCTGGATTGAAGACCCCACCAATGTGTCCTGGAGCTCAGCTTCCCCAGAGACACACCCTACTAGGGAAAGAGAGAGGCAGACTGGGAGTATGGACCGACCAGTCAACGCCCATGTTCAGCGAGGAAGCAATTACAGAAGCCAGACCTTCTACCTTCTGCAACCCTCAATGACCCTGGGTCCATGCTCCCAGTGGGATAGAGAATGGGAAAGCTACTGGGGAGGGGGTGGGATATGGAGATTGGGTGGTGGGAATTGTGTGGAATTGTACCCCTCCTACCCTATGGTTTTGTTAATTAATCCTTTCTTAAATTAAAAAAAAAATAAAACATTAAATATTTAGATGGCTCTGGGTAATATATTCATTTTGATGATGTTAATTCTTCCAACCCATGAACATGGAATATCTTTCGTGATGGTTGATTCCTTCAACTGTTGCTTGTCGGAGAAGGTTTTGATGCCTCCATGTAGTCTGAATGACAGTCTAGCAGGATAGAGTATTCTTGGCTGAAAGCCTTTCTCATTGAGCACTCGATAGATATCTTGCCATTCTCTTCTGGCCTGTGGTGTTTGTATGGAGAAGTCTGCTGCTAATCTTATGGGTTTTCCTTTGTAGGTGACTCTTTGTTTTTCTCTTGCAGCCTTGAGGATCCTTTCTTTATCCTTATTCCTTTCCATTCTAAGTATGACATGTCTTGGTGTCTTTAGGTCTGGGTTAATTCTGTTTGGGACCCTCTGGGCTTCTTGAATCTTTATGTCTTTGATGTTGTCTAGACTAGAGAAGTTTTCAGCTACTATGGCCTGGAAAATGCTTTCTTCCTCTCCTTCTCTTTCTTCCTCTGGTATGCCAATAATGCGTATATTGTTTCTTTTGAAGTCATCCCATAGGACTCTGTTGTTGTTTTCAGCATCTCTTAATCTCTTTTTGAGATCTCTTACTTCTTTTTTAGTTGTCTCTAATTCATCCTCAATCTTGCTAATTCTGTCTTCAGCCTCATAGATTCTATTCTCTCTGCCCTCTACTGTTTTCTGGAGTTCATCTATTTTGTTGCCCTGCTCTGATACTGTTTTTTTGGCTTGTTCAGCTAGTTGCATTCTTAGCTCAGCGATTTCAGCTGAGCTAAGAATTAACCATGAGATAATTAGTATTTTCTTTCATATTCTCATTTGTTTTTCCTGTATTTCTGATTACAATTTTTTTCAAATTCTTTACTCACTCCTGTTATTATTTCCTTAGCTAATGTTTGGATGTTGAACTCTTTATTTTGTGCTTCACCTTCTGAAGGACTTTTAGCTGGACTCTTGTCCTGGTTCGATTCTCCAATATTTTTTCTTGTTGTTTTAACCATTTTATATATTGTGTTATGAGTTCCCTTTATCAGTACTTTTCAAATTATTGATCACTATTGCCTGGATTGACTTGTGTCTAAGTAAGTTAATTAAAGGGTTCACAGTGGTGGAAGTTAACAGTTGTTTCAATCCCTGAGTTGGAGCTCAGTGGTTTAAAAGCCTCCTTCTTTTTTTTTTTTTCTCCTTCCCTGTAGGCTATGGGAGCCTGAGGGCTTTTAAACTATCAATAGGCTTCTTAGCTTAATCACCAACTCCTGACCAAGAGATAAAGCAGGGTTTGGCAGAGATAATCCAATGGTTATGCAAAGAGACTTTCACAGCCCCTCAGCTATGCCACTGAGGTATAGGTCTTCTCCTGAGTTTCCTGGTTAGATCTCTGTCCCCTGGTGTCCCTTCCTGTTTCTGCTCAAGATTCTGAGGGTAGTAGCAATGGAGACTCAGAGTTGCACTTGGTGAGTCTCTGGGGAGTCCTCTTCTCCCTTAAGCTGTCCCCTTGTTGGTGAAGCAGACTGGAGGTGGTGTCTCAACTGATAAACTACTGAACTGTTAGCAGTCACTTAATCTCTCCTTAGGCTCCTCTCTCCTCTCTGTCACCAGCCACGCGTGTTTGTACTCACCAGTGATTTAGTGGGTTCCTGTGGTCATTCTAGTCCTGTCTTGTTTCGGTTCCAGGTGGTCTCCTTTGGTATTCCTAGTTGATCTGGGAGAGGAGAGGAGAGGAGAGAAAGTGATCTGCTGCTCGTATCTTTGCCTCCAGAAGTCGACTCCGCCTGTCCCTTTTTTTTTTTTAATTTTCTTTATTTATTTATTGGATATAGACAGCCAGAAGTTGAGAGAAATGGGGGGATAGAGAGGGAAAGAGACAGAGAGACACCTGAAGCCCTGCTTCACCACTAGTGAACCATTATCCCTGCAGGTGAGGACTGAACCGAGTCCTTGAACCGAGTCCTTGCTCATTCTAAAGTGTGTGCTCAACCAGGTGTGCCACCTGGCCCCATGACTCAGACTTCTTACCAAAATGGTGGCCACAGGTTTTTTTCCTGGCTTCTGAACAGTCCCCACTACCCTTGTTATTACATCACTTGATAGTACTGGATCATCACCTTATTTTAATTTTAATTCTATTATAGGGATTAGTGGTTTACAGTAAATACAATTATAGGTAGATGTTCAAAATGTCTCAGTTTTCTGCAAAACACAATCACTCCTAGGCCAGGTCCTCCACCAACCTTAATGTGCCAGGACCTGAAAGCGCCTGCCAACCCCCCACCCCATCCTTTACATCAAAACCAGTAAGAGTTATGTTGTGTTTCCCCTTTCTGTTCTTATGTCTCAATTTACGCATATCAGTGGAATCATCCCATATTCATCCTTCTCTTTCTGGCTTACCTCACTTAACATGATTTTTTCAAGTTCCATTCAAGATGAGGTGAAGAAGGTAAATTGATTATTCCTTTTAATTTTTTCTTTCCTTTTTTAATTACTTTTATTTAGTTATTGTATAAGGACAGTGAGAAATCAAGAGTCAAAAGGATGATAGAAAGGGAGAGAGACAGAGAGACACCTGAAACACTGCTTCACCACTTGCAAAGCTTTCCTTCTGTAGGTGGAGACTGGGGAGCTCAAACCTAGGTCATGCATTGCAACATGTGTGCTTAACCAGGTGCACCACCACCCAGCCCCTGAATTCATTATTCATAGTAGCTGAGTAGTATTTTATTGTGTATATGCACTCCAACTTACTCAGCCACTCATCTGTTGTTGGGCACCTGGGTTGCTTCCAGGTTTTGACTAATACAGATTGTTCTATTATGAACATAGTTGTACACAAATCTTTTTGGATGGGTGTGTTTGGTTCCTTAAGATATATTCCCAGGAGAAGAATTGTAGGGTAATAAGCTAGGCCCACTTCTTCTTTTTAATTTAATTTTTTATTTATAAAGAGAAAATGTTGATAAAACCACAGGATAAGAGGGTACAACTCCACAAAATTCCCACCATCAGAACTTCATATCCCCCAACTCCCCTCCCCTGATAGCTTTTCTATTCTTTGTTGCTCTGGGAGTATGAACCCAAGGTTATTGTGGGGTGCAGAAGGTGGAAAGTCTGGCTTCTGTAATTGCTTCCCCATTGAACATGGGCATTGACAGGTTGATCCATACTCCCAGCCTGTCTTTCTCTTTCCCTAGTGGGGCAGGGCTCTGGGGAAGAGGGGCTCCAGGACATATTGGTGGGGTTGTCTGTCCAGGGAAGTCTGGTTGGCATCATGCTAGCATCTGGAACCTGGTGGCTGAAAAGAGAGTTAACATATAAAGCCAAACAAGTTATTGATTAATCATGAACCTAGAACCTGGAATAGTGCAGGTGAAGAGTTGGGGGGGTCTCCATTTTATAGATAGCTAGTAGGCCTACTCAGGTCTAGTAACCAAGTCTTTGACCCACTTGGAGTTTACTTTTGTTTCTGGTGAAATGGAGTGGTTCAATTTCATTCTTCTATATGTTTCAACCCAATTTTCCCAACACCATTACTCAAAGAGACTCTCCTTTCTCTATTAATAGTTTGGATCCCCTTGCAAAAGTTAGATGTCTATAGGTTTGGGAGCCATCACTTTATTTTAAGGTCACTCAATTAACATTTTCTTTTGAGAATTCTTCTTCTCTCTATTCCCCCTCCTCTCCTCCTTATTTATTCATTCATTCATTTATTTATTAAAAAAAGGAGACATTAACAAAACCATAGGATAGGAGGGGTTTGTACAGACAATTGTCCACACAATTCCCACCACCAGATCTCTATATCCCATCACCTCCCCTGATAGCTTTCCCATTCTCTATCCTTCTGGGAGTATGGACCCAAGGTCATTGTGGGTTGCAGAAGGTGGAAGATCTGGCTTCTGTAATTGCTTCCCCATTGAACATGGGCTTTGACTGGTTAGTCCATGCTCCCAGTCTGCCTCTCTCTTTCCCTAGTAAGGTGGGTTTCTGGGGAAAGGTAGCTTCAGGACACACTGGTGGGGTCGTCTGTCCAAGGAAGTCTGGTCAGCATCATTCTGGCATCTGGTGCCAAGCTAGCTTTGCAGGTGGGAGACAGACAACCAGGAACTCATGGCTGAGCAGGAACACAATCCAATGTTCTGCCTTTATACCTACTGAGACAGAAGTGGCAGGTTGGAAAAAGGAAATACGTAGGAGAGTGAGTGGGTAGAGACAGCAAGCTTCTATTTAACCAGTGGGGATTAAACCAATGCCCTGAAGGCAGGGCGGGTCTCAGACAAAACAATGATTATATAAATAGACCACAGTGTTAAGCAATGCAGGAGGCCTGGTGTAATAACCAACAATCTGGAACCTGGTGGCTGAAAAGAGAGTTAACATATAAAGCCAAACAAATTGTTAAACTATTATAGACATAAAGGCTGGAATAGAGCAGATGAAGTGTTGGGGGATACTCACTAAAGAATATTGTGTACTTTTGCTTTCAGGTATATATTTTGCCCTAGTTTATGGATACATGTGAACATATGCTCTATCTCAGGGGACCTTGTCTATATCTAGGTTTTGGGACTTTGTTAGAATGTGATCCACCTGGAATGGAATTAGAGAATACTATGAAATGAAAGGTCTAATCTGAGTAATGAAGCTTAGGGGTTGTCATTCCATACCTGAAGTCTCTGGACACAGTCTGAAATGAAGCATGGTGAGGTGGCACTTGTTGCATTGACTGGGTTGTGATCGGCGGATGCACCTCCTCCTTCTTCTTTAGATAAAGGGTGAAAGACATAAAGAGAGATAAAGTTGGAGAGAGGAGAGAGATACTTCAACACCACTTCACAGCTCATTAAGTTCCCTCCCCACCAAGGTGCTCATATGTGTGGCCAGGGATTCGAACACAAGTCATAATGTTTGGCAATGTGTGTGCTCTACTGGGTTAACCACCTCGTGGGCACTCCAGTAAACATTTTTGATTCTATCTAAATCCTTAGATGCTTTTATTATTTTTAATTAATTAATTAATTTTACCACAGCACTGCTTAGCTCTGGTTTGGGTTGGGGGTTGAACCTGGGACTTTAGAGCCTCAGGCATGAGAGTGTCTTTGCATAACGATTATGCCATCTACCCCACCCCCTTAAGTGCTTTCTTGCCGTATAAGGACATAAGCACAGGTTTGGAAACCTGTCCTCTTCAGGGGTCATTATCCTGTATACCACAATCTCTAAAGTGGACTAGTAAACTGTAAACTCATTGCAGCTAATGTCACTAACATAACAGTTTGTGCCTGCAATGTTGGCATTCTCCCCTCCTTGCCTGGGTCCTCAAGGAACCTGTAGATTCCAGTTTGCTCAGCATTGTATCTTTACCTTGATGCTCAATAAATAACACAGAGTTGGTCAAGGGGTAGTTGTGACAGGAAAAACAACAACAAAAAACCAACCTTAGTTCAGAGTCTTCCTTTTATCTCCCTTAGTTGCTATTTCTCAGTTTATCAAACTCATAGAACCCCTCTAGCCTTTCCTCCCCAGTTCCCTGCAGAGTCCATCACCTTCTTCAGTCTCACCCATAAAGGTCAGATAGACCTGACAATGAACTCTGACCCTCACATTCTTACCTGCATCATCCTGAGCTATAACTTTTTAACATTTTTAAAAAATATTTATTCCCTTTTGTTGCCCTTGTTGTTTTATTGTTGTAGTTATTGTTATTGTCACTGTTGGATAGGACAAAGAGAAATGGAGAGAGGAGGGGAAGACAGAAGAGGGGGAGAGAAAGACAGACACCTGAAGACCTGCTTCACCACCTGTGAAGTGACTCCCCTGCAGGTGGGGAGCCGGGGGCTCGAACCGGGATCCTTATGTGGGTCCATGGACTTTGTGTCACCTGCTCTCAACCTGCTGCACTACCTCCAGACTCCCCTGAACTATAACTTAACCTTGTGAGTCTTCATTTTCTCATCCATAATGTAGGAAAAAGAATTTATACTAGTATTATGATGAAGACCAAATGAGCTATTAATCTGTAAATTCCAGAACAGCAGACTAGGTAGATAGCAAATATTATATATGTCAATGAACATAACGTCTTTACCCTGCTCAGCTTTGACTTTCACCCTCTAACGAAAAGGAGGAAAACCACTGCTGGGAATGATAGAGCTGTGCAGGCAAGGAGCTTCAGTAATAACCCTGGTAATAAACAAAGGGTTTTTTTGCTGATTGTGTTGTCTCCAAAATAACAGGTGGGAACATCCAGGAATACAGAGGTTAAGTGAAAATAAGGAAGAGATTAAGATCAGCTCCATGTGCAGGACTCTGGTTCCCAAAGAAATGAGTAATGGCATCTCACAGAGCACTGTAAGGAGCTTATTGCCCTTGGATGAATGACTCACCCATCTTGCTTCAGAACACCCCCACATTCTGAAATTATAAGGAACCTAACTTTCTCCGACTGTGTCTATTTGTCATGGTTAGTTTTGTAGAAGTTGTCAACCGCCTAGGCGCAGGCTTTCAGGGCCCATTAATGGGAAATGCACAGGGTGCCTTTTAGTTCAAATTAAAGAAAGCACATTTATGTTGTGAGAGCTGAGTGGGGCCACTACTGAGGTAGCTTTTGGCCCACAGCATATGTACAACCCTTTCTGGCCCAGGTTTTCACCAGGTAGTATAGCATTTCCTACTGTGAACTAATCGATCAAAGCCTGCAGAGTTCTCTTAAGGTCTTTGTTGTGAAGTACAGGTGCTCAACCAACATTTCATCGGCTACTACTTTATTATGTATATATAGCTTGAGAATTGCAGGATTCCACTGATTATTGCAATGAAGACTGCCAGACCAATTTCATACATCACTTAATGGATATTAAATAATTCTCTCATTTGAGGTAGCAAAGACTTAAAACTGTTTCTGTGTCTCCTCCTTTTTTTTTTTTTTACTTTATAAAAGCAATGTATATTTAGCATAAAACCTAAGAAAGAATTTCTACAACCAACACCTAGAAGTAACCAGTATTAAGGATTAATAGACAAATTAAAATTGTGTATACTTGGACAGGGAGATAGCATTCTGGTTATGCAAAATGACTTTCATGCCTGAGAATCCAAGGCACCAGATTTAATCCCTAACAACAACATAAGCCAGAACTGAGCAGTGTTTTCTGGTAACAAAAATGTTCATGCCTAAGTTATACAACAATATGTTTTGACACACACAAACATTCTGATACAATCACTTAATTTAATCTAGTTAAGATTACTATCACCAGCTGGGGCCCTAATTGGGGAGTCCTGAGATTCCCAAACAGACTAGAACTCAATGGGCCTAGAACTCAAATAAATCCCTCTCTCCATTGTTACCAGTCATTTCTTTTTTTTTCTCTCTCTCTCTCTCTCTTTTTTATTGGGGAATTAATGTTTTACATTCAACAGTAAGTACAATAGTTTGTACATGCATAACATTCCCCAGTTTCCCATATAACAATACAACCCCCACTAGGTCCTCTGAATCCTTCTTGGACCTGTATTCTCCCATCCACCCACCCCAGAGTCTTTTACTTTGGTGTGATATGCCAATTAGCAGTCATTTCTATCAGGAACAACAAAATAGACCCCTTTGTGGGCCTCCATAGAATCTTGCCCTCATCCTGTATCAACAATGGTAGAGAATGTTCCATCCTCTGAAGGGAGGATGGACAACATATTCTGTGCTACACCTGAGGATAATGGGTCGATACTGGGGCAGCATGGAATGTTCCTACTCATGACCACAGAATGTGAGCTCAGATCTAGAGGGATGTAGAGGTCATACAGGCTCCTAAGATAATTATGGGCCCCAGATCACATCAAACTGATGGGGTTTACAGTAATATTTATACCCCTTCCCCATATTAGGGAGCTGCTCTCTTCCCTGATTCAGCTTTCTGTTCCTTTTCCCAGTCATGACATCGTCTCCCCAGACAATAATTAGGATACACCTGCATATCAGATTTCAGGCTTAGGCAAACAAAAACAAAAACATCAACAACAAAACACTAGTATAGCTACAGGCCCTTTGAAATATAACTAAAATATGCCTACTAGCTATCTACAAAATGGAGGACCCCCCCAACTCTTCATCTGCACTATTCCAGCCTTTAGGTCCATGATTGATCAACAATTTGTTTGGCTTTGTATATTAACTCTCTTTTCAGCCACCAGGTTCCAGATACTAGAAGGATGCGACCAGACTTCCCTGGACAGACAAGCCCACCAATGTACCTTGGAGCTCAGCTTCCCCAGAGTCCTTCCCCACTAGGGAAAGAGAGAGACAGGCTGGAAGTATGGATCAACCTGTCAATGCCCATGTTCAATGGGGAAGCAGTTACAGAAGCCAGATCTTCCACCTTCTGCATCCCACAATGATCTTGGGTCCATAATCCCAAAGGGTTAAAGAATAGGAAAGCTATCAGGGGAGGGGATTGTATATGGAGGTCTGGTGGTAGGAATTGTTCAAAGTTGTACCCCTCTTATCCCATGGTTTTGTCAATGTTTCCTCTTTATAAATAAAAAATTTAAAAAAAAGATAACTATCACCTAACACAATTATGATTTTTGTATATAGGGATTTGGGAGAACACTTAAGATAAACTCTCATCAAATTTCAAGTATATAATACAATATTACTAGCTATATTTATCAGTTTTCCAAAATTTATTCATTATTCATATTTGACTGATACCTCCCCAAGGTCCTCTCAACCTTGTCCCTGGAAACTTCTATTTTATTCCATGTTTTTATTAATTCAACTGTTGTAGATCCTACATTTAAGTGAGGCATTACTATATTTGTATTTTTGTACCTGTTTTTGTTTTTCACCTAACATAATGTCCTCCAGATTTATTCATGTTGTTGCAAGTGACAAGATTCCCTTTTTATTTCTGAAATGTGTGTGTGTATGTGTTTGACTTTTTATTTTCAACCAGATCAACAGATTCCTTGAACCTGGGGCCTCAGAGTCTTATGCATTAATTTCTTTTGCATAACCATTATGCTATCTCTGTTTATCTCTTGACAGATATTTTGAGAATTATAAGATACTGATGAAGAAAATTAAAATAGAAAAAATGTGCTTATGGATTAAAATAATTCTTGTTATTAAATTGACTATATAATCTAAAATAACCCCCCACACCTATGGACATCTAATCTTTGACAAAGGGGCCCAGACTATTAAATGTGGAAAACAGAGTCTCTTCAACAAATGGTGTTGAAAACAATGGGTTGAAACATGCAGAAGAATGAAACAGAACCACTCTATTTCACCAAATACAAAAGTAAATTCCAAGTGGATCAAGGACTTGGATGTTAGACCACAAACTATCAGATACTTAGAAGAAAATATTGGCATAACTCTTTTCCACATAAATTTCAAAGACATTTTCAATGAAACGAAGCCAATTACAAAGAAGACTAAGGCAAGAATAAACCTATGGGACTACATCAAATTAAAAAGCTTCTTCACAGCAAAAGAAACCATTACCCACACCAAGAAACCTGCCAAAGAATGGGAGAATATCTTTACATGCCATACATCAGATAAGAGTTTAATAACCAACATATATAAAGAGCTTGCCAAACTCAACAACAAGACAACAAATAACCCGATCCAAAAATGAGGGGAGGACTTGGACAGAATATTCACCACAGAAGAGATCCAAAAGGCTGAGAAACACATGAAAAAATGCTCCAAGTCTCTGATTGTCAGAGAAATGCAAATCAAGACAATGAGATACCACTTCACTCCTGTGAGAATGTCATACATCAGAAAAGGGAACAGCAGCAAATGCTGGAGAGGGTGTGGGGTCAAAGGAACCCTCCTGCACTGCTGGTGGGAATATCAATTGGTCCAACCTCTGTGGAGAACAGTCTGGAGAACTCTCAGAAGGCTAGAAATGGACCCTGCAATTCCTCTCCTGAGGATATATCCTAAGGAACTCGACATATCCATCCAAAAAGATCTGTGTACACATATGTTCTTGGCGGCACAATTTGTAATAGCCAAAACCTGGAAGCAATCCAGGTGTCCAACAACAGATGAGTGGCTGAGCAAATAGTGGTATATATACACAATGGAATACTACTCAGCTGTAAAAAATGGTGACTTCACCATTTTCAGCCGATCTTGGATGGACCTTGAAAAATTCATGTTAAGTGAAATAAGTCAGAAACAGAAGGATGAATGTCGGGCGATCTCACTCTCAGGAAGAAGTTGAAAAACAAGATCAGAAAAGAAAACAGAGGTAGAACCTGAACTGGAGTTGGCGTATTGCACCAAAGTAAAAGACTCTGGGGTGGGTGGGGTAAATACAGGTCCAGGAAGGATTCAGAGGACCTAGTGGGGGTTGTATTATTATATGGGAAACTGGGGAATGTTATACATGTACAAACTATTGTACTTACTCTTGAATGTAAAACATTAATTTCCCAATTAAAAAAATAATCTAAAGTAACATACAGAGTCAATACAATCTCCATTAAAGTCTCAGTGGTATTCATTATGGAAATAGATACTTTCCATGTTTGTAGCAGAATTATTTCATTACTTAAAGTAGCCAAGATATGGAAACCACCTCTACTTTTATTTTTGATATGTGGCAATTCACTTGTGCATACCTGGGATAGCCTGAGGGAGCTTCTTCCCGAGCACATGCTCTCTGGGTTGGAGAGAACTTGACTGGCGCCAACCTCGTCTGTTGAGCGGGAGAGGGATCAGGAACTCGTGCCGGGTTACTGTGGCAGGAGAGAGAGAGAGAGACTCTGGGACTCGTGGATTGGGAATGCAACACAATGTTTTTAATCAGAAAAGAAGATTATTTTATACTTTCCAAGAAGGAAGTAGTAGGGTGGAAAACAGGATGTGACTAGGAGAGGGGTGGAGTGAAAAGAGAGTTCGAATCAGTGGGGATTAAACCAGTGGGGATCTAACCAGTGGGGATTAAACCAATGCTCTGCAGGCAGGGTGGGTCTCAGGTAAAATAGTGATTATGTAAATAGACCACAGCGTTAAGCAATGGAGCAGGGGAACAGAAGCAGAATTAGCCAAATGAGAAATGATGACCAACACATAAAGATGTCTAGTTTTTGCAACAGAACAAAGATCACAAAGCATATACGTAGCTCTATTTAATTATTTTTCCTTTCACTGGATGATAACCACTATATGCTAAACATTTTTTTAAATTTTATTTTATTTTTATTATCTTTATTTACTTATTGGATTGAGACAGTCAGATATCAAGAGGGAAGGGTGTGATATATATATATAGAGAGACAGAGAGACACCCGCAACACTGCTTCACTACTAACAGAGATTTTCCCCTGCATCTGGGGACCAGGGACTTGAACCTGGGTCCTTGTGCACTGTCACATGTGTGCTCAACCAGGTGGCCACCACCCAGCCCCTGTGTGAACATTTTTCTATAGTAATAGTTTCTCTTCACATTTGTTTTAAAGATGGGCTTGATGTTACACAATTTGGTTTATCACACTTATTGGAGAAGCTTTTCAAACTTTCTTGATTAAAAAGAGTACTATGTTATTGTTTTCCTTTTTCATTAAAGTGATATTACATAAATTATATGTTTCAAGTGACCATTATTAAAATCAATATCTGTATCACCTGACATATACTATTAAGAGTATAACTCTTATTTGTCACCATACAGTTGATCTCTTTTATCTAATTCTTCTTTCCCTCTGGTAATCACTAATTTCATTTTATAGTTTAAAAGTTCATTTATTAAAAAAATTCTTCATTTATTGCATATGATAGACAATTTGTGGGGGGGAGAGGAGAGGAAAAGTGAGGAGAGGAGAGGAGAGGAGAGAAGAGAGAGAGAGAGAGAGAGAGAGAGAGAGAGAGAGCGAGAGAGGAAGGAGCATACCACTCTAGTACATGTGGCACTGGGGAGTGAACCTAGACCTTCAGGCTTACAAGACTGATACTCTACCAGTTGAGCTATTTCTTTGGTATTTTTTAGCTTTAAGATTTAAAAAAAATTTTAACTTATAAATGGAAATTTTGACAAGGCCATAGGATAAGAGGGCTACAATTCCACACAATTCCCACCACCAGAACTCCGTATCCAATCCCCTCCCTTTTCAGTTCTTTTATTTGCTTTCTTTATATACAATATATGAGTGAAGTCACATAGTGTTCCTTTTTCTCTGTGTATTCAATATTATAATAACTCTCTACTAGCAAAAGAAGTAATAGCCATAAGTTTCGAGAAATGAATCATTAGGTCAAAAGGCATTAGCATGTTAAATCTAGGGTACAAAGTTATGTCTGCTCAGAAATGTTGCCCCAGAGTACATTTTTCTTCTTTTTTTAGATTATCTTTATTTATTTATTTATTGGATAGAGACAGCCATAAATCTAGAAGGTAGAGGGAGGTAGAGAAGGAAAGAGATACCTGCAGCCCTGCTCACCACTCGCAAAGCTTTCCCCCGCAGGTGGGGACTGGGGGCTTGAACCCAGTTCCTTGCACATTGAACATGTGTGTTCAACCAGGTGCACCACCACCTGGTCCCAAGAGTAGACTTCTATAATGTCCTTCCTGTGACCTTACCAACACTGATTGATAATTGATTTGAAAAGAAAACTTTTAATTTTTGTTCACAGACATATAAACTAAGGCACATAAAAATTAAAGGTCATGCATAAAATCACATTTCACTGATGGGAAAACCAAACTTGAATCCTAGTCATTTGAAGGACAATCCAGTCTCTCTCTCAGGACAATCCAATCTCTTATATTAGTAGTTACTCTCTGTATTTTTTTCTTTCTCTTTTTTATCGTCATCAGAATTATCACTGGAACTCAGAGCCTGCAGTATAAATCCACAGCTTCTGGCAGCTAGCTTATCTTCCTCATACAACCTCCCCTTTCTATTTTATTAGATAGAACAGAGAGAAATTGAAAGGGAGAGGGGGAGATAGAAAAAGAGAAAGACAGATACCTACAGCACATCTTCACTTCTTGTGAAGTGTGTCTTCTGCAGGTGGGGTCAGGACCCTGTTGGGTCCTTGAGCATGGTAATGTGTGTGATCAACTAGGTGCACCACCACCCTGCCTGTTTTCTGTATCATAAGCTTTTTTTTTTTTTTTTTTAAAGAAATAATACAATAGGTCCTTCCTAATTAATGTAAAAAGTATACAAACTAGCATACCTAGGCATGGAAACTAGTTTTATTTTACCAACTCTACAATGAGTATAGTTGGAAGATCTGAAAAACTTGTCCTAACTTGCACTTTGAGAATCAGATTTTTTTTTTAATCTTTAGTTTGAGGCTATCACTGTCATTTTTAGAAACAGACTTTCAGCAGCTTATTTGTACTAGACTAAATTACCTAAAACACTCTCATTCATAAACATAATCATGGTACAATTTGTTTTGGAGAACTACACTTTTAAAATATTTATTTATTTATTTCCTATTTGTTGCCCTTGTTTTTATTGTTGTTGTGGTTATTATTGTTGTTGATGTCGTCGTTGTTGGATAGGACAGAGAGAAATGGAGAGAGGAGGGGAAGACAGAGAGGGGGAGAGAAAGATGGACAACTGCAGACCTGCTTCACCACTTGTGAAGTGACCCCCCCCTGCAGGTGGGAAGCTGGGGGCTCAAACTGGGATCCTTAAATAGGTCCTTGTGCGCTTAACCCACTGCACTACCCCCTCCCCCTCCCCCCTCGTCCCCTTCTTCCCCTCTCCTCCCTCTTCCCTTCTCCCTCTTTCCCTCTCCTCCCCCTTCTTCCCTCCTCCTCCCTCAATTTCTCTCTGTCCTATTCAACAGCAACAGCAATAACAACTATACTAATAACAACAACAATGATAAACAACAGGGCAAAGAGAAGAAATAACCTCCAGGGGCAGTGGATTCATACTGCAGGCACCAAGCGAGCCTCAGCAATAACCCTGGAGGCAAAAAATAAATAAATAAAAATAATAATAAAAAAAAAAGAATCACATGTGCGGACAATTTAAAATACGTTCTGAGTCGCTTTAAACCTGAGATACAAATAACTTCTAAGATTTTGTTTTTAAGAAGCAAAATTATTTTTAATTCCCCACACCCCTTTTTATTGGAGGGTTAATGATTTACAGTATTGTGTTAACACACATACAATTTCCCACCTCTGTGTGTGGGTGTCTGCAAAACATTCTCACCCCTAACTCAGAATCCAAGCATTCAATGTAGCATGCTGTTTTTAGTTTCTGTTGCTTTCCAGTATAAACTGAAGTTGGGGAGTGTGGTATCTCCATTTATTTTCTTTTTTCTCAGAAATGCTTTGGCATTTCATGGTTTTCTTGTGGTCCCACATGAATTTTTGGACAAGTTCCTTGAAGAATGTCAGTCGGTTATTATGAGTTTTCTTCCTTCCTTCCTCCTTCCTTCCTTCCTTCCTTCCTTCCTTCCTTCCTCCCTCCCTCTTTCTCTCTTTCTTTCTCTCTCTCTCTTTCTTTCTTTCTTTCTTTCTTTCTTTCTTTCTTTCTTTCTTTCTTTCTTTCTTCCTTCCTTCCTTCCTTCCTCTTTCTTTCTTTCTTTCTTTCTTTCTTTCTTTCTTTCTTTCTTTCTTTCTTTCTTTCTTTCTTTCTTTCTTGTTATCCAGACACTTTGTTATAGTATCCTTAGGACTATAAAACATTATTTATCTGATAGATTATGAAAAGACTTTACAATGCAAGTTCCACAAATAGAAATTGTACACCACTACATGGCAGACTGGCTGCTCTGGCTGCATAGATGTAAGGAGTAACTAACCTGAGGTCATGAGAACCTGCTGTCCACGAGGTTAGTGAGGTGACACTGTTGTGGGTGGTGACTGGGGAGCCTTTGCTACAGTGTATCCGAAAGGAGGCTAGAATTTTGTCCCAGCAGCATTTCAGGACTGGTAGGTAATAGTCTGGGAGACTATGGATTAATAAGTAAACAAAGACACTGGAAACCCCTGGCTAGCTGACTATGCTTTGAGAATTCTGTAGGGTGCTTGCTAGCTATAGAGTGCAGTTTGACTTCCAGAAGTCAATGGTGGCAAGGGCCAAATTCACTTATCTACCATAAATAAGCACTCTTGATAAATGTCCTACAGCTCTTAGATAGCTCAGCTTTTTGTTTTGTTTTGTTTTTGCTGGGATTAAGTGGAGCTCCCCCCCCCCCTTTTTTATGAGTTTGCTCCCAGGGTCTAGTGCTATGGAAATGAAGTTCTAGTAAGTAAAATACCTGTCAGTGCTATTATTGCAATGTGAGAAATTTCCAAAATAGGACCTGTTGGTGATTATGAACCCATTTATACTCTATACTCTCTTATCTTGTATCCTAGTACTATAAACGTTGGATTTTAAAAGTGTGTTCATCACTAATCTTCTCACTCTACTTGCTAGAATAAAGTTCAATAACTCAGAAATCTGCCTTCAGATATCTAGCTTCTTTCAAGATGATGTTTCTTTCTTCGCCAGGCTGTATTCTCTGCCTAAATGATGTTCTTTTCTAATCACTTTATTTGGGGGGTGAAGGTTAACAGCACAGCTGTTGACACATGGGTATAGTTTATCTTCACCCCATAATAGGTTTATGCAAAACACTTTCACCCCCAACTTAGATCCATTTCCAACATCATGCACCAGGACCCCAAACTGCACCCTCCCAGGTCCTCCCTGCTCTGCTTGCGTCTTCTGCTTTGATGTAATATCAAACCCAGTTCAAGTTTTATTTTGTTTTCCCTTTTTGATCTCGTTGCTTAAGTTCCATATATGTGTGAGGTTATCCAGTATTCATTCTTAATTTGGCTTATTTTACGTAACATGATTCCTTAAAGCTCCATCCAATATGAGGTAAAGGATATGACTTCATCATTCCTTTTTAAATTTAATTTGTTAATTTGTATTTATTTACTCCATTTTTGAGAGAGATGTACAGAGAGAGAGAGAGAGAGAGAGAGAGAGAGAGAGAGAGAGACAGAGGCCAGAGCACTGCTTAGCTTTGGCTTATGGTGGTATGGGGGACTGAACCTGGAACTTCAGAGCCTCAGGCATGACAGTCTGTTTACATAACCATTATGCTATCTACCCCTGCCCATTATTTCATCATTCTTTATAGCTGAATAGTATTCTATTGTGTATATTGTGAATTTCTTAGCCACTCATCATCAACCCATTGGACACCTGGGTTGTTTCCAAGTTTGGTCTACTATAAGTTGTGCTGTTATGAACATGGAGGTGAACATATATCTCTTTGGTTGAGTGTGTTTGTTTCCTTTAGATATATCCTCAGGAGAAGAATGCTGTCCCTTGTTGTGGAAGTTCTGTCCTCTGGGTTTCTCTTTGGTTTCTGCATAGATTGTCTCAAGTTTGGATGTAGCTTTGCAGGAGGAGGTTAACACAGGTCCTTCCTATTTGGTCATCCTAGTCCTGCTTCCCTTCCTAAGAGTGTACTATTGAATACTAATGGGAAATACAGAACACCTAAGTGTTAATGTTAATCAGAAAGTAGAATATGAGAGTATGTGATGTCCTAGAAGCCAAGAAAGTATATTAAAATGCCTAGGGTGGATAATCTGAAGAAAAGTGGGAGCCCAATTGATGCAACCCATCAGTACTCATTACGATTCTGGGGACTTAGACTCACATGAACAACTCTTATATTCATCATCTGTATGGAGGTACTTCCTTGCTTTTTCTTTTGTACCGGGCTTATCAATTAGGCTCAGTGCTACAACTCTACCATTCTCAGTGGACATTTTGTTGTTTTCCTTTTTCTTTTGATAGATGGTGAGAGACAGAAAAAGAGAAGAGATAGAGACAGAGAGGAGGACAGACATCTGTAGCACTTCTTAACCACTCATAATGCTTCCCCTCTGTAGGTGAAGACTAGGGACATACTTTGCCTGTGTGGTGCCTGGGATTCAGTCCCTGGCACTGCATATACCCAAACAATGTTCTGATCTCTCTCTGTCTTTCTACCCCATAAAATAAATATTTAAAATATGATAAAATATACTTTTATTGATCCTTGAATTGAAAAAAAAAGAAATGTACCTATGTGACCAAGTATCAGGAGTGCCTAAGAGTCACTTGTGTGGTCAGGTGGTAGCTCACTCACTAGAAGGTACATGTTATCATAAAAAAGGGCCTGGACCTCTTGACCAAAATTCTTCATGGGGTGCAGAAGGTGGAAGGTCTGGCTTTGATCCATATCTCCAACCTGTTTCTATCTTTTCCTAGTGGGGCAGGGTTTTAGAGAAGTGAGGTCCTAGGACACATTGGTGAGATTACCTGCCCAGGGAAGTCAGGATGGAATCATAGTAGCATCTGCAACTTGGTGGCTGGAATACAGTAAGATGGAAAGCAGGACACAATATTTAAGAAACAGGAACCAAAAAGTAGGAACAGAGAAGATGAAAGGAGGGACTTTAGGATAAAAGGAAGCTGAGAAGTCTATTTTAGGAAAGTTCCTAGGAGCCTATATCTTAGTAATCTTTGCTTTAGCACTAGTCCAACATGGAGGCGGACTAGTGATATTGCCCAGGGAGATGGTGATAGAGTTGAGAATGGAACTAGGAAGCAGGATTAGGTCAGAGAGTTGTTTGAAAACTTGACGAATATATATAAATACAATTAACTGTTTGCCACATCAATCTGTTCCAGGGCTTATGTATATTCTTACTTAACACTAGAGACTGTACATTCTCTGGGTCCCTGTCAGTCTGAACTCACAGTCCATAGTTATAGCTGGGAACATTTTAGTCAGCGCTCACTTCAAAATCAGTCTTCCTTGAGTAGCAGATTAAGATGACCCAGCCTCCCCTGAGAGAGTGGGTCAGTCCATACCATTGCCATTCCATAGTGAGGTTATGGTCCTGAAGAACCCTACAAAAGGGCTTATGGTGAAATTCCCAATGGTTGTGATTAATGATGGAGGGAGAGAGAGATCAATTAGAGGTCTAGGGCCTTTTTCTCAGTTCCCATTTCTTAAGTAATTTTCTCTTTTTTCCTTGAGGGGGAGTACCTTGTGTACACATGACTTCACTATTATGAGATGGCTTTTTCATTCAAATAGAGAGACAGAATGAGAGGGAGAGACATTACAGCACTGGAACTATCCCTAGTGTCATTGTACTACTCCCCAAAGGGGAAGGGGCCAGGGTTCCAACTTGGGCAAAATGCATAGCAAGTCAGGTGTCCTAAACAGTGAACTATTGGAATTTCTCTGGCTAGCTAAATAATGATTTTCAAGAACAGCATTGATCAGTACTGGCAGAGTTCAGAATCTATTTCACCAAACAGAATTCCTTTGCAGACTCACTCTCATTATAAGATACAGACCACATAGCATCATTCACCCCAAGAATAGACTCACCCCAAGAGTACACTCCTAGTACAAAAGCCAAGTGCATTTAAACACTTGTCTGCCAGCCCAAATGTATCAGCTTTCATCTTATCATCTTTATTAGTGATCAGGCAAGACATCATAAATAGTTTCTTCTCTATTGTTTCCGTCTAACTAACATAATGAATATTGATGCAGCCAAATGTTCAGTGAGTAGGTGGGATGGATGGTTATTAGGAGAAAAAATAATCAAGGTAATATGACCTCAAGATTCATTTCTTTTTTTAAAATAAATTTTATTTATTAATTAATTTTCCTTTTTGTTGCCCTTATTGTTTTTTATTGTTGTTGGAGTTATTATTGTTATTGATGTCATCATTGTTGGATAGGACAGAGAGAAATGGAGAGAGGAGGGGAAGACAGAGAGGGGGAGAGGAAGACAGACACCTGCAGACCTGCTTCACCACCTGTGAAGCGACTACCCTGCAGGTGGGGAGCTGGGGGATCGAACCGGGATCCTTCGGTGGGTCCTTGGGCTTTGTGCCACATGTGCTTAAGCCACTGCGCTACTGCTTGACTCCCAAGATTCATTTCTAATTCCAGCTTGAGAACCTGTTCTTTGTAAAGATATCAACTTGACGGCAGCTGTTTGTGACTTGGCAAGAAACTGAGATTTGAAAGCTCTGTTAAAAGGATGAAATCTCAGAGAGTAGAGGGTGCAAATGGTAATATTTCATTGAAGCCTGGACAGAGATGTGACAGAATTTGGGACAGATGTTTTCTCTTGTAGTGCCAGATTCTCCCAATAGTAAGGGATCCATGGTGAGATGCTGGGTTGAAAGGGATGAAATAAAGACTTGAAAGTTAAAGTTGAACTTGGATCTATCATTAAAAAACGTGACCCTAGATATAGATCAGGTTCTGTGAGAGAGAGCATATGTTCATATGTATCCATAAACAAGTGAAAAATATATACCTGAAAGCAGGAGTACACTAGAGTTTGCAGTGAGTAGCCCCCCAACACTTCCTCTCCACTATTCCAACCTTTGGGTCCATGATTGCTCAACAATTCATTTGGCTTTGTATGTTAACTCTCTTTTCAGCTACCAGGTTCCAGATGCCATCAGGATGCAGCCAGGCTTCCCTGGACTGAAGACCCCACCAATGTGTCCTGGAGCTCCGCTTCCCCAGAGACCCACCCTACTAGGGAAAGAGAGAGGCAGACTGGGAGTATGGACAGACCAGTCAACGTCCATGTTCAGCGGGGAAGCAATTACAGAAGCCAGACCTTCCACCTTCTGCAACACACAATGACCCTGGGTCCATGCTCCCAGAGGGATAGAGAATGGGAAAGCTATCAGGGCAAGGGATGGGATATAGAGATTGGGTGGTGGGAATTGTGTGGAATTGTACCCCTTCTACCCTGCGGTTTTGTTAATTTATCCTTTCTTAAATAAAAAATAAACTAAAAAAAGTGTGACCATGGGCTGAATGTTTAATAGTGCTGAAATAATAGTACCTATTTCGCAGGTTATGCTCAGTTATGGTGCATATACAGTGTCTGCCAAAGACAAATACTTAGTAGAGAATAGTAAGTATTCTTTTTTTCCCCCCTTATTTTATCATCCTGTTTCTTTCCCTTTTAGCACTTATTGTTTACAGTTTGTAGTTGTTTCTCTTTTCATCCTTGACTGAATCCATGAAAACAAAGACCAGATCTATAATATCGGCCCAGTGCCCAGCATCGTACACTCAATAAATGATAACCTTTCACTTTTGTGTCTCTCTTTTTAAAAATTTATTAATTAATTTATTAGATATAGACAGAATTTGAGAGGGAAGAGGAAGGTAGAGGGAAAGAGACAGACACCTGCAGCTCTGTTTCACCACTTTTTTAAAAAAATTATTTCTTTATTGGGGAATTAATGCTTTACATTCAACAGTAAATACAATAGTTTGTACATGCATAACATTCCCCAGATTCCCATTTAACAACACAACCCCCACTATGTCATTCATCATCTTTCATGGACCTGTATTCTCCCCACCCACCCACCCACCCACCCCAGAGTCTTTTACTTTGGTGCAATACGCCAACTCCAGTTCAGGTTCTAATTGTGTTTTCTTTTCTAATCTTGTTTTTCAACTTCGGCCTGAGAGTGAGATCATCCCATATTCATCCTTCTGTTTCTGACTTATTTCACTCAACATGATTTTTTCAAGGTCCATCCAAGATCGGCTGAAAATGGTGAAGTCATCATTTTTTACAACTGAGTAGTATTCCATTGTGTATATATACCACAACTTGCTCAGCCACTCATCTGTTGTTGGACACCTGGGTTGCTTCCAGGTTTTGGCTATTACAAATTGTGCTGCCAAGAACATATGTGTACACAGATCTTTTTGGATGGATGTGTTGGGTTCCTTAGGATATATCCCCAGGAAGGGAATTGCAGGGTCATAGGGTAGGTCCATTTCTAGCCTTCTGAGAGTTCTCCAGACTGTTCTCCACAGAGGCTGGACCAATTGACATTCCCACCAGCAGTGCAGGAGGGTTCCTTTGACCCCACACCCTCTTCAGCATTTGCAGCTGTTACCTTTTCTGATGTATGACATTCTCACAGGAGTAAAGTGATATCTCATTGTTGTCTTGATTTGCATTTCTCTAACAATCAGAGACTTGGAGCATTTTTTCATGTGTTTCTTGGCCTTTTGGATCTCTTCTGTGGTGAATATTCTGTCCATGTCCTCCCCCCATTTTTGGATGGGGTTATTTGTTGTCTTGTTGTTGAGTTTGGCAAGCTCTTTATATATGTTGGTTATTAAACTCTTATCTGATGTATGGCATGTAAATATCTTCTCCCATTCTTTGGCGGGTCTCTTGGTTTGGGTGGTGGTTTCTTTTGCTGTGAAGAAGCTTTTTAATTTGATGTAGTCCCATAGGTTTATTCTTGCCTTAGTCTTCTTTGTAATTGGCTTCGTTTCATTGAAAATGTCTTTAAAATTTATGCGGAAAAAAGTTCTGCCAATATTTTCCTCTAAGTATCTGATAGTTTCTGGTCTAACATCCAAGTCCTTGATCCACTTGGAATTTACTTTTGTATTTGGTGAAATACAGTGATTCAGTTTCATTCTTCTGCATGTTTCAACCCATTGTTTCCAACACCATTTGTTGAAGAGACTCTGCTTTCCCCATGTAATAGTCTGGGCCCCTTTGTCAAAGATTAGATGTCCATACGTGTGGGGCCTCATTTCTGGGCTCTCAATTCTATTCCACTGGTCAGTGTGTCTGTTCATGTTCCAGTACCAAGCAACAGTTTGAGGTCTGGGAGTGTGATGCCTCTGGTTCTGTTCTTTTTTCTCAAGATTGTTTTGGCAATTCCAGGTCTTTTCTGGTTCCAGATAAAGATTTGTAGCATTTTTTCTATTCTCCTAAAAAATGTGCTTGGGATCTTGATGGGGATAGCATTAAATTTGTAGATGGCTCTGGGTAATATATTCATTTTGATGATGTTAATTCTTCCAACCCATGAGCATGGAATATCTTTCCACTTCTTTGTGTCTTTTTCAATTTCTTTGAGTAGTGACTCACAGTTTTCAGTATACAAGTCTTTCACTTCTTTGGTTAGGTTTACTCCTAGATATTTTATTGTTTTTGTTGCTATAGAAAAAGGAACTGATTTCTGGATTTCAATTTCTTCTAACTTAGTGTTTGCATAGAGGAATGCCACTGACTTTTGAATGTTAATTTTATAGCCTGACACATTACTGTATTGCCTGATGATTTCCAAAAGCTCCTTGCTGGATTCCTTAGGTTTTTCCATGTATACTATCATGTCATCTGCAAATAAGGAGAGTTTGACTTCTTCTCTTCCAATCTGGATGCCTTTAATTCCTTGCTCCTGCCTGATTGCTATGGCAAGAACTTCCAACACTATGTTGAATAGTAATGGTGATAGTGGGCATCCCTGTCTAGTACCTGTTCTGAGTGGAAATGCTTCCAGTTTTTCACCATTGAGTATGATGTTGGCTGTAGGTTTGCTATATATAGACTCCACTATCTTCAGGAATTTTCCATCTGTTCCCATGTTTTGTAGTGTTTTGATCATAAAGGGACGTTGTATTTTGTCAAAGGCTTTCTCTGCATCTATTGATATGACCATGTGGTTTTTCGTCTTGCTTTTGTTGATGTGGTGGATCACATTGATTGATTTATGCATATGAAACCAACCTTGCATGCCTGGGATAAACCCCACTTGGTCATGATGAACAATCTTTTTGATATACTGCTGTATCCAGTTGGCTAGAATTTTGTTCAATATTTTCGCATCTATGATCATCAGAGATATTGGTCTGTAGTTTTCTTTTTTGGTTGTGTCCCTGTCTGCTTTTGGTAGCAGGGTGATGTTGGCTTCATAGAAGCTGGCAGGGAGTATTCCAGTGTCTTCAATCTTCTGGAAGACTTTTAAAAGTAGAGGTATTAGTTCTTCTTTGAAGGTTTTGTAGAATTCATTTGTAAAACCATCTGGTCCAGGACTTTTATTTTTGGGAAGATTTTTTATTTAATTTAATTTAATTTAATTTATTTATTTATTCCCTTTTGTTACCCTTGTTGTTTTATTGTTGTAGTTATTATTGTTGTTGTCGTTGTTGGATAGGACAGAGAGAAATGGAGAGAGGAGGGGAAGACAGAGAGGAGGAGAGAAAGACAGACACCTGCAGACCTGCTTCACCGCCTGTGAAGAGACTCCCCTGCAGGTGGGGAGCCGGGGTTCGAACCGGGATCCTTATGTCGGTCCTTGTGCTTTGCGCCACCTGCGCTTAACCCGCTGTGCTACAGCCCGACTCCCTTGGGAAGATTTTTGATAACTGTTTCAATTTCATTGACTGTGATGGGCCTGTTCATGTTATCCACTTCCTCTTTACTTAGTTTTGGAAGTTGGTAGGTATCTAGGAAATCATTCATTTCTTCCAGGTTCTCTAGCTTGGTGGCATATAGTTGTTCATAGAAGCCTCACATGATATATGAATTTGTGCAGTGTCTGTTGTGATTTCTCCTCTTTCATTTACTATCCGATTTATTTGGGTCTTCTCCCTTTTTTGTTTTGTGAGTCTGGCTAAAGGTTTGTCGATTTTGTTTACTCTTTCGAAGAACCAACATTTACTTTCATTGATCTTTTGTATGGTTTTCCTATTCTCAATGTTATTTATTTCTGCCCTAACTTTAGTGATTTCTGTCCTTCTGGTTGCTTTAGGATTCCTTTGTTGTTCTTCTTCTAGGTCTTTTCTTGTTTCCTAATGTGTGCTTGTATAGCTATGAACTTCCCTCTTAGGACTGCTTTAGCTGTGTCCCAAATATTTTGATAGCTTGTGTCTTCATTTTCATTGAACTCTCGAAACATTTTGATTTCTTCCTTGATTTCCTCTTTGACCCAGAAGTTGTTAAGAAGTGTACTGTTGAGCTTCCACATTTTGGGACTGTTACTAACCTTTTGTTGATTGTTAAATGTTAGTTTAATTCCACTGTGGTCTGAGAAGATGCTTGGGATGATTTCAGTGCTCTTGAATTGGCTGATGCTGTCTTTGTGGCCTAACATATGGTCTATCCTTGAGAATGATCCATGTGGATTTGAGTAAAATGTGTATTCCAGTTTCTTGGGATGAATGACTCTGAAAATGTCCAATAGTTCTAGTTTATCTATCTCTTCATTTAGCTCCCTTATGTCTTTACTGATTTTCTTCCTGGATGATCTGTCAAGTTGAGATAGTGGGGTGTTGAAGTCTCCTACTATGATTGTGTTACTGTTAATATATTGCTGTAGCTCTTTCAGTAGAAGTTTGATGTATTTAGATGGCTTCTCATTGGGTGCATAGATATTTTTTTTTATTTGTTTATTTTATTATCTTTATTTATTTATCAGATAGAGACAGCCAGAAATCGAAAGGAAGGGGGGACAGAGAGGGAAAGAGACAGAGAGACACCTGCAGCCCTGCTTCACCATTCTCAAGGCTTTCCCCCTGCAGGTGGGGACGAGGGGGCTCGAACCTGGGCCCTTAGGCACTGTAACATGTGCGCTCAACCAGGTGGGTGCATAGATATTAATAATTGTTAAGTCCTCTTGATTGACTGATCCTCTGAGCATTAAGTAGTGTCCATTCCTATTTTTTTTAATCTTATCTATTTTAAAGTCTATCATGTCAGATATGAGAATAGCTGTTCCTGCCCTTTTTTGTGGGCCATTGGCTTGTATGATAGTTTTCCATCCTTTCACTTTAAGTCTGTGTTTGTCTTGTTGAGTTAGGTGAGTTTCCTGTAGACAATGTATTGTTGGGTTGTGTTTTCTGATCCATCTTCCTACTCTGTGTCTTTTAATAGGTGAATTCAGGCCATTGACATTTATTGATATCAAAGATTGAAGATATTTTAACGCCATTCTTGTAGAGTTTTAGAGTGTTTTGATTAATGTCCTATTTGTGGTGGTCTGGTTGTTTATAGGAGACCTTTCAGAATTTCTTTCAGGGCAGGTTTGGTGATGGTTGCTTCCTTCAAGTGTTGCTTGTCTGAGAAGGTTTTGATGCTTCCATCTAGTCTGAATGACAGTCTAGCAGGATATAGTATTCTTGGCTGAAAGCCTTTCTCATTGAGCACTCGATAGATATCTTGCCATTCTCTTCTGGCCTGTGGTGTTTGTATGGAGAAGTCTGCTGCTAATCTTATGGGTTTTCCTTTGTAGGTGACTCTTTGTTTTTCTCTTGCAGCCTTGAGGATCCTTTCTTTATCCTTATTCCTTTCCATTCTAAGTATGACATGTCTTGGTGTCTTTAGGTCTGAGTTAATTCTGTTTGGGACCCTCTGGGCTTCTTGAATCTTTATGTCTTTGGTGTTGTCTAGACTAGAGAAATTTTCAGCTATTATGGCCTGGAGAATGCTTTCTTCCTCTCCTTCTTTTTCTTCCTCTGGTAAGCCAATAATGCGTTTATTGTTTCTTTTGAAGTCATCCCATAGGACTCTGTTGTTGTTTTCAGCATCTCTTAATCTCTTTTTGAGATCTCTTACTTCTTTTTTAGTTGTCTCTAATTCATCCTCAATCTTGCTAATTCTGTTTTCAGCCTCATAGATTCTATTCTTTCTGCCCTCTACTGCTTTCTGGAGTTCATCTATTTTGTTGCCCTGCTCTGATACTGTTTTAGCTTGTTCAGGTAGTTGCATTCTTAGCTCAGCGATTTCAGCTTTCAGCTCTCTAATAACCATGAGATAATTAGAATTTTCTTCCATATTCTCATTTGTTGTTCCTGCATTTCTGATTACAAATTTTTCAAATTCTTTACTCACTCCTGTTATTATTTCCTTAGCTAATGTTTGGATGTTGAACTTGTTGTTTTGTGCTTCACCCTCTGGAGGACTTTTAGCTGGACTCTTGTCCTGGTTCGAGTCTCCAATATTTTTTCTTGTTGTTTTAACCATTTTATATATTATGATATGAGTTCCCTTTATCAGTACTTTTCAAATTATTGATTACTATTGCCTGGATTGACTTGTGTCTAAGTAATTTAAGTAAAGGGTTTGCCCTGGTGGAAGTTAACAGCTTTTTCAATCCCTGAGTTGGAGCTCAGTGGTGTAAAAGCCTCTTTTTTTTTTCTTCCCTGTAGGCTATGGGAGCCTGAGGGCTTTTAAACTATCAATAGGCTTCTTAGCTTAATCACTGACTCCTGACCAAGAGATAAAGCAGGGTGTGGCAGAGATAATCCAGTGGTTATGCAAAGAGACTTTCACAGCCCCTCAGCTATGCCACCGAGGTATAGGTCTTCTCCTGAGTTTCCTGGTTAGATCTCTGTCCCCTGGTGTCTCTCCCTGTTGCTGCTCCAGATTCTGAGGGTAGTAGCAATGGAGACTCAGAGTTGCACTTGGTGAGTCTCTGGGGAGTCCTTTTCTCCCTTCAGCTGTCCCCTTGTTGTGGAGCAGACTGGAGGTGGTGTCTCCACTGATAAACTGTTGAACTGTTAGCAGTCAATCTCTCCTTAGGCCCCTCTCTCCTCTCTGTCACCAGCCACATATGTTTGTACTCACGGGTGATTTACTGGGTTCCTGTGGTCATTCTAGTCCTGTCTTGTTTCGGTCCGGGTGGTCTCCTTTGGTACTCCTAGTTGATCCAGGAGAGGAGAGGAGAGGAGAGGAGAGGAGAGGAGAGGAGAGGAGAGGAGAGGAGAGGAAGCGATCTGCTGCTTGTAGCTCCGCTTCTGTAAGTCGAATCCCGAGAATAGCAAGTATTCTTACACTTCAATCAAGGTAATATTTTGTGAAGAAATATAGTATAAGATCATTATTTTACTGACAAATATTTTTTAATCTAATTTACTCAAAAGTATGTTGTGATATAAAAACGTCCCATGGGAGTCTGGCAGTAGTGCAGCATGTTAAGAGCACATGGCACAAAGCATAAGGACTGGAGTAAGGATCCGGGTTCGAGCCCCAGGTCCCCACCTGCAGGGGAGTCACTTCACAAGCCGTGAAGCAGGTCTGCAGGTGTCTCTCTCTTCCCCTCCTCTCCATTTCTCTCTGTCCTATCCAAGAATGCAGACATCAATGACAACAATAATAACTACAACAATAAAACAAGGGTAACAAAAGGGAATAATTTTTAAAAAGTTAAAAAATAAAAATAAATAAAAAAGTCCCCCACTCTCCCCAATTAGTATTTCTGAGACTACAAAAATGCAGTCAATAGTTAATCTTCTTTTAATATTTATTTATTTATTCCCTTTTAGTTGCCCTTGTTTTTTTTTCACAATGTAACTATATTTATTATTATATTTTGAAATTCCACTGAAAAGTATTCTGCTGACATTCCATCTAAAATAAAAGAAATCATAAGAAAGGGACAATGAATAATAAAATCTCCAAACCCAAAACAAAACAACAGGAGACAGAAAGTTCATCTGAACTGTGGGGACCACTGGGAGCTGTTGCTCCTGACCTGAGCCCACAGGGGCCAGCAGGATGGAAGCTCTCTCCTGGGGGTCAGGGGCCAATGAAGACTCTGACTGTGCGCCCTCCTCCGCTGCTGCTGGAGGTGACTGTGGTAGCAGTGCTGCAGCTGGTGGAGATGATGGTGGCACTGCTGCTGCTGGATGAGGTGTTGGTGGCTGTGCTGCTGCTGTTGGAGTGGATGGTGTTGATAACGCTGCCGGAGGTGATGATGCTGGCGGTGGGGCTGGTGCTGCTGCCGCTGGAGGGGATGGTGGTGGTGGCACTGCTGCTGGCTGCCCAGCTTCTGGAGGTGCCTCTGGTGCTGATGGCGGAGCTTCCTGAGCTGCTGCAGGACCGTCCTTTTCCGCCTCTGCTGACACACCCGGGCCTTTCTGCTTCTGGGCGTCTGACTCCCGGGAGTCCAGCTTGTACATCATGATCCATCGGGTTGTGACTTTGTCCCCGAACTTATTGTAGTAAGTGTCCATAAGCAGGGAGACCAACACGGACTCAGACTGTGCTCCCGCTGCTGCTGCTGCTTCCACTGGAGGTGGTGGTAGTGATGCTGCTGGCACACCCGGGCCTTTCTCACTCCCCGCGTCTGACTCCAACTGCCCGGAGTTTTGCACGTCCATCATCATCTTTTGGATTGTGGCTCTGTCCTTCAATGCACTGCATTAAGTGTCCACTGGCAGCCAGCCACTGGGATGGGCCTCACTCTGGGGGTTGGTCTGGGTCATGAAGACTGTCACTGTCACCCTGCACCACCTGACTCTTCTGCCGGTGAGGTTCACCTGGTCCTCACAGGCAGAGCTGGAGTCTGCCTCCCAGTCATTTGGATCCTCAAGTCTCTCCGGTGCGATCCTTCTGTATCTTCGAGAACCTGGCCAGGGACTCTGCGCATGGCTTCTCATCCATGTGCGACAAGTGCTCCATGTCGCTGCCACCTGGCATTTCCTACATCTAGAGCTCATGGGTCTGGGCACACAGCAAAACATGCTGCTACCTTCTCGTGTCCTGAAAAGTGTTGTGGGGAGGTTGCTGTTTGTGGAATGTAGGTGCCTGGTTACCAGGGTTCTGAGTTCCATAGGGTTCAGTTAACTATTTCTTGTGTCCCTTTATGACCTCAGTTCACAGATTTTTTTTCCTCAGGTTTCTTGCACACACACTGTAGTACTGATTATACAACTCTTCGAATATAACGGTTTGTCAGAAAAGTCGTGACGTATTTTCCTGTGCAAAAATGTGTCATGGCATTTCTTCCAAGATCAGACCAGATCCGGCATGTCCAGGGTGGTATGGCCGTAGATGACATGGCATTTCTGATGAGTGAACACAAAACCAATCATACACTTTAAATAAGTGAACTGAATCGTTTGTAAATATCTCTACAAAATATTAAAATGAAATGTTTTGTTCTATTCTTACATGTATAAATGTTGACATGAATATAAATATAGGCTTTGCTGGCTTCTAGAGTTGTTGAAAAGCACTATTCTTTTTATAAAGTTGATAATTTCCCTCTGGAAGTATGGGAGTATTTATTAGTTTCTTTTTGTTCCCACTGATCTGAAAATTCATGACGGCATCCTTTGGTGTTGTCTTACTCCATTCATCATATTGGGAAGATAATTGTGCCTTTTAATGTGCAGGATCTCAATACAACACAATTTTTGTAATTTTGTCTGTTAATTTTCTTTTTCTTTTTTTATTTATTTAAGAAAGGACACATTAACAAAACCGTAGGATAGAAGGGGCACAACTACACACAATTCCCACCACCCAATCTCCATATCCCATCCCCTCCCCTGATAGCTTTCCCATTCTCTATCCCTCTGGGAGCATGGACCCAGGGTCATTGTGTGTTGCAGAAGGTGGAAGGTCTGGCTTCTGTAATTACTTCCCCACTGAACATGGGCGTTGACTGGTCTATCCACACTCCCAGTCTGCCTCTTTCTTTCCCTAGTAGGGTGGGTCTCTGGGGAAGCGGAGCTCCAGGACACATTGGTGGGGTCGTCAGTCCAGGGAAGTCTGGTTGGCATCATGCTGGCATCCAGAACCTGGTGGCTGAAAAGAGAGTTAACATACAAAGCCAAACAAATTGTTGAACAATCATGGACCTAAAGGCTGGAATAATGCAGATGAAGTGTTGGGGGGGGGTACTCTCTGCAGACTCTTGTGTACTTCTGCTTTCAAGTATATATTTTTCCCTGCTTTATGGATACGTGTGAACATATGAGCTATCTCAGGGGACCTAGTTTATATCTAGGTTTGGGGACTTTATTGGGGTGTGGAATACCTGGAATGGAATTAGAGAATACTATGAAAGGAAAGATCTCACCTGAGTAATGAAGCTGAAGGGTTGTCATTACATACCTGAAATCTCTGGACACAGTCTGAAGTGAAGCATGCTGGATGGCACTCATTGTGTTGATTAGGTTGCGATCGGCAGATGCAATATTATTTGATATGAATTGAGAGAAGCATGCAGGAAAGTGGGCCCCACCCTAAGGCTCCAGGACTGGGGGAAATATAGGCTCTATAGTGGAAATGTGAGGTTCCTGCTGTCTTAGGGTTCAAGAAGACAATGGATAGTTATTGTTATCATCTCATTATTTGGTAATTGGGTTAACTTTGAAAAGTCCCTTTGTTAGGGTTTGCTGTATAATACTCAGCATCTTGTATATAGCTGTGCCACCGGTTGCTTCTGCTCTACCTGGTCTAGGCTTTTGAGAGAGTCAACATATCAACGACTCAGCCTATGTATTAAAAAGACTCAGTCTGTGTTTTAAAACGTTCTAGACATATGATAAATTTTCCCCTCTCATATTAATTACATAGTGTTTTTTTTAAGTACAGTCACCTCCCCAGTGTTTTATTTTATTTTATTTATTTATTCCCTTTTGTTGCCCTTGTTATTTTATTGTTATAGTTATCATTGCTGTCATTGTTGTTGGATAGGACAGAGAGAAATGGAGAGAGGAGGAGAAGACAGAGAGGGGGAGAGAAAGATAGACACCTGCAGACCTGCTTCACCGCTTGTGAAGCAACTCCCCTGTAGGTGGGGAGCCGGGGCTCAAACCGGGATCCTTGTGCTTTGCACCACCTGCGCTTAACCTGCTGTGCTATAGCCTGACTCCCTACATAGTGGTTTATATGACTACACTTTAATAGGAGTATACATAAACACCATCCCCACCACCAAAAGACTGTGTCCCATCCCACCACCTTTAACCCCCCCACCCCCGCCCCGGGAAGCCGAATGTCCACCCTTCCCCTCACCACAGAGTTTTTACTTTGGTGCCCTACTCTCGATGTAATCAGATCCTGTTTTAGTTTCCTTTTCTGTTCTTCTTTCCCACCTTCTGTTGATGAGTGGGATCATCCCATACTCATCTTTGTCTTTCTGACTTAGCTCACTTAACATAATTCCTTCTAGCTCCATCCAAGATGGGTCAGATAAGGTGGGTTCATTGTTCTTAATAGCTGCATAGTATTCCGTTGTGTATATATACCACAGCTTTCTCAGCCACTCATCTGTTGTTGGGCACCTGGATTCCTTCCAGGTTTTAGCTATTATGAATTGTGCTGCTATGAACATAGGTGTATACATATCTTTTTGATTGGGCATTATGGAATCCTTGGGGTATATCACCAGGAGAGTAATTACTGGGTCATATGGTAGGTCCATGTCTAGCCTTGTGAGAGTTCTCCAGACTGCTCTCCACAGAGGCTGGACCAATTTACATTCCTACCTGCAGTAGTTGCCCTTGTTTGATTGTACCTATTATTGTTATCGTTACTGATGTCGTTGTTGTTCAATAGGACAGAGAGAAATGGAGAGAGGAAGGGAAGAAAGAAGGGGAGAAAAAGACACCTGCAGACCTGCTTCACCGCAGGTGGGGAGCCAGGGCCTCGAACCGGGATCCTTCCACCGGTCCTTGCACTTTGCATCACGTTTTCTTAACCTGCTGCGCTACCGCCCAACTCTAAATTATCTTTTTTTTTTTTTTGAAGATATGCCATAAGCATCTATGAGAGCAGTTATGTCATAAGCTTCTATGAGAGCAGTTGTTAATATCTAATATGTAGGTCTGTAAAATAGCTGACTTGGATAATGCATTGCTTTTCTATGTGCTCTACCCAGATTTAAGTCAGCCGCCACTGCATTGAAGTGAGTTTTAGTGCTGTTCTTTTTCTCTCTTTAACTCTATCTGAAAAAAAAATCCATCCTAGTGTGGAGAAGCCCTGGAGATGAGTAAAAAAGAAGGGGGGGCGGGTGGTGGAACACCTGGTTGTTATAGTGCTCAAAGACCCGGGTTCGAGCACCACCCCTTATGTCCCCACCTGCAAGGTGAAAGCTTTGCAAGTGGTGAAGCAGGGCTGTAGGTCTCTCTCTCTCTCTCTCTCCCTTCCCATCACCCTCTTTCCTCTCAATTTCTGGCTGTCTCTATCCAATAAATAAATAAATAAAGATAAAAATTAAAAAACAAAAAAGGTGGGGCAGGTGATGGTGGTACACCCAGTAGAGCATACACATTAACATGAATGCACAAGCACTCGAGTTTAAGCCTTTGGTCCGTGTGTGTGTGTGTTTGTGTGTGTAAGAGAGAGAGAGAGAGAGAGAGAGAGAGATGGAGAGAGAGGGAGAGAGAGAGAGATAATCTTCATAAATCCCAAGTAACAGTGGCAAGTTTTAAGAGTAGTGAAGCAGTGCTTCAGGTATCTCTCTTTTACTATCTTTTTTTTTTTTTTTTTCCCTCTACCCTTTTACTTGGTTGACTCTCTGGACTTGGGCAGCCCCACTTGGAGACCCTTGGGAATTTTTTTTCTTTCTTTCCTTTTTTCATTTTGTTTAAAATATTTATTTTATTATTATTTATTTATTCCCTTTTGTTGATTTTTTTTTTCACCCAAGCTCTCCTTTTTATTTCCTTTTTCATATTTTATTTTATTGTTTTTTTTCTTTTTTTCCAATTTTTTTATTGGGGAATTAATGTTTTACATTCAACAGTAAATACAACAGTTTATACATGCATAACATTCCCCAGTTTCCCATATAACAATACAACCCTCAGTAGGTCCTCTGAATCCTTCTTGGATCTGTATTCTCCCCACCCACCCACCCCAGAGTCTTTTACTTTGGTGCGATAAAGACAATATGCAAAAATACCCCTCAAGATGCAAAATATGAAAAAAAGAAATATGCAAAATATGTTGCAATGGTATTTTTAGTTTTTTTTTTTTTGGCCAATAGTGAGTATTAGCATATTTAGGAGTCTCAGCATTCTAATGTCTTCTAGCAGAGTTGATGTGCCTGGTCTATATTTATGTCAGGTAGTAAACTCTGAGCCAGTATGGTTGAAGAACAAGAAAAAGCATTTCTTGCAAGAATTTGTCATGTCTGATGTTCAAGTTCTTTCCCCTCATTTATCTTCCAGTCACTATTGTAAGTGAACAGTTGTACACCATTGCCAGAAGAGTCAAAAATTTTCTGTCAGTAATACTAATTAGGGTTTCTGGTGAAAGGAATGTCAGGCAGAATGCTACAAAAGCATAATATATGCTTCATTCGTTTTAACCAGCATAGTAGGAAAATATTTAATGAGAGCAAGAGAGAAACCATAGTATCATTCTATCAATATGGTACCTGAGATTAAACCCAGGACTTCATATGTGCAAGGAATGTGTTGTTCTACCTGCTGAATCACCATCCTGTTCTGGCTGCTTAGTAAGCATGTACATTTAGGACTTCCAATTTTAATGTGTTACAGTAATGGTGGGAATGGGTATCAGTCACCCTAGAGCAGCTATGGTAGGGACTGCCCCGGTTTCTGAAGGGAGGCTGGGGTATCCTGCCCTGCCACTTGAGGAAGACTGGTCCTGAAATGAGTGCAGCTTGCACAGTTTCCAGTTGTGATCATGAGCTTTGAGCTCAGACCAATAGGAACTTTGAGGTTACAAAGGCTCCGGTAGTGTGTGTGTGTGTGTGTGTGTGTGTGTGTGTGTGTGTGCGCGCGCGCTCTGAACCAGGTGGGTGGAGGTAAATATTTAATTATATCCACAAAATGTTTTCAAGAATGGGAGCTACTCTCTACCCTAATCCAACTCTCTAGCCCTTTTCTCTACTCTGACACCATTTTCTCAGACAATGTTTTATTATTATTTTTTTTGTACTTTCTTTATTGGGGGATTAATGTTTTACATTTGAAAGTAAATACAATAGTTTGTATATGCATAACATTTCCCAGTTTTCCACATAACAGTATAACCTTCACTAGGTCCTCTGTCATAATTTTTGGACCTGTACTCTTCTCCCCCCCCCCAGAGTCTTTTACTTTGGTGCAATACATCAACTCCAGTTCAAGTTCTACTTATGTTTTCTCTTCTAATCTTGTTTTTTCAGCTTCTTCTTGAGAATGAGATCATTACTGAAGCCAGAACACCTATCTTCTGCACCCCCAAAACAACTCTGATTCATAATCCCAGTGGGGGAGAAGTGATAGGAGGAAGAGGACAAGAGGGCTCTGAACTCCAACTCCATCAGGTCCCAGAGAGAGAAGATAAAACAGGGAGAGATATTTGGATGTAGTAGTAATAGGGTTATGTGTGGCTTGGAGGGAAGGAAAAGACTGGATCTGGAAGAAAAGGGGGGCGGATATGTACAAATGTAGACAGATAGTTGTAGAGGTGATAGTCAATCCAGTTCTGCAACCTTGGGAGAATTGGAATGGTTTGCAATGGAGGGACTTGGGATTCAGAACTCTGGCAGTGGGAATGGTGTGGAATTATACTCCTGTTGACATGTAATTTTGTAAATCAATATTGAATTGCTAGTAAAAAAATTAAACAAGGAGATGTAAAACAATGCTCCTGAAACAACAGTCTTATATTAGAATTTCCTAAATAAAATGACTGCAAAAATTAAAAAAATACAGAGAACGGATATCATATGTATTTCTTATAGTACGTGTGAGGTAATTAATAAGTCCATATACTATAAAACATGTGGTAATACTATAGTAAGTATAAATAATACAGGGTATACAGTAAACAAATATTTGGCAGTTCTTTGTCTTTTTAAATTCCAACCTTCAGAGGTACTCAGTGTTGAGACTCTGAGTGGGTTCTTTCTGACATGAATGAGGTTTTCAGTCACTAGCTATTGTGAGAACTGTCAGTCTGAGCAGCTTTGAAAGTGGCAACAGGGACTAAGTATTTGTGTCCTTGAGGAAGAGATGTGTTACGATCAGGCTTTCCAGACAAAATCAAGGAAACTGTTTAAAATAAGAAAAATATTGCTTTTGACAATGACACAATCCCATTTGTACACACAGATGAAGAATAATTTTGAGGCTGGATATGGTGTGTGGCACCAAAGTAAAGATCTGGAGTTTGATTTCTGGTACCAACACTCACCGATGCTTCCTGGACCTCACTTCTCCAGAGCCTCATCCCACTAGGGAATGATAGAAACAGGCTGGGGATATAGATCAACTTGCCAGTAATTACAGAAGCCAGAAAGAACTCTTTCCTCTCCCTCTCTTTATTCTTCTCCTCCTTCTCCTCCTTCTCCTCCTCCTCCTCCTCCTTCTCCTCCTCCTCCTTCTCCTCCTCCTTCTCCTCCTCCTCCTCCTCCTCCTCCTTCTCCTCCTCCTTCTCCTCCTCCTCCTCCCCCTCCTCTCCCCCTTCCCTCCCCTCCCCCTCCCCTCCCCTCCCCCTCCCCTCCCCCTCCCTTCCCCCTCCCCCTCCCTCTCCCCTCTCCCTCCCCCTCCCCCTCCCCCTCCCCCTCCTCCTCTTCCTCCTCCTCTTTCTCCTCCTCCTCCTCCTCTTCCTCCTCCTCCTCCTCCTTCTTCTCCCAACCAGTATTATCATTGGCGTTTGGTGCCTGCACAAGGAATCTACCAATCTTGGAGGTCATTTTACCTGATTTTCTTTCTTTTTGGCTAGATACAGAGAGAAATTGCTATGAAAAGGGGAAATAGAGATAGAGAGAGGACTCAGCAGGTGAGAGGAATCCAACTAAACATCCATACTGAACTGGTTTTGGTTAAGAAATAAACATATTATCTTAAAAATATACTATCTGACCTCAGCCATGGTAGGGACTGCCTCACTCTCTGAAAGGAGGTTGGGTCAACCCCTGCTGCCATTCCAGGAAGACTGATCTTGACATGATTGCAGCCCCAAAATGTTACTAGCTGTGATCCTGGGCTGTGAGCTCACACTGACAGGGATGCAGAGGTTACACAGGCTTCTGTGCTAAATATGGATAGACATGGGCCCTAGGTCAGACTGATAGGGTTTATAGTTAACAGTATTTATATACCTTTTCCCACATTTGGGAGCTTCTCTCTGCCCATAGCCACCTTTCTAGTCTTATTTTCAACTCTGACACCATCTTCTCAGTACTTTTATCTCACCTGCATGTTAACTGTTGGGCTCAGGCAAAAATTAGTAAAATCATGGGCCCCTTGGAATATACCTAAAATAGACTTCCTAGCATCTTCTCACATCAAGGCCTTTAGTTCCATCTGTTCTATTTTTACCTCTAGTTTCCTGATTATTAAACAATTTGTTCTGCTTTAGCCAACAAGTTGCAAATGCTACCATGATGCCATTCTGACTTGCCTGGGCAGATAACCTTAACAATGTGTCCTGGAACCCTACCTCCCCAGAGCCCTACCCCACTGGGGAAAAATAGGCTGGGGGTATGGATATGGATCAACCGGCTAATGTCCATGTTCAGCAGAGAAGCAATTACAGAAGTCAGACCTTCCATGTTCTACACCCTATAACGAATTTTGGTCCATACGTGTAGAGGAATAAAGAATAGGGAAGCTTTGGGGCTGGGTGGTGGCATACCTGGCTGAGTGCACATGTTACAATGTGCAAGGATCTGGGTTCAATCCCTCAGCCCCCACCAATAGGGGGAAAGTTTTGTGAGTGGTGAAGCAGTGTTGCAGGTGTCTCTCTCCCTATCATCACTTTTCCTCTCGATTTCTGACTGTCTTTATCCAAAAACATCATTAAACATAATACAATTTTTTTAAAAGAAGTGAATAAAAATGGGCATGAGCTTCCACATCTTAAAAAAAATAATAATGGGTAGTTTCCAGTGAAGAAGATGGGATACTAAACTCTGATGGTAGGAATTGTATGAAATTATACCCTTCTTATCCTACAGTTTTGTTAATCATTATTAAACTACAAATGAATAAATAAATAGACTAGGAAGACATAAAAAAGGAATAAACTGATACTATCTTAAAGTCTTGATAAGTAGTATGGGTTGATCTGTTTCAGGACCTTTAATTTATATTTCAGGACTGTTTTAATTTATATGACCACATTTTAGAAATGTTGCTCTGACTGTATTTGTTGTAAGAGAAGACTTAGGTTTCCTCGTACCTTTATTATGAAATTATTATGATAAGAAAGACTGTTCCTCTTAAAAAGCAAATAGAACTCCTCTTCTTAAAATATGTTTCTAAAAAATAATATCAGAACATATCCAGTAATAGATTTTAGCAGCTATTATATAGTAGGGTATGAAAATAAAGTGTGAGGATACTGGCCCAGTTCCTGTACGGACTCTAAAATAGTGCCATGGTTTGTCATACTGTAAAAATGTGACACTCTTTAAAAATCAAAGTTAAGAATAATATAGCACTTCAAAATCCTATGCCATCATATGTACTACATCCAAATTTTTATAAGGTTTTGTTATAATAAACTTTAAATATATAAAGAAATAACATATTTGTGGATTAGTAAATTTCTGTGAGTAGAATATATTTAAATTTATAATTTAGGTATTAGAAATTTGATTGAATGGAGCTGTTTTGCTTTTCTCTTCCCTATTCTGCATACATATATCCTTTATAATCTTCCAATGAGGATCTTGTACTTGGAGAAGGTGTTCTTTATTCTTGAGTGTGTATATAGCTAAACATTCTCTAAAATTAAGTCGCATCATGTTTTTTGTTTTTTTTTAATTTAGGGAATGTTAATTTTTTCCCAATTCCAATATCATTTTATTGGGAAAATACTGATTTATAGGATTCTTGTTGTCACAAAAGTACATTTCCATATTTCTCTCTTTTCTCTTTTTTCTCTATTTATTAATCAGAGGGATGGGGGGGAGAAAGAGAGAGAGAGAAGGAGAGACACCAGACATCACCCTAGTACATGAGCCTCTGGGGATCGAACTCAGGACCTCATGCTTGATAGTCCAATGCTTTATCTACTGTGCTACCTCTAGGACCACCATTTCCATATTTCTCAAAGACAGGCATTAGTAAACTTCACCCTGAACCAAGACATTATCTTATACATTATGCTTTCTATTTCCATATTCAATACCTGCAGGCTGAGGAGTATGTACCATGAGATACAGAGAGGATTGTTCAGGAAAGAAGAAACAGAGTTTCTGTAGTTATTTATTATCAGAAGAGACCTTACTCTAGGTGAAAACTCTCATCCTTATATCTTACTACATTAAGATACTTGTGGGTGAGATCATACAGTATTTGTCCTCCTTTTTTGCCTTATCTCACTTGACAAGATTCCTTTAAGTCCCATCCAAGATGAGGCATAGGAAATAATTTTATTACTTTTGACAAATGAGTAATATATATATACTTATATATATTACAAGGGCAGAAAGGAAAATCAGAAAGTGAAACTTGGCCTGTGTGATATATTGCATCAAAGGAAAGGACTCTGGGGATGGAGAGGGAGGGATTGATAGGGTACTAGGGTTTTTGCACATCATGGTAGACAAGGACGCAAGTTGGGGATGATAATGTTTTGTAGACACCTGTCATGGAGTGATAACAAATTGTGCTCATTTGCAATACAACTGTACTGTAAACCTTTAACCACCTAAGCAAATGATGTTTTAAATAATGCTTGTAAGTACTGATAGAATGGGTTCAACATTTGTTGGTTCCAGTTTAAGTAGCCTGTGAAGATTAGAATTCTAGCTTTCAGGGGCCAGGTCATGGCACACCTTGTTGAGAGTACATATTACAATGTGCAAAGACCCAGGTTCAAGCCTCCAGTCCCCACCTGCAGTGCGAAAGCTTTGCAAGTGGTGCTGCAGGTCTCTCTCTGTCTCTCTCCTTCTCTATCATCCCTCTCCCACTAAATTTCTGGCTGTCTGTATCCAATAAATGAAGATAATAAAAAAATGAAAAACAAAAAAAGAAGTCAAGGCATCCTGACACTGATTGGAATTGCTCAGGAATTAGAGGGGTGGGGAGGAGATGGTGAAAGGACTGAAAGAGTGTTCCTTTCCTTTCTTGTTTTCTTACACTTCACATGGATGGAAAAGAAAGAAAAAGGGCTAAAAAGACAAGGGGGAAGATATAAAAGATAAGGGAAGCAGGATGGGGAATAAGGCAGCATGTAAAATTCTCTGGAGTAACTATTTTAAGAAGAAGAGAAGAAGCCCTAGCATCATGCTCCTTCGTTCAGGCAGGTGCTATGTAGATTTGAGGTGATACTCCTTTTCTTCTTTCTTTTTACCATTTTACTAGATTGGGGGGTATAGCTTACAATACAGTTGTTGACACATAGGTACAATTTCTCATCTCCCGGTGATAGGCATTTGTAAAACACTCCCACTCCCAACTTGAGTCCTTTTATACTATCATGCACAAAGTCCCCCAAATGCAGGTTAGACATTTAAGGAACTCTGACAGTGAGAAAACCCTGAAGGGCAGAGGGAAGCCTGTTGCATCATTTGCTAGAACATTTGAGAACTCAGGTGACTGACAGAGCTTCAGTGGCACAATCGGTTAGTGCGCAGTACTTATATATGTGACTGTATAACTAGCACTCAGGTGTTTGTGAAATTACATGCAGAACCAAATCCATTTCTGAAGGGAAAGATGCATTTTCAACTAATAATTTGGAGGCTATAGTGAATTGACTAGCAATTATATAGAAATAAACTATCTGTTAAAAATAAAAGGAGCTAGTAAAACCATAGACTATCTACTTGTAGAAATTACTCAAGAGATTACTTCTAGGTAACAGTGGAGGAGGTTGAAGAAAAACTACCCTTTTCATAATGACAAATGTGTGATGTCAGGAAAGTATAGTGTAGCATGTAAGCTATACTGAGACCTTAGAATTTTCATGCAAAGGTTGAAATTGAGAAAACAAAAGTAGCTTCTCTGCCCCAGTGTCAACCTATACATGTGCTCTCACTGTTCCTGAATAAAAGCTTTAAAAAAAATCCAAAATGAATATAGTAGTTAGTAAGACTCAGGTATTGCATTAATCTTTAAAATGCCCCAAAGAGTTATCTTATAATACCTTTGCTTTTGATAAGTAATTGGAGTTTTGGAAATATTTTTAAATACTTTATTTGTTTTATTTCAATGAGTGAGTGATACAGAGAGAAAGGTAGACGATAGAAATACAGATAGATAGCATAGCTATATACAAGATGCTGAGTATTATACAGCAAACCCTAACAAAGGGACTTTTCAAAGTTAACCCAATTACCAAATAATGAGATGATAACAATAACTATCCATTGTCTTCTTGAATCCTAAGACAGCAGGAACCTCACATTTCCACTATAGAGCCTATATTTCCCCCAGTCCTGGAGCCTTAGGGTGGGGCCCACTTTCCTGCATGCTTCTCTCAATCCAAATCAAATAATATTGCATCCGCAGATCGCAACCCAGTCAACGCAATGAGTGCCATCCAGCATGCTTCACTTCAGACTGTGTCCAGAGACTTCAGGTGTGGAATGACAATCCTTCAGCTTCATCACTTGGCCACCAGGTTCCAGATGCCAGCATGATGCCGACCAGACTTCCCTGAACAGATGACCCCACCAGTGTGTACTGGAGCTTCATTTCCCCAGAGCCCCACCCTACTAGGGAAAGAGAGAGGCAGACTGGGAGTATGGATCGACCAGTCAATGCCCATGTTCATCGGGGAAGCAATTACAGAAGCCAGACCTTCCACTTTCTGCAACCCACAATGACCCTGGGTCCATATACTCCCCGAGGGATAGAGAATGGGAAAGCTATCAGGGGAGGGGATGGGATATGGAGATTGGGTGGTGGGAATTGTGTGGAACTGTACCCCTCTTATCCTATGGTTTTGTTAATGTCTCCCTTCTTAAATAAAAAAAGAAATATAGATAGATAAGATAGATGATAGGTACTTCTATAGAAAGATCAGCTCTGGCTTATGGTCATGCTAGGGATTGAATTCAGGATCACAGAGGCTCAGGCAAGAAAAACTTTTGAATAAACATTATGCTGTCTCCCTGCCTAGAGTGTGGGAAATATTAAGATATCCAGATCACAAAGCCAAGAAGTGTTGAGTCATTACTCAAATTAATTACTCAATACTTGCTTCCAAGCACTGGGAAAGCAAGAATAAAAGTCTACTGGGATCTCCAAGAAACTTCTCACGAGTTTATAGTGGTAAAGGCTATGGTCAGTGTGCTCAAAGATCATGGCAGAGAGAATGCCAGTCTCAGACCATGGGAGGAGAAAGGTGGCCAAGAAGGAGGATCATGTGTACAGGAGAAGCTATAAAGACCGGTAGGAGTTAATATTGGGAAAGTGGGGGGGGGGGGTAGCTGAGAAGATACCTATCCTGAAAGTATGACAAAGGACATGAATTCATAAGGGGAGTAGTTTTTCTTCAATTTCCTCCACTATTATCTACTAGCAATTTTTTGAGCAATTTCTACAAGTAGATAGTCTATGATTGATTTTACTAGCTCCTTTTATTTTTGATAAATTGCCGGGCTAGCTTCGCGGGTGGGAGACAGTCGACCAGGGACACATGGCTGGGAAGCAATATCTTTTTATTCATGTGGAACGCAACGCAATCTAAAATAAGCTATCTCTAATCACAATCCTGTCCTTATATATACTCGCCAAGTAGGGTGGAAACATGATGTGATGTAGAGAGGGTGGAGCGAAAAAAGACTGGTGAAAATCAGGGTGACTACAAGAGGAAGCAGAGCAAAAAGACATCGTGTACCAGTGGGGATTGAACCAATGCCCTGCAGGCAGGACAGTGCTTAGTTAACAGTGGTTATGTAAATAGAATACAGTGTTAAGCGGGGGGGCATTAAACCAATGAAACAGAAGGGGTTTTAGAAGCAGAATTAGAAGCATACCAACAATAAATAGCTTATTTCTATATAATTGCGAGTCAATTTACTATAGCTTCCAATATATCTTTCTCTTCCGAGATCGATTTGGCTTTGCGTGTAATTTCCCAAACACCTACTACTATGCACAAGGACCAGGGTTTGAGGCCTTGATTCCCATTTTCAGGACAGTTATTTCACAAGTGAAGCAGGACTCCAGGCGTTTATCTCTTCTTCTCAATTTCTTTCTGTCCGATCCTTTAAAATAATAGAAAGGAAAAAAAGGCAAGATAAATTCAGGGGCCACCAGGATTGTGGCAGAGGAAGAGACAGTATTGGAGGTCTGCAACAAATGTGAGAGGATCAGGCTGAAGACATAAAACTTTATCCTGCAAAAAGTGGCACAGCATTTGTAAATACAATAGCTACACAGTTTTCAATATTTCTAACGGTAGATAAAGTGAGGCCATATTAAATAGTGCTGGGGAAATGCAGGACAGTTCATTTGTAAATAGAATTTTCTAGGCTTGGGAGGCAGAAAGAATTATTTTTCTTTGAGAGAAATAACTTTTTATCATGGTAATTTTGAAGAATGATTCGTATGATCTGTTTATGGGGGGTGGCTTTTAAAAAATCTTGTATTGGTTGTAACTTCATATTTTCTTTTCTGTGTTGACTTCATTATTCTCATGGTATTGGCATTTTAAACTATGTGCTTCTGAGTCTTTCGATTTATAAATTTGTCATCTTAATAAATACTGTAAAAATGAAAAAAAAAGTGGCACAGCAACAAAAGATTCTGAAGGGTCAGCCTGTGATCAAGTGGGAAATAGGAAGATTTCCCCAGCTGTTACAGATGTAGGCAATGTTGGAGATAAGAATATTGGTTTTTTTTTCTTGTTTTAAATTAATTTATTTTATTTTGTTTTATTTTATTTATAAGAAGGAGACACTGACAAAAACCATAGGATAGGAGGGGTAGAACTACACACAATTCCCACCACCAGAATTCTGTATTCCATCCCCTCCCTTGATAGCTTTCCTATTCTTTTTTTTTAAAACATTTATTAATTTATTTATTCTTTTTTGTTGCCCTTATTGTTTTATTGTTGTAGTTATTATTGTAGTTGTGATTGATGTCATCATTGTTGGATAGGACAGAGAAAAAGGGAGAGAGAGGGGGAGAGAAAGATAAACACCTGCAGACCTATTTCACCACTTGTGAAGCAACTCCCCTGCAGGTGGGGATCCAGGGGCTCGAACCAGGATCCTTCCCCGGTCCTTGTGCTTTGCGCCACCTATGAGCTTTCCCATTCTTTAACCCTATGGGAGTATGGACCCAAAGTCATTGTGGGAAGCAGAAGGTGGAAGGTCTGGCCTCTATAATTGCTTCTCCACTGAACATGATTGTTTCCTACACTTGAAAGATGAAGGAAACGGGAAAAATACTTGGAGATGGGATTGGGATGCACTGGATGAGCATATTTAGAAAAACTGTGGGGGGCTGGAAAGTTAAAATATTAGTTGTTTAATTGATCACTTTTAGGAGTGGGAGGCAAAAGTAAACACAGGTTTCTAGTATGGGTGACTGTTGGTTTTGACTGGTGGTGTCCACTATTGTGATAGAAAGTATAAGGTAGAATGAAAAGCAGAAGAACATTTAAGGGTTCAAGGGCATGCTTGTGTGTGTGTGTGTGTGTGTGTGTGTGTGTGTGTGTGTGTGAGAGAGAGAGAGAGAGAGAGATTACACTCAATGGAGTAGGAGATTTCTCTCTGGATCTTGATGTGAATTACCTCAAATTTAGAAGGGGGCTGTGTGGTGATGCACCTACTTGAGTATATGTGTTACCATGTATGAGGACTTGCAAGAGAGAAGCTTCACAAAGAGTGAAGCACTGCTGCTCGTCTTTTTCTCTCTTCTTTTCTCTATCCCCTTCTCCCAATTTCTCTCTGTCCTTACAAATGAATAATATATATATATATATATATATATATATATATATATATATATATTAAGTGATTTAATAATAATAGACAAGACTGTGGGGTAAGAGGAGTATAATTTCATACAACTCTCACCACTAGAGTTCATTGTATCCCATCCCCTCCATTGGAAGTTTCTATACTATGTATAAAGTTTCTCTTTATCCCTCTGGGAGTATGGACCAAAGATCTGTATGGGGTGCAGAACGAGAGAGGTCTGGCTTCTGTAATTGCTTCTCTGATGGACAAGGCCATTGACAAGTCGATCCATATCCCCAGCCTGTTGCTATCTTTCCCTAGTAGGACCGGGCTCTGGGGAGGTGGGGTTCTAGGACACATTGCTAAGGTCATCTGCCCAGGGAAGTCAGGCTGATATCATGGTAGCATCTGAAACTTAGTGGGTGAAAAGCATTAAGATATAAAGCAGAACAAATTGTTTAATAACCAGGAACTGAAAGGTAAGAATAAAGCTGATGAGATTTCGGGTCTTGATGTTGGAAGAAGCTATGGAGTATATTTTAGGTATGTTCCAAGGGGTCCACGATTTTACTAATTTTTGCCTAAGCCCAACAGCTAACATGCAGGTGGGCTAAAAGTATTGCCTGGAAAGATGGTGTCAGAGTTGAGAATAGGACTAGAAAACTGGTTAAGGGCAGAGAGAAGCTCCCAAATATGGGAAAAGTATATAAATACCATTAACTGTAAACCCAGGGCCATGTCTATCCATAATTAGCACAAGAGCCTGTGTGACCTCTGCATCCCTGTCATTCTAGCTCAAATTCTATGGTCATAGCTAGGAACATTCTAGGTTGCAAATTTTAAAAAGTTTAGAAAAGCACTTTGCTCTACTCTGTAATGAAAGTAGTTCTATCCTAAGGATGGCAGTGGGTGTAAAAGGAGAAATCCAGCAAGCAAAATCTTGTCAGTGCGTTTTTATTTTGCTTCATCAGTGGGAAAATGTTCTTGTGAGTTAGTGGAGTTGTACTGATTCCTTTTAAAATGTATGCATTTATCTGCACAAGTCCCCTGACTTTTAGATTTTTCATGCTTACTAAGCAAAAACTTGATTACAGCAAGTCTTGATATAAAGAAGCTTCTCAGTGAAGAGTATCCAGACAGTTGACAATGAGAGTACATTTTTTACTTTAAATGTCTCATTGGGCTCATATATTAATGTCTTGAATTTGGTAATTCTGAGAGAACCCTTGCAAAAGTCACATCACTTTAGACTGTGCAGTGAGATGGACTCTGAACTTTGGAGACAGTGTAGTTATAGCAGACAGATGACATTCCAGTGAAAGTGCTTTCAACAACATCTTTGGGTCACTCTAGGAGATTCAGGTGTCACAAACATTGTGGAAAAGCACCTTCTATGCACCAGGAGTCTTAGTTAGCAGAGCAACTCCTACTGTTTGATCGAATCCATTGATTACTACTGACTCAGGGGTTTCAGACCTTAGTTGGAATGTGCAGGTCAAAAGATTCCATCCCTAGTGTATAACGATGGGTTAGCCAAGAACATATCAGGGCTAAAGGGAAGATAGATTTGTACGCAAATAATTCATATATCTTGCACTTAAGAAAGTTGTCCTTAGGGGTGGAGCTAAGATGGCGGCTTAGAGACAACACCTGGTGTGAGCTCTGCAAGGAAGCTGCTTTCAGCTTGGGAATCTCAGCCACTAGGTTCCAGATGATACCATGATGCCAACCCAACTTCCTTGGGTAGAGGACAGAAGCTTGTGTCTTGGTACGCCACCTTCCCAGAGTCCTGCCCCACTAGAGAAAGAGAGAGACAGGCTGGGAGTATGTATCAACCTGTTAGTGCCTGTGTTCAGCAGGGAAGCAATTACAGACGCCAGACCTTCCACCTTCTGCACCCCACAATGATCCTGGGTCCATAGTCGCAGAGGGATAAAGAATAGGGAAGCTATTGAAGGAGGGGATTGGATATGGTGGTGGGCACTATGTGGAAATGTAATACCTCTCTTATCCTATAGTATTGTCAATATTTACATTTTATAAATAAAAAATTAAAAAATAACCTGTTAACAAAGAGATTAAAAAAAGAAAGTTGTCCTTAGACAAATAAGTTGATCCATTCATCAACTCACTGGCTTATTTATTCAACATTTGTTTATTATATGTTTACTTTAAGCCACCAGTGTCCTGAGTGCTTGGACACTGATCTATAAGAATTTTAGAGTTACAATTTTTAATTCTGTGAAGTCCAGGCTTACCCAACCTGCTTAAAGGGTATAGGATTCTATCTGGTATACAGCTCAGAGAGTGGTCAACTTTCTGTCCTCTCCCAGAATAGAATGAAGTAACAAAGTTATCGGTTTCTCTGGAAACTCAGTCTGGATTTATAGTTTATCTACAAAGTTATTTTTTTCTCTATGCAAACCAACAACCAGACAATGACACTCAAGATTCACCTTCTAGAACCAAAGAAACTTGCACTGCTCTTCACATCTTCATTAAAAAAAGGTGTCAACTCTGGAGAGGGGTGGGGTTCCAGGACACATTGGTAAGGTCATTTGCCCAGGGAAGTCAGGTTGGCATCATGATAGCATCTGCAACTTGGGGGCAGAAAAGCATTAGGGAAAGATAGAGATAGGATGGGAATACCCATGTTCAGCAGAGAAGTAATTACAGAAGCCAGGCCTTCCACCTTCTGCATCCCATAATGATCCCGAGTCTGTGCTCCCAGAGTATAAAGACTAGGAAAGCTTTCAAAGGAGAGGATGGGATATGGAACCCTGGTGGTGAGAACTGTGTGGCATTGTACCTCCCCCCCTTATGCTATGGTCTTGTCAGTATTTTTATTTTATAAGTAAATAAAAAAAGTGTCAACTCAAGTTTAAACTAAGTGCAACCATGCCTGTGTAAGTGACCTTGTGTGACTTCTTGGTTCAGCACCTTGTAAGCATCAGGCAGGAAGCATCAGGCAACCACAGACTCCATGCTTGCTGTTCATTTTATAGCCTAGTTGCAAAATTCAGGACATTTTTATAGAAAATTTAGAATACACATGTAAAAAAGAGCAGTCTCAAGTATTCAAAGACAAGCAAGTCTAGGTTGATAGTTAGCTGAAAACTAGTTTAAGAACATATGTTAGGTTTTGCTTCAACAGCTCAACATGGACTTATTTCATACCCTCAGCAGCTTGGGTGGCCCTTGCCCATTTTCATGTTCAAAATGATCAGACTTCATTTCTTGTATCTTGATCTCCCATGCAGTGTTTTTGATGTTAAAAATGGTGGCACCGGAGGTGGAGCTACGAGCAGCAGATCGCTTTCTCTCCTCTCCTCTCCTCTCCCGGATCAACTAGGAATACCAAAGGAGACCACCCGGACCGAAACAAGACAGGACTAGAATGACCACAGAAACCCAGTAAATCACCCGTGAGTACAAACACGCGTGGCTGGTGACAGAGAGGAGAGAGGGGCCTAAGGAGAGATTAAGTGACTGCTAACAGTTCGACAGTTTGTCAGTGGAGACACCACCTCCAGTCTGCTCCACCAACAAGGGGACTGCTGAAGGGAGGAAAGGACTCCCCAGAGACTCACCAAGTGCAACTCTGAGTCTCCATTGCTACTACCCTCAGAATCTGGAGCAGCAACAGGGAGGGACACCAGGGTACAGAGATCTAACCAGGAAACTCAGGAGAAGACCTATACCTCGGTGGCATAGCTGAGGGGCTGTGAAAGTCTCTTTGCATAACCACTGGATTATCTCTGCCACACCCTGCTTTATCTCTTGGTCAGGAGTCAGTGATTAAGCTAAGAAGCTTATTGATAGTTTAAAAGCCTCAGGCTCCCATTTCCTACAGGGGAAAAAAAAAAAAGGCTTTTACACCACTGAACTCCAACTCAGGGATTGAAAAAACTGTTAACTTATATAAAATGGTTAAAACAACAAGAAAAAATATTGGAGACTCGAACCAGGACAAGAGTCCAGCTAAAAGTCCTCCAGAGGGTGAAGCACAAAACAACGAGTTCAACATCCAAACATTAGCTAAGGAAATAATAACAGGAGTGAGTAAAGAATTTGAAAAAATTGTAATCAGAAATGCAGGAAAAACAAATGAGAATATGGGAGAAAATTCTAATTATCTCATGGTTATTAGAGAGCTGAAAGCTGAAATCGCTGAGCTAAGAAGGCAACTAGCTGAACAAGCTAAAACAGTATCAGAGCAGGGCAACAAAATAGATGAACTCCAGAAAGCAGTAGAGGGCAGAGAGAATAGAATCAATGAGGCTGAAGACAGAATTAGCAAGATTGAGGATGAATTAGAGACAACTAAAAAAGAAGTAAGAGATCTCAAAAAGAGATTAAGAGATGCTGAAAACAACAACAGAGTCCTATGGGATGACTTCAAAAGAAACAATATATGCATTATTGGCTTACCAGAGGAAGAAAGAGAAGGGGAGGAAGAAAGCATTCTCCAGGCCATAATAGCTGAAAATTTCTCTAGTCTAGACAACACCAAAGACATAAAGATTCAAGAAGCCCAGAGGGTCCCAAACAGAATTAACCCAGACCTAAAGACACCAAGACATGTCATACTTAGATTGGAAAGGAATAAGGATAAAGAAAGGATCCTCAAGGCTACAAGAGAAAAACAAAGAGTCACCTACAAAGGAAAACCCATAAGATTAGCAGCAGACTTCTCCATACAAACACTACAGGCCAGAAGAGAATGGCAAGATATCTATCGAGTGCTCAATGAGAAAGGCTTTCAGCCAAGAATACTATATCCTGCTAGACTGTCATTCAGACTAGATGGAAGCATCAAAACCTTCTCAGACAAGCAACAGTTGAAGGAAGCAACCATCACCAAGCCTGCCCTGAAAGAAGTTATGAAAGGTCTCCTATAAACAACCAGACCAGCACAAATAGGACATATATCAAAACACTCTAAAACTCTACAAGAATGGCGTTCAAATATCTTCAATCTTTGATATCAATAAATGTCAATGGCCTGAATTCACCTATTAAAAGACACAGAGTAGGAAGATGGATCAGAAAACACAACCCAACAATATGTTGTCTACAGGAAACTCACCTAACGCAACAAGACAAACACAGACTTAAAGTGAAAGGATGGAAAACTATCATTCAAGCCAATGGCCCACAAAAAAGGGCAGGAACAGCTATTCTCATATCTGACATGATAGACTTTAAAATAGACAAGATTAAAAAAGATAGGAATGGACATTACTTAATGCTCAGAGGATCAGTCAATCAAGAGGACTTAACAATTATTAATATTTATGCACCCAATGAGAAGCCATCTAAATACATCAAACTTCTACTGAAAGAGCTACAGCAATATATTAACAGTAACACAATCATAGTAGGGGACTTCAACACCCCACTATCTCAACTTGACAGATCATCCAGGCAGAAAATCAGTAAAGACATAAGGGAGCTAAATGAAGAGATAGATAAACTAGAACTATTGGACATTTTCAGAGTCATTCATCCCAAGAAACTGGAATACACATTTCGTCAAATCCACATGGATCATTCTCAAGGATAGACCATATGTTAGGCCACAAAGACAGCATCAGTCTATTCAAGAGCGCTGAAATCATCCCAAGCATCTTCTCAGACCACAGTGGAATTAAACTAACACTTAACAATCAACAAAAGATTAGTAAAATTGCCAAAATGTGGAAGCTCAACAGTACACTTCTTAACAACTTCTGGGTCAAAGAGGAAATCAAGGAAGAAATCAAAATGTTTCGAGAGTTCAATGAAAATGAAGACACAAGCTATCAAAATATTTGGGACACAGCTAAAGCAGTCCTAAGAGGGAAGTTCATAGCTATACAAGCACACATTAGGAAACAAGAAAAGGCACAAATAAACAGCCTGATTGCACATCTTAAAGACCTAGAAGAAGAACAACAAAGGAATCCTAAAGCAACCAGAAGGACAGAAATTACTAAAGTTAGGGCATAAATAAATAACATTGAGAATAGGAAAACCATACAAAAGATCAATGAAAGTAAATGTTGGTTCTTCGAAAGAGTAAACAAAATCGACAAACCTTTAGCCAGACTCACAAAACAAAAAAGGGAGAAGACCCAAATAAATCGGATAGTAAATGAAAGAGGAGAAATCACAACAGACACTGCAGAAATTCAACATATCATGCGAGGATTCTATGAACAACTATATGCCACCAAGCTAGAGAACCTGGAAGAAATGAATGATTTCCTAGATACCTACCAAATTCCAAAACTAAGTAAAGAGGAAGTGGATAACATGAACAGGCCCATCACAGCTAATGAAATTGAAACAGTTATCAAAAATCTTCCCAAAAATAAAAGTCCTGGACCAGATGGTTTTACAAATGAATTCTACAAAACTTTCAAAGAAGAACTAATACCTCTACTTTTAAAAGTCTTCCAGAAGATTGAAGACACTGGAATACTCCCTGCCAGCTTCTATGAAGCCAACATCACCCTGATACCAAAAGCAGACAGGGACACAACCAAAAAAGAAAACTACAGACCAATATCTCTGATGAACATAGATGCGAAAATATTGAACAAAATTCTAACCAACCGGATACAGCAGTATATCAAAAAGATTGTTCATCATGACCAAGTGGGGTTTATCCCAGGCATGCAAGGTTGGTTTAATATACGTAAATCAATCAATGTGATCCACCACATCAACAAAAGCAAGACCAAAAACCACATGGTCATATCAATAGATGCAGAGAAAGCCTTTGACAAAATACAACATCCCTTTATGATCAAAACACTACAAAAAATAGGAATAGATGGAAAATTCCTGAAAATAGTGGAATCTATATATAGCAAACCTACAGCCAACATTATACTCAATGGTGAAAAACTGGAAGCATTTCCCCTCAGATCAGGTACTAGACAGGGCTGCCCACTATCACCATTACTATTCAACATAATGTTGGAAGTTCTTGCCATAGCAATCAGGCAGGAGCAAGGAATTGAAGGCATACAGATTGGAAGAGAAGAAGTCAAACTCTCCTTATTTGCAGATGACATGATAGTATACATGGAAAAACCTAAGGAATCCAGCAAGAAGCTTTTGGAAATCATCAGGCAATACAGTAATGTGTCAGGCTATAAAATTAACATTCAAAAGTCAGTGGCATTCCTCTATGCAAACACTAAGTTAGAAGAAATTGAAATCCAGAAGTCAGTTCCTTTTTCTATAGCAACAAAAACAATAAAATATCTAGGAATAAACCTAACCAAAGAAGTGAAAGACTTGTATACTGAAAATTATGAGTCACTACTCAAAGAAATTGAAAAAGACACAAAGAAGTGGAAAGATATTCCATGTTCATGGGTTGGAAGAATTAACATCATCAAAATGAATATATTACCCAGAGCCATCTACAAATTTAATGCTATCCCCATCAAGATCCCAAGCACATTTTTTAGGAGAATAGAAAAAATGCTACAAATGTTTATCTGGAACCAGAAAAGACATAGAATTGCCAAAACAATCTTGAGAAAAAAGAACAGAACAGAAGGCATCACACTCCCAGATCTCAAACTGTATTATAGGGCCATTGTCATCAAAACTGCTTGGTACTGGAACATGAACAGACACACTGACCAGTGGAATAGAATTGAGAGCCCAGAAATGAGGCCCCACACGTATGGACATCTAATCTTTGACAAAGGGGCCCAGACTATTATATGGGGGAAGCAGAGTCTCTTCAACAAATGGTGTTGGAAACAATGGGTTGAAACATGCAGAAGAATGAAACTGAATCACTGTATTTCACCAAATACAAAAGTAAATTCCAAGTGGATCAAGGACTTGGATGTTAGACCAGAAACTATCAGATACTTAGAGGAAAATATTGGAAGAACTTTTTTCCGCATAAATTTTAAAGACATTTTCAATGAAACGAATCCAATTACAAGGAAGACTAAGGCAAGTATAAACCTATGGGACTACATCAAATTAAAAAGCTTCTTCACAGCAAAAGAAACCACTACCCAAATCAAGAGACCCCTCACAGAATGGGAGAAGATCTTTACATGCCATACATCAGATAAGAGTTTAATAACCAACATATATAAAGAGCTTGCCAGACTCAACAACAAGACAACAAATAATCCCATCCAAAAATGGGGGGAGGACTTGGACAGAATATTCACCACAGAAGAGATCCAAAAGGCCGAGAAACACATGAAAAAATGCTCCAAGTCTCTGATTGTCAGAGAAATGCAAATCAAGACAACAATGAGATATCACTTCACTCCTGTGAGAATGTCACACATCAGAAAAGGTAACAGCAGCAAATGCTGGAGAGGTTGTGGGGTCAAAGGAACCCTCCTGCACTGCTGGTGGGAATGTCAATTGGTCCAGCCTCTGTGGAGAACAGTCTGGAGAACTCTCAGAAGGCTAGAAATGGACCTACCCTATGACCCTGCAATTCCCCTCCTGGGGATATATCCTAAGGAACCCAACACATCCATCCAAAAAGATCTGTGTACACATATGTTCTTGGCGGCACAATTTGTAATAGCCAAAACCTGGAAGCAACCCAGGTGTCCAACAACAGATGAGTGGCTGAGCAAGTTGTGGTCTATATACACAATGGAATACTACTCAGCTGTAAAAAATGGTGACTTCACCGTTTTCAGCCGATCTTGGATGGACCTTGAAAAAATCATGTTGAGAGAAATAAGTCAGAAACAGAAGGATGAATACGGGATGATCTCACTCTCAGGCCGAAGTTGAAAAACAAGATCAGAAAAGAAAACACAAGTCGAACCTGAAATAGAATTGGAGTATTACACCAAAGTAAAAGACTCTGGAGTGGGTGGGTGGGTGGGGAGAATACAGGTCCTTGAAAAATGATGAATGAAATAGTGGGGGTTGTAAAAAAAAAAAATGGTGGCACCATTTTTTTTCCAGACTTAGAAGTCCTCACCTTAGTACTCATGGGTTAGATTATGCATAATTCACCCTTTTCCAGGATCCCAGTGGAATCAGGAAATATTCAATGCATGCCTTTCAGACACTCACAATAGAGGAAAAAAGAATCTTCAGTCAGAAGCTAGTTATCAATAACTGCTAGAAGCTTAAGTCTCAAACTGAAGACATCCTTATGGATTTAAATATCAGGTCCTTCATGTGCTACACTGTTTGCAGTTTATTTCCAGGTAGCCAAGGAGTGAACAATGCAAAATCCACTGTGCCTTTAACTTTGAAATTATGACTCGTGAGTTAAAACTAAAAGATTGGGGGAGCATGAGGACAGAAGGTGGGGAATTGCTATTATTCCAGTTGTGCTTGATATTACGTGTTACTGGGTAATAAATATCTCCAAAATACAGTGGGTGAAAACAATATACATTTCTTTGATTAAGGTTCTTGTGGGTCAGACATCTAGACACAACTGAGCTAGACCTCTGCTTTACTCTGCACCTGCAATTAAGTCTCAGGCTAAAGGTGTCATTGCAGGATAGAGTGTGGGAGGTTTACTTCCCTTATGTGGCTCTTGATAGGATTTACTTCCCCATCACTGTTGAACTTTCTTGTAACATATGAAGGCTATGAAATACAGCCTTTTATCTTTAAGGATATTTAATGTCCCTTTCATTTGATGTTAAAATCACCTATGTATATGCATTTGTTTTCCCTTTTCATTTGCAGCTTCTTTTCCTTACTTGTCCCTTGTATTTTTCCTTATATTTAAAGCAAATCTTAAGGCTGCATAGTCCTTAAATTTTATAAAGTCCACTCAGAGAGGACAGTGGACACCAGGTTAAGTGCACATAGTACAAAGTGTAAGGACCCACACAAGGATCCTGATTTGAGCCCCTGGCTCCCCTCCTACAGGAGTATAGTTTCACAAGTGGTGAAGCAGGTCTGCAGGTGTCTGTCTTTCTCTCCCCCCTCTGTCTTCCCCTCCTTTCTCCATTTCTCCCTGCCCTATCCAACAACGATGACATCAATAACAGCAACAACTATAACAATAAAACAACAAGGGCAAAAAAAGAGAATATTAAAAATTTATTTATTAATTAATAGAGACAAATAAATTGAGAGGGGAAAGACAGAGAGGGAGAGAGACAGAGAGACACCTGCAGCCCTGTTTCACCACTCAGAAAGCTTTCTCCCTGCAGGTGAGGACAGGGACCTGAACCCAGGTTCTTGTGCACTGTAAGGTGTGTCACCGCCTGACCCTGACTTGTCCTTATCAAAACTTGAGAATGTTCCTTTTTTGCTTAGTATAGCTCCGGTATGTTCAAACAAATATGATGTTAAAATTTCCCCTTAGCCTTTCTCAGTCTGCAAATAAATCAGGGAAACATTCTTTAAGCTTATAATTCAGATATTCATATTTTTCCTTTGTTTTCACCTCTATGCTCTAAGGTTCTTGAGAGTAGACAGTATTTTATTCACTTCACTATGCTTAATACTCAGCACAAAACTTAGAAAATAATATATGATGATTAAATAGTTGCTGAATAAACAAACACAATTGCTAGAGAGAGATAAAAATTAATGTTATTTTCTTTCTTTACCAGAAATTGAAGAGAGGTCATTTGTTAGCAGTAATAATAGATCAAGGATGGAGCAATTGTCTACTCCAAATGTAGTCAGTTTAGTGAAACTTAACTCTATATTTTTTTTCCCTGAAAAGGAGTATTTTATGGGGGCCGGGCAGTAGTGCACTGGTTTAAGTGCACATAGTACAAAGCACAAGGACACAAAAGGATCCCAGTTTTAGCCCCCTGCTCCTCACTTGCAGGGGGATCGCTTCACAAGCAGTGAAACAAGTCTGCAGGTGTCTTATCTTTCTCTCTCCCTCTCTATTTCTCACTTCTCTCTCTAGATTTTTCTGTCTGTTCCAATAAAAAAAATGAAAAAAAAGGGGGCCTTCAGGAGTAGTGGATTCATAATGCAGGCAATAAGCCCCAGCTATATGCCTGGAGGCAAAAAAACAAAAACAAAACAAAGGAATTCACAAGGCTAGACTTGGATCTTCCATATGACCCAGTAATCCTTCTCCTAGGGATATAACCCAGACATCATAATACCCAACCAAAAATATATGTGTACCAACTGCACAGAACTTGGTGTGTTTCTGTATAATGGAGGCTAGTGAGATTATTCTGGAGAACAAGCCAATTGGGTTTATGGTGCATGGTTTATACATACAGCAGACATATTTTGTTGTCTCCATGATTTTCCTCAGTACTGGATCTGTGGGGTGGGGAAATGTCTATATTGAATTGCTTTGAACTGTACTCAGTGATGAGATTGGTTAGGACACTGTGTCAGGCAAAAGACAAAAATTTATTTGCTCAAGTTGGACAGACCCTATGTTTAAATTAAATTGGATTTCCATGTTAGATTATAAATTCTCTTCTGACAGAGGCTTTTATTATTGTTTGTCCCACAGTGCTGACACTAGTATTGCACTCAGCAAAAATTAATTACACTCGATGATACACTTATGTTTGTTTTTTCTCACCTAAATGACCATACATTTAAAAAAAATTTAGTCTTAATCTTTTAAAATATTTAATCTTTTAAAAATATTTATTTATTCCCTTTTGTTGCCCTTGTTGTTTTATTGTTGTAGTTATTATTGTTGTTGTTATTAATGTCATCGTTGCTGGCTAGGACAGAGAGAAATGGAGAGAGGAGGGGAAAACAGAAAGGGGGAGAGAAAGATAGACACCTGCAGACCTGCTTCACCACCTGTGAAACGACTCCCCTGCAGGTGGGGAGCAGAGGGCTCGAACCAGGATCCTTACAGTATCTTTGTGCTTTGCAGCAAAGTGCACTTAACACGCTGCACTATAGCCCGACTCCCCCCCGAGACATAATTTTAAGAGAAGCTGGTAAACAAGTAAATAAATATTTTGTTTAAAAAAGGAGGAAAGCGGCTGGGTGGTGGCACACCTGGTTGAGAGCACATGTTACAGTGCACAAGGACCTGGGTTTAAGCCCCCACCTGCAGGGGGAAAGCTTTTTGAGAGGTGAAGCTGTGCTGCAGGTGTCTCTCTATCTGTAGTTCCCTCTTTATCTCCCCCTCTCTCTTGATTTATGGTTCTCTCTATCCAGAAAAGAAAGACAATAAAAATTAAAAAATAAAAGGAAGAAATACATATTACACAAAAGCCAAGTTTATTTCATATGAACACAAGGCAAAGATTAGTGATCAGTAAACCATGCAGCAAAGGGAACTATCACAAACCCCGAGAGATGACTTTGTGAAATTCAAACAGATTTAGTCCTCATGTAGAAGGATTGTCATTATACTCACAAAGCTGAGATATGAACATTCCCTTTTTGTTAGCTCAAATTTATGTGCTATTTTAGATGTCAACTGACACCGAAGGTCATCCAAATACATATCTGCAATATAAGGGCTAATTAAAGATAACTACTTGAGTTTTTTTTTTTTTTTTTACATACACAGTTATATTTGACCTTCCTGGGCTTTAAGTTAGTTGGCTAATATTGCTGAATAAACTTTGACTCAGCATTGATAATTAACTAATTATCACCACCAAGGTTATTGCTGTGGTTAGCTGCCACCACTACAACTTCACTGTAAGTGGCAACTTTTTTTCTTTCCTATTTTTTCTCCCTTGTTGCCTTTATTTTTTTCTTACAGAGATAGAAAGAGATAGCGATGGAGAGACATCTGTTCCATCAGTATGATCCCCACCCCCCACCAACATGGCCACAATGAACAAGGTGCTCTTCTTGAACCATGATAATTATGCAGTGCAGACAAAAAAAAAGAAAAAAACCCTTGTGGTCAGTAAGAATTTGAGATAGTTTATTACTGTGTTAATCAACCAGGGTCCTATCATAGAATTGGAACAGTAAGACACACACACACACAGACACACACACACACACACACACACACACACACACACACACAGCTTTTGTTATAATAACTGGGGCATATCACCTTACAAGAAGCCTCACACAGTTGCACAAAATAATTAAGCTACCTAATTACAGAGACAGTAACAATTCAATAACATTACACTATGTTTGAGGACTCTCTCTCACATAACCTTGTAATAACTGCAAACTGATTAATGAAACAACAGACTAGCCCCCAAAGAACTTAATTTTCAATTCGTAAGTTAAATAGGAGATTTTATGGTCTTCTTTTAACTTTTTATTCAGTCCTCACAATGATGCATATGTGAAACAGAACACAATAAGGACTTTCTCCTGATAGTACTAATCCCTATCCAAATTTTACAGGTAGATATGCCAGGCTAAATTTGCTTTGCCCATCCCCACTTCCTCTAATTCTTCTTATAAGCATTTAAAATCTTCATTTTCCTTTGTTAGACCTCTTAGGAGTAGTTTCATTTTTCTTTTCTACAAATATCTGTAAAAAGCCCACTTGCCCCAATAATTCAGCATGTCATTAGCAACTTTTGCATTTATTAAGCCAGTCATTAGAATATGCGTTTAAAATTACTATCTAAATTCATTACACATCTTTCTACTTAACTCCACGTGTATTTATACTCACTTTCCTTACATAAAAAGAAATGAGAGCTGGGCAGATAGCATAATGGTTATGCAAACAGACTATGATGCTCAGGAAGTCTCAGAATCAATCTCATGTACTACCCTTAGCCAGAACTGAGCAACGCTCTGGGAAGAACAAAAAGAAACGTATTTCAAGAATTCTAATTTTTCTTTCTCTTAAAAATATTTATATGATAATGGTTTTTAATTTGATAGTACAGAGAGAAATTGAAAGGGAAGGGGAGTTACATAAGGAGAGAGATACCTGCAGCACTACTTCATTACTTGTGAAGATTCCCCCTTGAAGGTGGGGTCCATGAGCTTGAACTTGGGTCCTTGCATGTGGTAATATGTGTATTCAACCAGGTGCACCGCTGCCTGGCCCCCTGAGCTCTAATTTTCCTATCTCTAGTTTTCATCTTTCTAATTACTGGATAAAGACAGAGAGAAATTGAGAGGGGTAGGGGAGATAGAGAGGGAGAGAGACAAAGACACACTTGTAGCCCTGCTTCACCACTAGTGAAACTTTCCCTCTGCAGATGGGGATCAGGGGCTTGAACCTGGGTCCTTGTGTACTATAATGTGAGCAGTTAACCACGTGTGCCACCCCTGGCCCCTTTTTAATTTATATTTATTTATTAAAGTTTTTAAAATTTATTTTCCTTTTTGTTCCCCTTGTTGTGTTAGTTATTATTGTTGTTGATGTCATCATTGTTGGCTAGGACAGAGAGAAATGTTGAGAGGAGGGGAAGACAGAGAGGGGAAGAGAAAGATAAACTCTTGCAGACCAGCTTCACTGCCTGTGAAGCTACTCCCCTGCAGGTGAAGACAGGGGGGGGGGGCGGGGCTCCAACCTAATCCTTCCGCTGGTCATTGAGCTTTGCGCCATGTGCACTTAACCCACTGCTCTACTGCCCGACTCCCTTATACTTATTTATTTCTTATTTATCTTCTAGATCTTCCCCCACCATTTTTATTGGGGAAGTGGGGTATGACACAACATGCTCTGTGTCTGCCATGTTCCTATCTTCCAAATGATTTCTCCATTCCTTTCTCAATGCTTCTAATTAACCTTTGAGAAACTAGAGAATTTGGGTACGATTATCTTGATAACAACACTTACACAGAGTAGACCCCGGTAGTTTATCTCAGAGGTAGCTAATGTGAATTTGTGTCTAATCAAAACATAATATATTGTTGTGTTTCTTTCTTAGTTATTTAAGGCCACTAAGAAAAAAGCACAGTTTTAACTTTAGTACATGTTTTAGTTAAAACCCTGTGGATTGCGAAGGGATATATATATATTGAGGTGATCTCAATTATTCAATAAAAATCTGCTATCATGTCCTCAGAATTTTCCACACATGGGAGACAGCAGTATTTCAACATCTCTGAGTTTGGAAGAATGGTTCTGAAAGCCTTGGACCTACTTTACAAAAGGAGAACATCTCCCCTTACTATTTTTCTTAGATATGCAACAAGTCATACGCTTAGTCTTTACTAAGATTTAGCTGGAATTCTTGTTATAATCATCTCATCGACTATTAACTTATATTTTCACATGACAGAATTAAAATGTCTTTCCATATTCTCTTAATGACACTCATCTTATACACATATAATGTTCATTTTTTCAGAGGACAAGAGTTTGCTTTTAATCCAAATTCTTTTAGCAAATGAACAGAATTTTTATGTGTGTGTGTGTGTATTCATTCATTTTATTTTTCCTTTTCAGATCAGAGACCTCATGCATGTGAGATTTCACTGTTCCTAGACCAGCATTTTCATTAAGATGGAGAGAGGAGCAATCAAGCTTCCCCCCAGTGTTTGGCTCACTTATGCGGTATTAAGGCTGAAATCTGGACCTCTTATAAGAGTAATCTGGACCTCTTATAATAGTGCCCCATGTGGGGAACTATTCATTAGCCCTTCTGTGTGGGTCTTGTGAAAGGGATTACATTAAGCACTCCAGATATATTAATATTTGACTTGGGTAGTTCTTCAGCTTCTGCATGACCAAATGGAAAGGGAACATGTGTACTGAGCAGATACCAGGTGTATATGATCAGGGATCTTTTAAAAATCTTAAAAATATATCTTTATTTATTTATTGGATAAAGACAGCCAGAAATGGAGAGGGAAGGTAGGAGATAGATAGGGAGAAAGATAGAGATACATGCAACACTGCTTCACCACTCGCAAAGCTTTTCCCCTCAGATGGAGACAGGTGCTCACATTCATTCTACCCAGTAGAATGGAATGGAGTATGGTGGGGAAGTAGGGGAATCTGATGAACCCATATCCAGAAAGACATATATATATATATATTTTAATTTTTCTTTTTGTTGCCCATTTTTTATTGTTGTTGTTATTGATGTCATTGTTAGGACAGAGAGAAATAGAGAGAGGAGGGAAAGGCAGAGAGGGGAAGAGAAAGACAGACATCTGCAGACCTGCTTCAGTGCCTGTGAAGCGAATCCCCTGCAGGTGGGGGGCGGGAGGCTCAGACCAGGATCCTTATATTTGTCCTTGTGCTTTGTGCCATGTGCGCTTAACCTGCTGCAGTACCACTTGACTCCCCCAGAAAGACATTTTTATGACACTAGACCAGAGACCAGAATATAGACTCTGGTCTCTATGATGGCTTCTTCACTGAAATAATGCATTTACATAAAATCAGCATAGTGAAAATAAACTTTATATAGAAATATGATGCCAGCCAGGCTTCCCTGGACTGAAGACCCCACCAATGTCTCCTGGAGCTCCGCTTCCCCAGAGACCCACCCTACTAGGGAAAGAGAGAGGCAGACTGGGAGTATGGGCCGACCAGTCAACGTCCATGTTCAGCGGGGAAGCAATTACAGAAGCCAGACCTTCCACCTTCTACAACCCACAATGACCTTGGGTCCATGCTCCCAGAGGGATAGAGAGTGGGAAAGCTATCAGGGGAGGGGGTGGGATATGGAGATTGGGTGGTGGGAATTGTGTGGAATTGTACCCCTTCTACCCTATGGTTTTGTTAATTTATCCTTTCTTAAATAAAAAATAAATAAAAAAATATAGGGACAGTGTTACAAGAATGCTTTCTTGGGTAAATATATAAAATGTTATAATAACAGCCTTGGGTCATCTGATTCACGCTTTCATTACATAGAAAGCAATTTAGAGTGGTCCGGAAAGTGGCACAGTGGATAAAGCGTTGGACTCTCAAGCGTGAGGTCCTGAGTTCAATCCCTGGCAGTACATGTACCAGAGTGCTGTCTCGTTCTTTCTCTCTTCCCTCCTACTTTCTCATTAATAAATAAAATCTTTAAAAAAAAGAAAGCAATCTAGATAATGATGGGAGACTGGTTTGTTTCTATGATCAAGCTGAGAAGAAAAAATGAGTGCCCTATTTCACAGAATATTAAAACTATACAATATTTACTTCTGAAAGGTCTGGCAATTTTAATAAGTTCAGCCTTTTATCAAACCATTTATTTAGGATTGTTAGGGTTAATTGTATAGATATATACAGGTACAACTTGATCCTATTTACACAACGAAACATGAAATAGTCAAGATATATTTTGAAACAGAACTGTACCTTTAGTTGCCTAAAACAACAAAAAATTGCATAAGTCTATTAAATTTCACACTTATTTTCATTATTTTGTCAAAAGAAGTGTAATCAGTGACCATTCTTAGAACTTTGTAAGTTCAAGATCACTTGTTGGTCAAAAATTAGGTTTGGTCAAGAAACCACTGAAGAATGCCTGTGTATCTATCATAAAAAAGCAATACCTTTATAATTCAGTTGAATATGGGGGAATTCTTTCAAATGGGAAAGATAGCCTGTGACCTGGGGTTAACTTCAGGACTATTAAAAATTACTAAGTTTAGTCAGTAAGGTATATAGAGTAAGTATGTGTTTGGTTACCAATATTTAACAAGAAAAAGAAGGACACTAACTAACAGCAGATGGAAAAGTGCTGGATCTGGATTAATTTAACCAATATTCTTTAGGGTAAATGAATACTTTGAAAGACTTGTAATAGCATGAGTTCATTGAAAAGAGCAGAAAGCCAAATAATCGAACATTTGTCCACAATATATGATATGGGACTCAGCTGAATAACCTAGCAGCACAATTCTAGCTTTACAGAGATAGTTTTCTATTGCAAATGAAGACAACTTTTTTTTTTTTTTTTTTTACATTTTTTGAATTTTGGAAGTAATGGAAACAGTTTTGAACAATGAAATTCACAAAATGGTCATAAGTGTGAATAATTATAAAAAGTAGGCAGATCTGGGATTAGAGTTCTTTAAATAGATCCTGGGTATGGTATCAAAAAATTCTTGAAGTCTAAATTTTTTTCTGGTCTTTGGTTTGATAAAATATTCTGCAAACAAAGAGAAAACTCAGAGTGAATTGAAATAATTTGAGAATAACTACAGGCTGGTGGGAAATGAGTTCCTGGCAGTCCCAGTTTCAGTGAGGCACTTTTAACACATTAAAAACAGCTGTAACAAAACATTTTCTAAATGGCAAGATCAGTCAAAAATGTGATCAGACCTATTTTGCTAAGATGTCAATCAGAGGTGAGAAATCACAATAGCACAGATACAACCTGGATGAGAAAGTGGTTCTCAGAGCTACACAGATGCAAAGTTTCCCCACAGCTCTTTCATTTCTTTTCCTGGGTCTTTTTGACTTCTTAAAGACATTAACTTTTATTTTGTATTCAGTGGGTTTTGGAAGTTCTTGAGGCATGTTTCTACAAGAGGGGCATATTTGAGGTGTCTCACTTCTATAATTTGTACATACCTCAATGTCTACCACAGCATTTTTAGAGTGTGGATACAATTCAGAATGTCCCACTTCCTCTCCAGTGGTTTGATGAAACTGTGATTCAATTATCTGATAATACTAGCCAGTCACAGTGACAAGGAAGCCAAAAATATTGATACTGGACAAGATGTGTCAATGAGTAGATTTGAGGGTGATCTAAGTTGGGGAACACTGTACCTACAAACTGCCAATGCTCATGTAAGTCGAGAGGAGAGGGGCCATCAGAACCTTCTATTAGACTCCATGGTAAGCAGAGTCTTTTCCTATAGTGAGTTACTGTTTAAGTCAATGCCAGAAAGTGAGTAAGGCACTAGGGTAATGCAGCAACACAAAAATCTGAATTTTTTTTTCAAATTGTGTTGGTTTCCCTCCACCCCCGATTTAGGAAATAATTTCTGTAATTACTTAAGGGAGGAATCATTTCTAATTGTTCCTTGTCATAATTTCTTTATTTTAAATTCAATTAAAAATTTTCTCTATTTATTGGATAGAGACAACTAGAAATTGAAAAAGTAAGGGGAGACAGGGAGAAAGACACCTGCAGCACTGCTTTACCATTTACAAAACTTTCCCCCTGTAGATGGGGAGCTCCAACTGAAGTCCTTGCACATTGTAACATATGTGCTCAACCAGGCATGCTACCACCTGCCCCCCCCCGCCATAATTTCTGACATAAACATTCATCAGATAGTCTAAAACTGCTTTTGCTTAGTCTCCCACTCCACCCACCCCCCTTTTTTTTTTAACACACACACACACACACACACACACAATTCCCAGGATACTTGTGGAGAAAATCAAAGCCAGTAGCTTTTTTTGACACAGACAAAATGTCTAAAAGAGAGGAAGGCCACTTTTAGAGGAGTAGAGAAAGCATCCAAATGAATAAGAGAATTCGACAAAATCAAAGACATTTATGGAACTGTCCTGGTTTTTAGCTGCTCAGTGTGGTTTTAGCTACTGAGAAGAGTGGCCTGACTGTCAAAGTCTCCACCTACTAGAACTAAAGCTATTCATGGCACAAAACCCCAGTACTCACTTCCTCACAATACCATTTTGATATGTCTCAGAGGGAAATGGCAATGATGATTTCATGAAGGTTGCCATTTTCTTTTAGGGTGTGCCAAAGGTAGCGACAAGAAAGGAGCCTCATTATACCAAGTCAGCATTTGTTTCACAGGCTTTGAAGAGGCTGGCAAAAGAAAGTGATAAATGAATCCAGGAGGTGACCTGAGAACTAATAATGAAACAGCCATCATTCCTACCTTAGATGCTTTTGCAAATTGCTTTTCTCTGCCCAGTAATGAATTTGGTATCTTTGTCTCCTTATCTTTAGCATTTTCTTTTATTCCTTTTATAAATCATAACCAAGGTCAACTTCTGCTGTAAGTTAGATGACTGGCAAGATAACTCTTACTCCAGGAAGGAATAGATAGGGCAGGAGTAGATAGCATAATGGTTATGCAAAGAAACTCTCATGCCTGAGGCTCTGAAGTCCCAGGTGCAATTTCAGGCACCACCATAAGCCAGAGCTGAATAGTGCTCAGGTAAAAATAAATAAATAAACAAACAATGCTAAGGACTAGATATATAGTAAATATTTAGAGTCCTAGGGGATGATCATTATTCATAAAGTATTTATTAAGAATTTCCCAATCATTCATAAAAAAATTACCACCCATTAAAAACACAGTCTTCTTTACTCCCTGGTTAAATATCCAGCAAAACAATAATTTGAAACAATAAGAACGTTATGTGATTGCTGGATTACCAAGCAAACCCACTGTAGGAGATGTGTGGGTGCCTGCACCACTGTCTTTGCTGTAACAGAAGTCAAGTTTCTAGAAATAAAGTAATTATAGGATTGCTCTTCCATGTTCTGAGAACACACGTTACCATTTCTCCTAAACAGCAATCCTTTACCTAGTATGTAATATTGATGTTATTTATGCCAAAGTGACCCTACAAATTGTCCCATTGAAACAATGATAGCCCAGATCTCCAGCAGGGTTCTTGTGTTGCTATGTTCTTTTCATCCATGTTTGCAACTCAAAGTCCAATTTTTTTTTCTTTTTCAAGGAAGACCTGGTACTGATTATGTCAGGATGCCCACAAGACTACTTCAAGAAAAAAAAAAAAAAAACTCAGAATGCTTAGCATTTATATAGGTCCTTTTGATTTCAAAACAAGTTTTAAATACTTCCTACCATGACGACATCTTCGCGAGGTAGGTGAATATTACTTACTGTCCCTACATTACCAACAGAATCACAAGACCAATGAGTACAGGACTTTATTCAGGGCCAGAGGATTAGGAGCAGCCTTAATTTTGGGCATCCTGATAGCTGCCTGCTCTGGGCCCTGAAGAGGCCATTTCTCTCTCATATAGCAATAGTCTCTATTAGTATAGGGTTGTATATTATATAGATATAAAATGACACACAACATTATAGAATAATAATTCAATATTTTCTCTTAGTAAAATATGTTAAGCACAGTATTTAAGTTGCATTTTTTTCCTGAAAAGCATTTGGTATATTAAATAGCAGAAGGTATATTAAATAGTTCTATAAATGTTGCTGGCATACTCTTAATAGCATAATGATTCTAAAGAAATTAAAATCCAGCAACACACAGAGACCTTTCCTTTATAAAACCACAAACTAAACAAAAATGTTAAAAACTACCTTATTCTCATAATGCCGGCTTAATAGCTTGTTGGGTATTAGCAAGTGGCTATATAATATTTCTAAACTTGAAAGAATACATATTGCTGGCTATAGTTTTAAAATATCAGTTTGGTAGAGGAAAATGCAGTTGAAAGGTGAAAATTAAAGACTGCTATTTCCATTTTGTATGCATTCTAATGAATTCTCAAATAGATTCTCAAAAGATATTATCATACTTGTAACTAATGTTGAGGTGAATATAGTTACTGTTATATAATAGGAACATTTTGTGAGAAGAGAAAATGACACAAAATAAAAGCTCTGGTATTAGATGGAAATGAACAGGAAGGTAAAAAGTATATATATATATTTTCCAGATGTTGGAGAAAGAAGTAAACTGCTCATGCTTAGATGAGTGAATAGGTCTTGGAAATGGTTTACAAGGTTAAATACTTGAATTAGTCTCCTCTCCGGGGCTAAGTCAGCAATTTTCAGAATGGTGTTAAAGGGCTTATCTCATGCTAAACTTTCCAAGAACTGACTTATGGGTCAGCAGAAACCTTCTAAAATGAGAAAGGAAGAGACATCAAATCTGAAAATTTGTATACAAACATAAAAATCAACTTCCAAGCTAAGATGACATTCTCTGTCAGTAACAAATACAAAAGTCATAAATTCAGTGTACTTGCTGCTAAAATACTGTTAGATACTACGTGTTGTCTGGAGGATATTCTTTTAGAAGTGTGCTTTTTCCCTAAAAAAAAGTATAGTAAGTCATTTTTCTCTCCTCAAGTTCTTTTTATAGAAATGAAGCAGGGGCTGTCCTGTCAGTTTGTTCACCCATGTTATACACTTGCAGAGTCCTTCCCACTTGTGTTATAAGTGGCAGTTTTGTTGGAGGGGGGTTTGAGTTTGAACAGACTTGAGCAGTTCGGCTGTTTTGTTGGCTGTAAGCTTCTGGCATACGGGGAGTACCAGTCTCTCTCAAAGACATCCTTAAGTTGCTTGATGATGCTTGTGTTGTTCCTCACATCTGCTTGATTGATAACAAGGCCTGTCCCGGCATTTTGGGTAAAGTCATTCCCCACCCAGTCAAAATTTCCTGCAAGCAAATAAAGGAAAGAATGATTGAGGTCTACTGGGGACTATTATCCATGTAATGCAGCACACAGAATCTACTAAAATACTAAAGAAATACAGAAAATAAACTCAGAACAACAGGAAGACTGAATTGTGTTGACAGCTCGGGGAGAAAAATTCCAAGAAGTCTTACATATGGCATAGTAATATTTGCATATTATTTTGGCATTCTTTTGAGTTTGCTCAACTTGAAACTCCAAACAAGGAGTCTGCTGTTCTTTTTTTGTAAATGTTTTTCTTATTGACATTCACAAGACACACTAAATACAGCAACATTTAAAATATATGAGTATACTTAAAAATCCTGTGAACGATTATTACCCCCTCAAAAAGACAACATGTAGTTCATATGTACAAATGAGGGATCTAATTATATTTCTCAGTAGCTCTCACATTAAGGAATAAGCTGAAGTCAGAGAAGAGTCTTTTCTTAGGTGTAACATATAAGGCACTCATTGCTTGGGCTGTAAGTCTCTTCCCAGTTCCAGAATCAGGCTCCTTGGCATACAGATGAGATAACACTGTGACAGCAGGTTGCCCAGTCAGGTTATCTAGTGTTAGGCAGGGCATTAGTTTGTTAGAGTCCCTGCAATTAAGTTCCACAAACTGGATGGCTGACAGAAATTCATTGGCTGGCAGTCCTGGAAACTAGTTCAAAATCAAGATCCCTTTATGTTGGTTCCTCATGTAATTATCTACTGCAGTCTTTCTCTTTATATTGTTTCTGTTCATATTTATATGAAAATTTCTCCTTTTTATAGGGACACCAGCCAAATTAATCGAGACTCATCCTAATGATCTTACTTTAACTGGATTACCACTGTGCAGGTCCCATCTCCAATTCAGGTCAATGTGCAGAGGTAGGAATTAGGATTTCAACATATGAATTGGAAGGGAAGCAGATTCCAATTCAGAATGGCTAGTAAGGCTGAGATGTGTACCAGAGGGTTTGATCATGCCATGCTTTTTTGAGGGGGCAATAGATAAAAAGGGTTAAACAAATCCACATAATTCCAATGAAGAGAGGGTTCCAATGGGAGAACAAGGGTTTTCCCTCAGTGTGTTTCAGTTCCATTTATCCCATCTTCATTGTCTTTCACTTAACATATACTTGTTGACTGTTTAAACTGAAAATGATGGTGCCTGTCTTCAAGGAGTGAAGGAAGGAAGGAAGTAGAATAATTATAATGTAAAGCATTTGATGGACTATAAGAAGTGTGTGCTTACAGTGCACAAGGAGAAGAGAAAGCAATGTTTAACCTTGGCTATATGTGCCAGAAAAACTAATTTCTTAAAATGCTAATTTTCTTATAATTTCTTAAAATGCTTTGTGAAATCCAATCAAAAGAATGATAATCTATCAAGCTAAGAGATGACTTTCTCCAAATATATATTTGATAAAAAGCATGTTATTTAAAATATACAAATAATCCTTAAACTGAACAATAAGAAAACAAAAAGCCAATTAAAATGGGCCAATGACATTAACAAATATTTCATCAGAGAAGATATATGGAAGATATACTAGGCTGGGAGTGATAGGGTTTTACAGACACTGATCATGTTGAAATGAAAATTTTACCCATGTGTCAAAAACTGTATAGTTAACATTCCCTTCCCAAAATAAACCACATCTTGGTCCAGTTAGAAAAAAAAAAGGAAGATATGTGGGTGACAACATATGAGAAGACACTCCATGTAACATGCCATCAAAGAAATAAAAGTTAAAATTATAGTGAAAGATATTACACACTTATTAGAATGGCCAAATTCATAATAACAGCCTCAGATGCTGGCCAGGATGTAGAGCCATAGGAAGTCTCATCTACTGCTGGAGGAGCCAAGTGGTGCCAAGTGGTGGAGGCACCTTGGAAGACAGTTTGGCAGTTTCTCACAAAACCTAGATTTACTTTTATCATATGACTCAGGAACTCCCAAAGAATTTGCAAACTTAAATCCTCCAAAAAAAAAAAAAAACCTGCACAAGGATGTTTATGGCAACTCGATTCATAATTGCAAAAACTTAGGAGCAGCTAAGATGTTCTTGCAGTAGATGAATGGATAAGTAAGCTGTGGTAAATCCAAACAATCAAAAAATTATTCTACACTAAAAAGAGTTCAGTGTTTGGAGACAAGTTCTTTGGTTTGTCATGAGGGTGGAATCTTCATGCATGATTTGGTACCATTATGAAAGAAGCATTACAAATCCCATCCCTACCCCCCATATGAGGACACAATAAGAAGCTGGCAATCTATCAGACTAGAACCTGGCTGTACCAGAATCTGCAGCTGTTAGTGCTGTGACCTTAGACTTTCTAGCTTCCAGAACCATGAAAAATAAATGACTGTCATTTATAAATAAATAAATAAAGAGCTATTAAGTCTATTAATATTAAGTCTATTAATATCTATTACATGAGATGTGTGAAAAAAGCTATGCGATTACATTTTGGGAAAGACAAAACTATAAGGATATGAAAACAAAATAAGAAAACAAACAAAAAATCTGTGATTTTCAGAGTTATAGGGGAAGGTAGGGTAAATATAGAAAACACAAGGTCAGTGAAAACACTGTGAATCTACCGTAGCTGTTTATGGTATCAAAATATTTATCCAAACTCATTGTAGGTACAATGTGATAAGTGCACCCTAATATAAACTATGGGTCTTGGGTGATACTGATAAGTTAATATTCATTAATTGTGGCAAATATACCCTCTAAGGAGTGCGGTGTCGATAATACTGAAGTTGTGCATGTGTGAGAACAAGAAGTATAATATAAATCTCTGTAATCTTTGTTGTAATCTAAAATTGCACTGAAAAAAGATGAAGTCAATTTAAAAAATGAGAACAGAAAAGTTTCAAATAAATAAGACTCATGTTCAAGCTCCTGGTCCCCACCTATAGAGGAAAAGCTTCACGAGTGGTGGTGCAGGGCTATCGGTGTCTCTCTTTCTCTTTCCCTCTCAATCTCCCCCCTCCTCTCTAAATTTCTTTCTGTTTCTAATAGATAAATAGAATATCTTTAAAAGAATTAAAGCAAAATAAAAAACAATACACAAGATTAATTAATCTAGGAATTGTTATTATTATTTTTTTGAAAGGGTTAACAAAATCAAGAAACCCTTGGCGAGACCACCCCCCCCCAAAGAAAAAGCCGGGAGAGGACTCCATTACCTGAATAGCAAATACAAAAGGGGAAAGATCACAACAGATACCACAGAAATACAGAACATTATGCAAAATTTTCATGAAAAGCTATATGCCACCAAACTAGAGGACCTGGAAGAAATGGATAAATTCCTTGAAACATACAACCTCCCAGCACTGAAAGCTTTCCTTCTATGGTAAGGTATAAGACACAGGTGCCTACTGTCTCCACTACTATTCAACATGGTCTTGGAAGTTCTGTAGCAATCAGACAAGAGAAAGACAATAAAGGGATACAGATTGGAAAAGAGGAAGTCGAACTGTCACTATTCACAGATGATATGGTAGTATATGCAGAAATCTAAAAGAATCCAGGAGGGAACTCCTGAATTATCAAGCAATACAGTAATGTGGCAGGCTACAAAATAAATATACAAAAAACAAGTGGCATTATATGAAAACACCAAATCAGCTGAAGAAATCTAGAAATCAGTTCCATTCACCATAGCAAGAAAAACAATAAAATATCTAGGGATAAACCTAACAAAGGAAGTTAAAGACCTTTATACTGAAAATTATGAGACAATTCTCAATGAAATAGAAAAAGATACAAAGAAATGGAAAGACACCCCATACTCATGGATTTGAAGAACTAACATTGTCAAAAATGACTATTCTACCCAGATCTATATACTGATTTAACACAATCCTTATTAAGGTCCTGCCAAATTTCTTCAAGACAGAAGACCAAAAGTTTATTTGGAAACAGAAAACACCCAGGATAGCGAAAGTAATCCTGCGGGAAAAGAGGAAAAAAAAAAAGGAGGCATTACACTTCTTGACCTCAAATATATTATAGAGCCATGATAATCAAAATGATCTGGTAGTAGACCCAAAACAAACACATAGGCCAGTGGAATAGAACTGAGAGCCCAGAAATCACTCCCTACCTCCAGACCTATGGTCAACTAGTTTTCAACAAGGGCACCCAAAACATCACATGGAAAAAGGAGAGCCTACTCAACAAATGGTGATGGGAAAATTGGGTTGAAAAATGCAGAAGAACTAAAGTGGACCATCAAATTTCATCATATATGCAAGTTAACTCCAAATGCATAAAAGATTTAGAGGTTATATTAGAAACTACCAAATACTGAGAAGAAAAAATAGGCAGAACTCTCTTCCATTTATGTATATATATTTGCAATATCTGGTCCCCTACGCCTACACTGAACTTCTCTGTTCCAGACTCTTGGAAACAGAGTTGGCAGTCAGCTGAGGTAAAGAACAAACACCTCATCACAGACCCCTGCAAGCGTCAACCTGGCTTTGACCTAGCACGTTATGATTGGGCCCTCCTCAATGGCTATTGAACAGGCCATGGCCGGTCCGCCGCTATGTTCCATCGCTGGGGAGCCAGAGACGACCCAAACTGCCCCTGCGGCTACAGACAGACTATGACCCACATAGTCAACGACTGCCATCTCTCCAGATTCAAAGGAGGTCTCGAAACTTTACATCAGGCTCAACCTGACACTGCTGACTGGCTACGGAAGAAGGGCAAATGCTAGAAGAAGAAAATATCTTTACTGATTCAATTCCAACTTCAACGAATACAAAAGCAAAAATAGACCAATAGGACTACATAAAACTGAAAAGCTGAACTAGAAATACCAAAGGAGATCACCTGGGACCACAATAAGGCAGCACTAGAATGACTTCAGAAACCCACAGATTCACTGGTAAGTGCAAACATGTGTGGCTCATAGAGAGGGGCCTAAGGAAAGAGTGAGCGGCTGGTAACAGTCTGGCAGTTTACCAGTTGAGGCACCACCTCCAGTCTGTTTTACCAAAAAAAAAAAAAAAAGACTGCTTAAGGGAGGAGAGGAATCCCCTAAGATTCACCAAATGCAACTGTTAGTCTCCAACTATCACCAAGCCTTCCCTGAAAGAAGTTCTGAAAGGTCTCCTATAAACAGTCAGACCACCATAAATCTGCCATATATCAGAACACTTTAAAAATCTACAATAATGGCATTAAGTTATCTTCAATCTATGATATCAATAAATTTCAATGGCCTGATTTCACCTATTAAAAGCCACAGAGTAGGGAGATGGATCAGAAAACACAACCCAACAATATGTTGTCTACAGGAAACCCACCTAACTCAACAAGACAAACACAGACTCAAAGTGAAAGGATGGAAAATTATCAAACAAGCCAATGGCCTACAGAAAAGGGCAGGAACAGCTATTCTCATATCTGACATGATAGACTTTAAAATAAAATTAAAATATATAGGGATGGACATTACTTAATGCTCAGAAGATCAGTCAACCAAGAGGACTTAAGAATTATTAACATCTATGCACCCAATGAGAAGCCATCTAAATATATCAAACATCTACTGAAATAGCTACAGCAATATATTAACAGCAACACAGTCATAGTAGGGGACTTCAGCATCCTACTCTCTCATCTTGATATATCATCCAGGCAGAAAATCAATAAAGACTTAAATCAATAAAATCAATAAAGACTCCTTATGGGAGCTAAATGAGAAGATAGATAAGCTAGAGCTATTGGACATTTTCATAGTCATTCACCCCAAGAAACTGGAATACACATTCTACTCAAGTTCACATGGGTCATTCTCAAGGATAGACCATATATTAGGCCACAAAGACAGCATCAGCAAATTAAAGAACATTGAAATAATCCCAAGCATTTTCTCAGACCACAGTGGATTAAACTAACACTTAACAATAAACAAAAGATTAGTAATAGCCCCAAAATGTGGAAGCTCAAGAGTAAACTACTCAACAACTACTGGGTCAAAGAGGAAATAAAGGAAGAAATCAAAAGCTTTCGAGAGTTCAATGAAGATGAAGATACAAGCTATCAAAATATTTGGGACACAGCTAAGGCAGTACTGAGAGGGAAGTTCACAGCCTTACAAGCACACATTAGGAAACAAGAAAAAGCACAAGTAAACAGTCTGATTGCACACCTTAAAGTCCTAGAAGAAGAAGAACAAAGGAACCCTAAAGTAAGCAGAAGGACAGAATCACTAAAGTTAGGACAGAAATAAATAACACCGAAGAGAAGAAAACCATACAAAAGATCAATGAAAGAAAATGTTGGTTCTTCAAAAGAGTGAACAAAATTGACAAACCTTTAGCCAGACTCTCAAAACAAAAAAGGGAGAAGACCCAAATAAATTGAATCATAAACAAAAGCGGAGGTACCACAACAGACACTGTAGAAATTCAACATATCATGTGAGGCTTCTATGAACTACTATATGCCACTAAGCTAGAGAACCTGGAAGAAATGGCTGGTTGCTTAGATAACCTACAAACTTCAAAATTAAATAAAGAGTAACCAGATAACATGATCAGGCCCATCACAGTCAGTGAAATTGAAAGAGTTATCAAAAACCTTCCCAAGAATAAAAGTCTTGGACCAGATGGTTTTACAAGTGAATTCTACAAAACTTTCAAGTAGGCGTTAGTACCTCTACTTTTAAAAGTCTTCCAGAAGATTGAAGACACAGGAATAATTCCTTCCAGCTTCCATGAAGCCAACATCACTCTGATACCAAAAGCAGACATGGATACAACCAAAAAAGAAAACTACAGACCAATATCTCTGATGAACATAGATGCTAAAATACTAAACAAAATTCCAGCCAAGAGGATACAGCAATATATTACAAAGATTGTTCATCAGGGGTGGAGTCAAGATGGCGACTTTGGAGCCACAGTTGCCATGAGTTCCAAGAGGCAGGAGCTTGCAATCCAGAATCTGCTGCATAGGGTAGGATACTGGGCTGTCTGTAAGAGGGTGAACATGGGCTGGTCAGAGTGACAGCCCCATAACTCTCTCTTGGACTGACAAACAGAGGTTGGGGGACAAAGGAAAATCCTTTATTTCTGAGCTTAGCCCCCCACCCCCATCACCCCAGTACCAGCCTGCAGGGGCAGTGCAGTCTCTCTTAGCAGGCTCCCTGCTGAGCTATTTTCTTTACCAAGATCCTGGCTCACCAGGGGTTTCATTGCAACCCTCTTCCTTTAACTTCTCTCTCTTTTTTTAAGTACCTGGGGCTCTATTTGAGTGACAAAACACCTGACCTATCAGAGCCTCATCCCTGCCTGGGAAAGATACCTGGAGTTTTTTTTTTTTGTATACTTCTCACAGTTGGCTGTCTTTGCTCAGGAAGCCAATCAAGCACTCCAAGCCACAGACTGACTGTTAGGGTTTTCTTTTTTTTTCTTTTTTTATTTTATTATTTTTTTTTATTTAAGAAAGGATTAATTAACAAAACCATAGGGTAGGAGGGGTATAACTCCACACAATTCCCACCAAGGGTTTTCTACTCTATTTTATTACTAATGTTATTATATACACATATCCATTTTTTTTCTTTTTTTTCTAAATTTATCTCTTTATTGGGGAATTAATGTTTTACATTCAACAGTAAATACAATAGTTTTTACATGCATAACATTCCCCAGATTCCCACTTAACAATACAACCCCCACTATGTCATTTATCATCTTTCATGGACCTGTATTCTCCCCACCCACCCACCTCAGAGTCTTTTACTTTGGTGTAATACGCCAATTCCATTTCAGGTTCTACTTGTGTTTTCTTTTCTGATCTTGTTTTTCAACTTCTGCCTATTATCCCATATTCATCCTTCTGTTTCTGACTTATTTCACTCAACATGATTTTTTCAAGGTCCATCCAAGATCGGCTGAAAACAGTGAAGTCACCATTTTTTTTTACAGCTGAGTAGTATTCCATTGTGTATATATACCACTATTTGCTCAGCTACTCATCTGTTGTTGGACACCTGGGTTGCTTCCAGATTTTGGCTATTACAAATTGTGCTGCCAAGAACATATGTGTACACAGATCTTTTGGGATGGATGTGTTGGGTTCCTTAGGATATATCCCCAGGAGAGGAATTACAGAGTCAGAGGTAGGTCCATTTCTAGCCTTCTGAGAGTTCTCCAGACTGTTCTTCACAGAGGTTGGACCAATTTACATTCCCATCAGCAGTGCAGGAGGGTTCCTTTGACGCCACAACCTCTGCAGCATTTGCTGCTGTTCCCTTTTCTGATGTATGACATTCTCACAGGAGTGAAGTGGTATCTCATTGTTGTCTTGATTTGCATTTCTCTGACAATCAGAGACTTGGAGCATTTTTTCATGTGTTTCTTGGCCTTTTGGATCTCTTCTGTGGTGAATACTCTGTCCAAGTTCTCCCCCCATTTTTGGATGAGGTTATTTGTTGTCTTGTTGTTGAGTTTGGCAAGCTTTTTATGTAAGTTGGTTATTAAACTCTTATCTGATGTATGGCATGTAAAGATCTTCTCCCATTCTTTGGCGGGTCTCTTGGTTTGGGTAGTGGTTTCTTTTGCTGTGAAGAAACTTTTTAATTTGATATAGTCCCATAGGTTTATACTTGCCTTAGTCTTCTTTGTAATTGGATTTGTTTCATTGAAAATGTCTTTAAAATGTATGCGGAAAAGAGTTCTGCCAATATTTTCTTCTAAGTATCTGATAGTTTGTGGTCTAACATCCAAGTCCTTGATCCACTTGGAATTTACTTATGTATTTGGTGAAATACAATGATTCAGTTTCATTCTTCTGCATGTTTCAACCCATTGTTTCCAACACCATTTGTTGAAGAGACTCTGCTTTCTCCATGTAATAGTCTGGGCCCCATTTGTAAAAGATTAGATGTCCATAGGTGTGGGGCCTCATTTCTGGGCTCTCAATTCTATTCCATTGGTCAGTGTGTCTGTTCATGTTCAAGTACCAAGCAGTTTTGATGACAATGGCCCTATAATACAGTTTGAGATCTGGCAGTGTGATGCCTCCAGTTCTGTTCTTTCTTCTCAAGATGGTTTTGGCAATTCTAGGTCTTTTCTGGTTCCAGATAAACATTTGTAGCATTTTTTCTATTCTCCTAAAAAATGTGCTTGGGATCTTGATGGGGATAGCATTAAATTTGTAGATGGCTCTGGGTAATATACTCATTTTGATGATGTTAATTCTTTCAACCAATGAACATGGAATATCTTTCCACTTCTTTGTGTCTTTTTCAGTTTCTTTGAGTAGTGACTCATAGTTTTCAGTATACAAGTCTTTCACTTCTTTGGTTAGGTTTACTCCTAGATATTTTATTGTTTTGTTGCTATAGTAAAAGGAATTGATTTCTGGATTTCAATTTCTTCTAACTTAGTGTTTGCATAGAGGATTGCCACTGACTTTTGAATGTTAATTTTATAGCCTGACACCTTACTGTATTGCCTGATGATTTCCAAAAGCTTCTTGCTGGATTCCTTAGGTTTTTCCATGTATACTATCATGCTATCTGCAAATAGGGAGAGTTTGACTTCTTTTCTTCCAATCTGTATCCCTTGAATTCCTTGCTCCTGCCTGATTGCTATGGCAAGAACTTCCAACACTATGTTGAATAGTAATGGTGATAGTGGGCAGCCCTGTCTAGTACCTGATCTGAGTGGAAATACTTCCAGTTTTTCACCATTGAGTATGATGTTGGCTGTAGGTTTACTATATATAGACTCCACTATCTTCAGGAATTTTCCATCTATTCCCATTTTTTGTAGTGTTTTGATCATAAAGGGATGTTGTATTTTGTCAAAGGCTTTCTCTGCGTCTATTGATATGACCATGTGGTTTTTGGTCTTGCTTTTATTGATGTGGTGGATCACAATGATTGATTTATGTATATTAAACCAACCTTGCATGCCTGGGATAAATCCCACTTGGTCATGATCAACAATCATTTTGATATACTGCTGTATCCGGTTGGCTAGAATTTTGTTCAATATTTTCGCATCTATGTTCATCAGAGATATTGGTCTGTAGTTTTCTTTTTTGGTTGTGTCCCTGTCTGCTTTTGGTATCAGGGTGATGTTGGCTTCATAGAAGCTGACAGGGAGTATTCCAGTGTATTCAATCTTCTGGAAGACTTTTAAGTAGAGGTATTAGTTCTTCTTTGAAGGTTTTGTAGAATTCATTTTAAAACCATCTGGTCCAGGACTTTTATTTTGGGGGAGATTTTTGATAACTGTTTCAATTTCATTGGCTGTGATGGGCCTGTTCTTGTTATCCACTTCCTCTTTACTTAGTTTTTTTCTTTTTTTTTAAATAATTTATTTCTTTATTAGGGAATTGATGTTTTACATTCAACAGTAAATACAATAGTTTGTACATGCATAACATTCCCCAGATTCCCATTTAACAATACAACCCCCACTATGTCATTCATCATCTTTCATGGACCGTTATTCTCCCCATCCACCCACCCACCCCAGAGTCTTTTACTTTGGTGTAATACTCCAATTCCATTTCAGGTTCGACTTGTGTTTTCTTTTCTAATCTTGTTTTTCAACTTCGGCCTGAGAGTGAGATCATCCCATATTCATCCTTCAGTTTCTGACTTATTTCACTCAACATGATTTTTTCAAGGTCCATCCAAGATCGGCTGAAAACAGTGAAGTCACCATTTTTTATAGCTGAGTAGTATTCCATTGTGTATATATACCACTATTTGCTCAGCCACTCATCTCTTGTTGGACACCTGGTTTGCTTTCAGGTTTTGGCTATTACAAATTGTGCTGCCAAGAACATATGTGTACACAGATCTTTTGGGATGGTTGTGTTGGGTTCCTTAGGATATATCCCCAGGAGGGGAATTGCAGGGTCATAGGGTAGGTCCATTTCTAGCCTTCTGAGAGTTCTCCAGACTGTTCTTCACAGAGGTTGGACCAATTGACATTCCCACCAGCAGTGCAGGAGGGTTCCTTTGACCCCACACCCTCTCCAGCATTTGCTGCTGTTCCCTTTTCTGATGTATGACATTCTCACAGGAGTGAAGTGGTATCTCATTGTTGTCTTGATTTGCATTTCTCTGACAATCAGAGACTTGGAGCATTTTTTCATGTGTTTCTTGGCCTTTTGGATCTCTTCTGTGGTGAATATTCTGTCCATGTCCTCCCCCCATTTTTGGATGGGGTTATTTGTTGTCTTGTTGTTGAGTCTTGCAAGCTTTTTATGTAAGTTGGTTATTAAACTCTTATCTGATGTATGGCATGTAAAGATCTTCTCCCATTCTGTGAGGGGTCTCTTGGTTTCTATAGTGGTTTCTTTTGCTATGAAGAAGCTTTTTAATTTGATGTAGTCCCATAGGTTTATACTTGCCTTAGTCTTCCTTGTAATTGGATTCGTTTCATTGAAAATGTCTTTAAAATGTATGCGGAAAAGAGTTCTGCCAATATTTTCCTCTAAGTATCTGATAGTTTCTGGTCTAACATCCAAGTCCTTGATCCACTTGGAATTTACTTTTGTATTTGGTGAAATACAATGATTCAGTTTCATTCTTCTGCATGATTCAACCCATTGTTTCCAGCACCATTTGTTGAAGACACTCTGCTTTCCCCATGTAATAGTCTGGGCCCCTTTGTCAAAGATTAGATGTCCATACGTGTGGGGCCTCATTTCTGGGCTCTCAATTCTATTCCACTGGTCAGTGTGTCTGTTCATGTTCCAGTACCAAGCAGTTTTGATGACAATGGCCCTATAATACAGTTTGAGATCTGGGAGTGTGATGCCTCCAGTTCTGTTCTTGTTTCTCAAGATTGTTTTGGCAATTCTAGGTCTTTTATGGTTCCAGATAAACATTTGTAGCATTTTTTCTATTCTCCTAAAAAATGTGCTTGGGATCTTGATGGGGATAGCATTAAATTTGTAGATGGCTCTGGGTAATATATTCATTTTGATGATGTTAATTCTTCCAACCCATGAACTTGGAATATCTTTCCACTTCTTTGTGTCTTTTTCAATTTCTTTGAGTAGTGACTCATAGTTTTCAGTATACAAGTCTTTCACTTCTTTGGTTAGGTTTACTCCTAGATATTTTATTTTTTTTGTTGCTATAGAAAAAGGAACTGATTTCTGCATTTCAATTTCTTCTAACTTAGTGTTTGCATAGAGGAATGCCACTGACTTTTGAATGTTAATTTTATAGCCTGACACCTTACTGTATTGCCTGATGATTTCCAAAAGCTTCTTGCTGGATTCCTTAGGTTTTTCCATGTATACTATCATGTCATCTGCAAATAAGGAGAGTTTGACTTCTTCTCTTCCAATCTGTATGCCTTTAATTCCTTGCTCCTGCCTGATTGCTATGGCAAGAACTTCCAACACTATATTGAATAGTAATGGTGATAGTGGGCATCCCTGTCTAGTACCTGATCTGAGGGGAAATGCTTCCAGTTTTTCACCATTGAGTATGATGTTGGCTATAGGTTTGCTATATATAGACTCCACTATCTTCAGGAATTTTCCATCTATTCCCATTTTTTGTAGTGTTTTGATCATAAAGGGATGTTGTATTTAGTCAAAGGCTTTCTCTGCATCTATTGATATGACCATATGGTTTTTGGTCTTGCTTTTGTTGATGTGGTGTGTCACATGGATTGATTTACGTATATGAAACCAACCTTGCATGCCTGGGATAAACCCCACTTGGTCATGATGAACAATCTTTTTGATATACTGCTGTATCCAGTTGGTTAGAATTTTGTTCAATATTTTCGCATCTATGTTCATCAGAGATATTGGTCTGTAGTTTTCTTTTTTGGTTGTGTCCCTGCCTGTTTTTGGTATCAGGGTGATGTTGGCTTCATAGAAGCTGGCAGGGAGTATTCCAGTGTCTTCAATCTTCTGGAAGACTTTTAAAAGTAGAGGTATTAGTTCTTCTTTGAAGGCTTTGTAGAATTCATTTGTAAAACCATCTGGTCCAGGACTTTTATTTTTGGGAAGATTTTTGATAACTGTTTCAATTTCATTAGCTGTGATGGGCCTGTTCATGTTATCTACTTCCTCTTTACTTAGTTTTGGAAGTTGGTAGGTATCTAGGAAATCATTCATTTCTTCCAGGTTCTCTAGCTTGGTGGCATATAGTTGTTCATAGAAGCCTCGCATGATATGTTGAATTTCTGCAGTGTCTGTTGTGATATCTCCTCTTTCATTTACTATCCGATTTATTTGGGTCTTCTCCCTTTTTTGTTTTGTGAGTCTGGCTAAAGGTTTGTCGATTTTGTTTACTCTTTCGAAGAACCAACATTTACTTTCATTGATCTTTTGTATGGTTTTCCTATTCTCAATGTTATTTATTTCTGCCCTAACTTTAGTGATTTCTGTCCTTCTGGTTGCTTTAGGATTCCTTTGTTGTTCTTCTTCTAGGTCTTTAAGATGTGCAATCAGGCTGTTTGTTTGTGCCTTTTCTTGTTTCCTAATGTGTGCTTGTATAGCTATGAACTTCCCTCTTAGGACTGCTTTAGCTGTGTCCCAAATATTTTGATAGCTTGTGTCTTCATTTTCATTGAACTCTCGAAACATTTTGATTTCTTCCTTGATTTCCTCTTTGACCCAGAAGTTGTTAAGAAGTGTACTGTTGAGCTTCCACATTTTGGGACTGTTACTAACCTTTTGTTGATTGTTAAATGTTAGTTTAATTCCACTGTGGTCTGAGAAGATGCTTGGGATGATTTCAGTGCTCTTGAATTGGCTGATGCTGTCTTTGTGGCCTAACATATGGTCTATCCTTGAGAATGATCCATGTGGATTTGAGTAAAATGTGTATTCCAGTTTCTTGGCATGAATGACTCTGAAAATGTCCAATAGTTCTAGTTTATCTATCTCTTCATTTAGCTCCCTTACGTCTTTACTGATTTTCTTCCTGGATGATCTGTCAAGTTGAGATAGTGGGGTGTTGAAGTCCCCTACTATGATTGTGTTACTGTTAATATATTGCTGTAGCTCTTTCAGTAGAAGTTGGATGTATTTAGATGGCTTCTCATTGGGTGCATAGATATTAATAATTGTTAAGTCCTCTTGATTGACTGATCCTCTGAGCATTAAGTAGTGTCCATTCCTATCTTTTTTAATCTTATCTATTTTAAAGTCTATCATGTCAGATATGAGAATAGCTGTTCCTGCCCTTTTTTTGTGGACCATTGGCTTGTATGATAGTTTTCCATCCTTTTACTTTAAGTGTGTTTGTCTTGTTGAGTAGGTGGGTTTCCCGTAGACAGCATATTGTTGGGTTGTGCTTTCTGATCCATCTCCCTACTCTGTGTCTTTTAATAGGTGAATTCAGGCCATTGACATTTATTGATATCAAGGATTGAAGATATTTTAATGCCATTCTTGTAGAGTTTTAGAATGTTTTGATATATGTCCTATTTGTGGTGGTCTAGTTGTTTATAGGAGACCTTTCAGAAATTCTTTCAGGGCAGGCTTGGTGATGGTTGCTTCCTTCAACTGTTGCTTGTCTGAGAAGGTTTTGATGCTTCCATCTAGTCTGAATGACAGTCTAGCAGGATATAGTATTCTTGGCTGAAGGCCTTTCTCATTGAGCACTCGATAGATATCTTGCCATTCTCTTCTGGCCTGTAGTGTTTTATGGAGAAGTCTGCTGCTAATCTTATGGGTTTTCCTTTATAGGTGACTCTTTGTTTTTCTCTTGCACCCTTCAGGATCCTTTTTTTATCCATATTCCTTTCCATTCTAAGTATGACATGTCTTGGTGTCTTTAGGTCTGGGTTAATTCTGTTTGGGACCCTCTGGGCTTCTTGAATTTTTATGTCTTTGATTTTGTCTAGACTAGAGAAATTTTCAGCTATTATGGCCTGGAAAATGCTTTCTTCCTCTCCTTCTCTTTCTTCCTCTTGTATGCCAATAATGCATATATTGTTTCTTTTGAAGTCATCCCATAGGACTCTGTTGTTGTTTTCAGCATCTCTTAATCTCTTTTTGAGATCTCTTACTTCTTTTTTAGTTGTCTCTAATTCATTCTCAATCTTGCTAATTCTGTCTTCAGCCTCATAGATTCTATTCTTTCTGCCCTCTACTGCTTTCTGGAGTTCATCTATTTTGTTGCCCTGCTCTGATACTGTTTTAGCTTGTTCAGCTAGTTGCCTTCTTAGCTCAGCTATTTCAGCTTTCAACTCTCTAATAACCATGAGATAATTAGTATTTTCTTCCATATTCTCATTTGTTGTTCCTGCATTTCTGATTACAGTTTTTTCAAATTCTTTACTCACTCCTGTTATTATTTCTTTAGCTAATGTTTGGATGTTGAACTCTTTATTTTGTGCTTCACCCTCTGGAGGACTTTTAGCTGGACTCTTGTCCTGGTTCGATTCTCCAATATTTTTTCTTGTTGTTTTAACCATTTTATATAACATGTTATGACTTCCCTTTATCAGTACTTTTCAAATTATTGATCACTATTGCCTGGATTGACTTGTGTCTAAGTAAGTTAATTAAAGGGTTTACAGTGGTGGAAGTTAACAGTTATTTCAATCCCTGAGTTGGAGGTCAGTGGTGTAAAAGTCTCTTTTTTTTTTTCTTCCCTGTAGGCTATGGTAGCCTGAGGGCTTTTAAACTATCAATAGGTTTCTTAGCTTAATCACTGACTCCTGACCAAGAGATAAAGCAGGGTTTGGCAGAGATAATCCAGTGGTTATGCAAAGAGACTTTCACAGCCCCTCAGCTATGCCACTCAGGTATAGGTCTTCTCCTGAGTTTCCTGGTTAGATCTCTGTCCCCTGGTGTCCCTTCCTGTTGCTGCTTCAGATTCTGAGGGTAGTAGCAATGGAGACTCAGAGTTGCACTTGGTGAGTCTCTGGGGATTCCTCTCCTCCCTTAAGCTGTCCCCTTGTTGGTGGAGCAGACTGGAGGTGGTGTCTTAACTGATAAACTGCTGAACTGTTAGCAGTCACTTAATCTCTCCTTAGGCTCCTCTCTCCTCTCTGTCACCAGCCACATGTGTTTGTACTCACCGGTGATTTAGTGGGTTCCTGTGGTCATTCTAGTCCTGTCTTGTTTCGGTCCCGGGTGGTCTCCTTTGGTATTCCTAGTTGATCCAGGTGAGGAGAGGAGAGGAGAGGAGAGGAGAGGAGAGGCGAGGAGAGGACAGAAAGCGATCTGCTGCTCGTAGCTCTGCCTCCAGAAATCATCTCACATATACCTTTTCCATCTACTTTCCTCAGGTTGACCAAAATAAACCGTTGTTGTCTTTTCCATTGCTAGGTGACTGGATGTCCTATCCATTGTGAGAGGAATTTGTTTCTTTCTACCTTTTCTTTCTACTCTCTTTTTTCCCTTCTCTTAGCTAATTAAAAAAAAAAAAAGATTGTTCATCATGACCAAGTGGGCTTTATCCCAGGCATGCAAGGTTAGTTTAATAAACATAAATCAATCAACATGATCCACCACATCAATAAAAGCAAGACCAAAAACCACATGGTCATATCAATAGACACAGAGAAAGCCTTTGACAAAATACAACATCCCTTTATGATCAAAACACTACAAAAAATGGGAATAGATGGAAAATTCCTGAAGATAGTGGAGTCTATATATAGCAAACCTACAGCCAACATCATACTCAATGGTGAAAAACTGGAAGCATTTCCATTCTGATCAGGTACTAGACAGGGCTGCCCACTATCACCATTACTATTCAACATAGTGTTGGAAGTTCTTGCCATAGCAATCAGGCAGGAGCAAGGAATTCAAGGGATACAGATTGGAAGAGAAGAAGTCAAACTCTCCCTATTTGCAGATAGCATGATAGTATACATGGAAAAACCTAAGGAATCCAGCAAGAAGCTTTTGGATATCATCAGGCAATACAGTAATGTGTCAGGCTATAAAATTAACATTCAAAAGTCAGTGGACACGAGCCCCATGGACTCGAGCCCCTTGGAATATACCTAAAACAGACCTACCATTTTTTTGAAAAATTGAGACTCTAAATCTCAACTCCTATAGATTCTTGCATTTAGTTTCCTGATTATTTAACAATTTGTTCTGCTTTATATTTTGATGTTCTATCAGCTACCAAGTTTCAGACGCTACCATGATGCCAATTTGACTTCCCTGGGCAAAAGACCTCACCCATGTACCCTGGAATCCCACCTCCCCAGAGCTCTGCCTCACTAGGGAAAGAGAGTGATAGGATGGGAGTATGGATCGCCCTGCCAACACCCATGTTTAGCAGAGAAATAATTATAGAAGCCAGACCTTCTTCCTTCTGTGCCCCATAATAATACTCTCAGAGGGATAAAGAATAGGAAAGCTTTCAAGGGAGGGTATGGGATATGGAGCTCTGGTGGTGGGAATAGTGTGGAATTGTACCCCCTCTTATCCTATGATCTTGTCAATATTTCTATTTCATAAATAAATTAAAAAAAAAGAAACAAACCAAAAAAAAAAAAAAAAAGAAACAAAAAAATAACCAGAACTCAAAACAAACATACCAAAAACAAACAGAAGGACAAATAAGTATTGAAAAATGGGCAGGGGGAGATATAAGGAGAATATTTTCCATAGAAGAGATCCCAAGGGCCAACAGCCATATGAAAAAATTCTCAAGAGTCATTGATGGTCAAGGAAATGCAAAAAAAAAAAAATGACAATGAGATACCACTTCACACCTATGAAAATGCCACACAATAAGACAGAAAACACTGACTGTTGGAATGGCTATCTTTGCTACACTGCTGGTGGGGATGTAAATTGGTCCAGCCCTGTGGAAAATAGTCTGGAGATTCATCAGAACTGTAGAAAATGGATTTACATTCTTCTTCTTCTTCTAGCATTTGCCCTTCTTCCGTAGCCAGTCAACAGTGTCAGGTTGAGCCTGAGGTAAAGTTTTGAGACCTCCTTTGAATCTAGAGAGGTGGCAGTCATTGGCTTACATTATGACCCAAGAATTCCTTTCTTAGGGATTTTCCCTGGAAAAACAAAAACTTCTAAAGGGCTTCAGGGGGTAAGGGGATTTAGGCAGCCTGTGAGCAAGACCTAGATCTTTCTCCATTCATTTGCACAGTTAATTCATTTCATATTTTATGGTCCAAGCTTCCTCATTTCTAAATGTTAAGTCACTCTTCCTATTGGTAATGCTACTAAGAGAATTGAGTAAGATAGAAATCATTTATAAAGTATATATATATATATGTTAGTCTTGGAAAAATATACATTCAATTTCTTTCCTTGCACACACAGGTCTTTCTTCCACTGTCCTCCCATCTCTCTCTCTCTCCCTCTCCCCCCTTTCCAGGGTTTATTTGCTGTGGCTTCATATCTGCTCCCAGTGATATCTCTTTTTTTTTCTTTCTTTTGTTAGATAGAAGGTGCGAAGCACACATAGAGAGAGAGAGAAACACAGAGGAATACTACAACTATAGCACTGTTTCACTATTAAAAAATATTTATTTATTTATTATTGGATAGAGAGGGAAAGAGACACCTTCAGCCACTTCATGAAGCTTCACCACCTTCACCACTCATGAAGCTTTTCTCCAGCAGGTGGGGATCAGCAGCTTAACCAAGGTCCCTGAGCACTGTAATGTGTGCATTTAGCCAGGTGTGCCACCAGCTGGTCCACTGTTCCATTATTCATGAAGTGTCCCTCTCCACAGTGTTCCCATATGGTGGTCGAGGCACTGAATTCAGGTAGCATGTAGTAAAGCATATATTCTATCCAGTGAGTCAATTCCTGGCCCCAAAGTTGCTCTCTTTCTTTGAAGACTATGTTCTTTACTATATAAAGCTGTGTATGTTATTTATAGATCATAATTTCCACTCTTTCAGAGTACAAATTAAATGGTAACTTTGGAGTAGTGAACCTTGTGGAAAAGTAGAATAGATTGGATACATGCATGAATAATTCTACTAGTATACATGATTTTTGCATCTGAATGATTTAAATGATTTGATGATTTAAAGAATTAGAGCAGGGGTAGATAGCATAATAGTTATGCAAAGAGACTCTAACATGAAACCCTGAAGCCAGAGCTGCTCTGGTTAAAAAAAAAAATTAAATGATTAGGTATTATCTATGTGCAAGGAACTCTTGATATATAATCCCATCTAGATTTCACTTGATAAAGTGAATATTATTTGCTCCATTTTGCAGACGAGAAGTTGAGACTTAGAGAATTCAATTTAAGTGGTTCTTAGTTTGCTATTTAAAAAGCAGGAGGGTGGGATTATAGCCCAGATAGTGTCTGAAACTGAGTCTCACCACTCCTCACCAAAGGCTGACTTTGGTTCTTGGGTGAGGAATGAGCACTGAGCTCTTGCAGTGCCACAAGTCCCCTCTGACTGAGTCTTTCATCTTTTTAAAAAAATATTTATTTATTCCCTTTTATTGCCCTTGTTTTATTGTTATAGTTACTATTGTCGTTGTTATTGTTGTCATTGTCGGATAGGACAGAGAGAAATGGAGAGAGGAGGGAAAGACAGAGAGGGGAGAGAAAGATAGACACCTGCAGACCTGCTTCACCGCCGGTGAAGCGACTCGCCTGCAGGGGGGGAGCCAGGGGCTTGAACCAGGATCCTTAGGTCTTTCCTTGCGCTTTGTACCACATTCCCTTAACCCGCTGTGCTGCAGCCCGACTCCTGTCTTTCATCTTCTTATCTATCAAATGAAGCTAATGAAGTGATGCTTTTTTCTTTTTGTAAAAACACATAGACTGAATCACATCTGTATGGCTTGCCTCCTACCTATGAACAACAAACCATAGAAAAGAGGTTTGGTGGAAGAGCTCTTTGTCTTCAGGATTCTGTTTTGCATCTTCAGATAAAATCCCCTTCTTGCTAGCATATTGCTACTTCTTCAACATAGGGTACAAAAGAGCGCAGTTGGTTTACCTGCAGGATGCCCTAGGAGGCCTCTCAGTCCAGACACCTACCTATATATGCCGCACCATCCGTCACCATGTATTTGTTGCGATTTAGTTTAGGAAAGGTGTGATCCTTTTGCTCTTTTGTTACACAAGCATTCTCTCTTTCCAGATCAAAAAATTTCTGTAAAACAAAACATGATGAAACAGAACAAAGCAGAGCAGGTGAATAGAGAAATTTTCTTTTTTTGGTTTTGTTGAAGAGCACTGAACGGTTTTTACCTAAATATCAACAATAGACCTCACATGGTGTTATTAAAATCACAGTCTTATTATTTCATATAGATGAAACTATTTTTGTTCTCAAATCCATACAGGCAACAAGAGAGAAAATTAGCTACTCAACAAGGCCTATAATTAACACTTTTAAGCTACAAAATGAACACAAAATTCATTCTTTCAACAGTTCCAGGGCCAGAAGCTTGTTTAATTTGCATTGCCTTATTCATCAAGGTGCACTGGCATTTGAAGTCAGCCTCTGGGTGCTTTCTGTCAAGCATGCCAATGTACTGAATGAATATTCTCACATGTTGCATACATTATAAGAAGCAGAAGGTCTGTGTCCATGACTAAATAATTAACCTGGGGATTTTCAAAGGTCAAAAGTAATTTTGCTGAAAGAGCAAATGTTTTCCATTGAAATACCTAGGCAATGAAAACAAAACAAAATGAATAAAAAATAAACAAACAAACAAAAATACCGTTTCAAACCAGGAGTCCTGAATCATCACTTTAATGTCATCTAAAAAGCAACTTTCCAGTTCATCTAAGACCAGGATGTGAAAACATCTAGAGGGGACCTGAGAGAAGGAGTGGTCTACATTTTCCCTAAGGAGTCAGGGGTGTACAAAAATTGATGAGAGTTTAGGTGAGGAGTTAACTGTGATAGCTCACAGACCCTTATAAACTCAAAGGAAGATGATATCAAATTTGAAGGTCTGAAGCTGCTTCTACATTGAAATATGTTGGACATTTTCAAAATTGCATACCATCTTTGAGAATGTCTTACAGCCATTTGAGAACCATGTGTGCTTGAAGCAAAGAAAGAAGAGATGGGGAGGGGGGAAGAGAAAGAGAACATACAAAAATGGATATGCCTTTTACAGTTTTGAAACTGTAAATTTTAGAAATATGCCTTTAAATTGTTAATGAGGTGAACTTTAAAAAATCTTTTAATAGGATGAATGAGTTAAAAATATTTTATGTGAGCCAGAAAGAGACAGAAGTTGAGAAATAAGAACAGAAGGGGAAACACAAAACAGAACTTGGACTGGATTTGGGGTAATGCACAAAAGTAAAGGACTCAGAGGGCCTTTCAAGTGCCGGTGCAGGACGGTGGAGGAGTACCTAGGTTGGAGGTGAGCGTGCTTTGTAGAAAACTGAGAAAATTTTTTTCAACAAATGGTGTTGGAAACAATGGGTTGAAACATGCAGAAGAATGAAACTGAATCACTGTATTTCACCAAATACAAAAGTAAATTCCTAGGGCACCAAAGTAAAAACCCAGTGGTGAGGGGTAGACATGTAGCTTCCTGGGCCAGTGGGGGGTGGGAGTGGGTGGGAGGGATGGGTCACAGTCCTTTGGTGGTGGGAATGGTGTTTATGTACACTCCTAGCAAAATGTAGACATATAAATCACTAGTTAATTAATATGAGAGGGGGAAAATCAATTGTATGTCTCAAAGTTTCTCAAAACACAAACTGAATCTTTTTAATATATAGGCTGTATATTTGATATGCGGACTCTCTGAAAAGCCTAGAACAAGTAGATTAGAAGCATCCAATAGCACAGCTATATACAAGATACTGGATACTGTACAGCAAACCATAACAAAAGGACTTTTCAAAGTTAACCCAATTACCAAATAATGTGATGATAACATTAACTATCGATTGTCTTTTTGAACCCTAAGACAGCAAGAACCTCACATCTCCACTATAGAGCCCCTACTTCCCCCAGTCCTGGAACCCTTGGATAGGGCTCACTTTCCCGTATGCATCTCCCAGTCCAAACCAAATAATATTGCATCCGCCGATCACAACCTAACCAACGCAACGATTGCTACCTCAACATGCTTCACCTCAGACTGTGTCCAGAGACTTCACGCATGGAAAGACAACCCTTCAGCTTCATTACTCGGGTGAGACCTTTCCTTTTATAGTACACTCTAATTTCATCTCAGGTAGTTCACTTTCTAACAAAGTCCCATAACCTAGATATACACCAGTTTCTGTGAGAGAGAGCTTATGTTCACATGTATCCATAAACTACTGCAAAATATATACCTGAAAGCAGAAGTACACTAAAGTTTGCAGTGAGTACCTCCCTAACACTTCCTCTCCACTATTCCAAGCTTGGGATCCATGACTGCTCAACAAATTGTTTGGCTTCGTATGTTAACTCTCTTTTCAATCACCAGGTTCCAGATGCCACCAGGATGCTGGCCAGGCTTCCCTGGATTGAAGACCCCACCAATGTGTCCTGGAGCTCAGCTTCCCCAGAGACACACCCTACTAGGGAAAGAGAGAGGCAGACTGGGAGTATGGACCTACCAGTCAACACCCATGTTCAGTGGGGAAGCAATTACAGAAGCCAGACCTTCTACCTTCTGCAACCCTCAGTGACCCTGGGTCTATGCTCACAGAGGGCTAGAGAATGGGAAAGCTATCATGGGAGGGGGTGGGTTATGGAGATTGGGTGGTGGGAATTGTGTGGAGTTGTACCCCTCCTACCCTATGGTTTTGTTAATTAATCCTTTCTTAAATAAAAAAAAATTAAAAAAAAAGTTTAAAAAAAAGTAAATTCCAAGTGGATCAAGGACTTGGATGTTATACCAGAAACTATCAGATACTTAGAGGAAAATATTGGCAGAACTCTTGTCCGCATAAATTTTAAAGACATTTTCAATGAAACGAATCCAGTTACAAAGAAGACTAAGGCAAGTATAAACCTATGGGACTACATCAAATTAAAAAGCTTCTTCACAGCAAAAGAAACCACCACCCAAACCAAGAGACCCGCCAAAGAATGGGAGAAGATCTTTACATGCCATACATCAGATAAGAGTTTAATAACCAACATATATAAAGAGCTTGCCAAACTCAATAACAAGACAACAAATAACCCCATCCAAAAATGGGGGGAGAACATGGACAGAATATTCACCACAGAAGAGATCCAAAAGGCCAAGAAACACATGAAAAAATGCTCCAAGTCTCTAATTGTCAGAGAAAATGCAAATAAAGACAACAATGAGATACCACTTCACTCCTGTGAGAATGTCATACATCAGAAAAGGGAACAGCAGCAAATGCTGGAGAGGGTGTGGGGTCAAAGGAACCCTCCTGCACTGCTGGTGGGAATGTCAATTGGTCCAACCTCTGTGGAGAACAGTCTGGAGAACTCTCAGAAAGCTAGAAATGGACCTACCTATGACTCTGCAATTCCTCTCCTGGGGATATATCCTAAGGAACCCAACACATCCATCCCAAAAGATCTGTGTACACATATGTTCTTGGCAGCACACTTTGTAATAGCCAAAATCTGGAAGCAACCCAGGTGTCCAACAATAGATGAGTGGCTAAGCAAATAGTGGTATATACACACAATGGAATACTACTCAGCTGTAAAAAAAAAAAAAAAGGCGACTTCACCGTTTTCAGCCGATTTTGGATGGACCTGGAAAAATTCATGTTAAGTGAAATAAGTCAGAAACAGAAGGATGAATATGGGATGATCTCACTCTCAGGCAGAAGTTGAAAAACAAGATAAGAAAAGAAAACACAAGTAGAACCTGAAATGTAATTGGCATATCGCATTAAAGTAAAAGACTCTGGGGTGGGTGGGTGGGGAGAATACAGGTCCATGAAGGATGATAGATGACATAGTGGGGGTTTTATTGTTATATGGGAAACTGGGGAATGTTATGCATGTACAAACTATTGTATTTACTGTTGAATGTAAAACATTAATTCCCCAATAAAGAAATAAATTAAAAAAAAAAAGAAAACTGAGAAATTTTACACATGGTCCTGGAGGTGGTGCAGAGCATCTGACTCTCAAGCATGAGGTCCTGAGTTCAATCCCCAGCAGCACATATACCAGAGTGATGTCTGGCTCTTTCTCTCTTCTCCTATGTTTCTCATTAATACTTTAAAAAATTTAAAATATACTTTATCTGACATTTTTTGCAGGTCTTCAAGGATATAGATTAGATTTGTACTTTTCCACATCTTTGAGCAGATGTAGTTTATGTATTTTTAATGTTAATAGGAAAGATACCAAAAAAAAACTTTACAACTTGTCTGATCCAGTCTATATTGAGTACTGTGTTTAAAAGTTTTGACTGCACAGTTAGAAAGACTTGCCTTTAAGTCTTGCTACACTACTAACTAGTATCCTCGAGAGAATTTTTTTTTTTAACTTTCTTTATTGGGGGATTAATGGTTTACAGTAGACAGTAAAATATAGTAGTTTGTACATGTGTAACATTTGTCAGTTTTCCACATAATAAATCAACCCCCACTAAGTCCTCTTCTGTCATAATGTTCCAGGATCTGAACCCTCACTCCCTCCCCAACCTGAGTCTTTTTTTAAAAATTTCTCTATTGAAAAAAAAGAAAAGGGGGATTAATGTTTTACATTCTATAGTAAATACAACAGTTTGTTCATGCAAAAGATTTCTCAGTTTTCCACATAAGAATACAACCTCCACTAAGTCCTCTGTCATTCTTTTTGGACCTGTACTCCCCCCCACCCACCCCAGAGTCTTTTTTTTTAAATTTCTTTATTGGGGAATTAATGTTTTATATTCAACAGTAAATACAATAGTTTGTACATGCATAATATTCCCCAGTTTCCCATATAACAATACAACCCCCACTAGGTCCTCTGTCACCCTTCATGGACCTGTATTCTCCCCACCCACCCACTCCAGAGTCTTTTACTTTGGTGTAATAAACAAACTCCATTTAAGGTTCTACTTGTGTTTTGTCTTCTGATCTTGTTTTTCAACTTCTGCCTGAGAGTGAGATCATCCCATATTCATCTTTCTGTTTCTGACTTATTTCACTTAACAGCATTTCTTCAAGCTCCATCCAAGATGGGCTGAAAACAGTGAAGTCACCATTTTTAATAGCTGAGTAGTATTCCATTGTGTATATAGATCATAACTTGCTCAGCCACTCATCTGTTGTTGGACACCTGGGTTGCTGCTAGGTTTTGGCTATTACAAAGTGTGCTGCCAAGAACATATGTGTACACAGATCGTTTTGGATGGGTATGTTGGGTTCCTTAGGATATGTCCCCAGGAGAGGAATTGCAGGATCATAGGGTAGGTCTACTTCTAGCCTTCTGAGAGTTCTCCAGACTGCTCTCCACAGAGGTTGGACAAATTTACATTCCAACCAGCAGTGCTGGATGGTTCTTTTGACCCCCACAACCTCTCCAGCATTTGCTGCTGCTACCTTTTCTGATGTATGATGAGAGAAATTTTTATTTATTTATTTGTTTGTTTATTACTAGAGCACTTCTCAGCTCTTGTTTATGGTGGTGCGGGGGAGTGAACCTGGGACTTTGGAACCTCAGGCATGAGAGACTCTTTGCATAATCATTATGCTATCTACTCCTGCCCAGAAAGTGTTAATATCTTTAAGCTTTCTAGACATTTTCTATGTCTATAAAATGGGAAAATGCCTGCTTCTAGTATAGTTTTGAACATCAAATAACATCCATGAAGTTTTTAACTCTGTCTTTGGCTAAGTGTATCTACTCATAACTATAATAAGTTCCTGCACCTGCTTAAAACATTTTAAGCACTTCTTTGTTCAAGTAACGTGAATAGGAGGCTTCATATAGCAACAAAAATTTAATAAACAACGAATAATGGCTTACGTGAGGTTAATACACATAAAGTGAACTGATACTGCAAATGCAAAACTAGAGACTGATGCCTTGTATTGGTAAGCTGTTTGATAAAACCATAGCCCATATTTATTTGGAAGGAACCAAGTGACTCTGATACTTTGGCTATAAGGCAGGGGATTAAAAAAAAATTGTGGTGTGTGATGTCTGTTATTAGTACTTTAAAAAATTGTTAGACACAAATAAGCTTAGAGAAGGTTTTGCTAGCTTGTAAACAGTTATAAAAGAGGACAGATCAGATATTTGGCATTTCAATGGGTTAGATTGTTCTAGAGCTCAAGAGATTTTTTGGAATAAGTTTGAAAAATCTTGTACATATGGCCAGGCATTGAAGCATCTGGTTGACTCCACATGTTATTATGGGCAGGGACCCGAATTCAAGCCCCTAATCCCTATAAAGGAAAAGCTTCACAAGCTGTGAGGTAGTGCCACAGGTATCTTTCTTTATCTCTTTATTAAAACAAACCTTAATTTTAAAGCATTACTTACTTATTTTTATTTTACTTTTTCTTTTTTTTTTTCTTTTTTTCTTTTTTTAACAAGAGCACTGTTCAGCTCTCACTTATGGTGGTGCGGGGGGATTGAACCTGGGGTTTTGGAACCTCAGGCATGAGAGTCTCTGCATTATGCAATCTACACCTGCCGTCTCTCGCTCTCTTTCTCTCTCTCACCCCCTTCCCTCTTGATTTCTGACTATCTATATGCAATAAATAACTTTTTTTTAGAAAGAAAGAAGATGGAGAGAAAGGTAGGGATAGCAGGTTCAGAAGTATATAAGCTAGGGGGCCTTAAGAATGCATTATTTCACTACTCTGGGGCCACTTTCTTGTGGAGATAATGAAACAAAGTGGGAGCAATGAGAGATACCACAGTACTTAAGATTCCTTCAGTATCATGCCACCTTTCATGTGGTGTTGGTGCTAGAATATGGGTTACATTCATGGCAAGACATACCATACCTATTGTACTATGTTGCCAGGCCTGAAGTATGTTTCACTGTTAAAGACTGTTTTCCTGGCTTTTTCTGGAAGCTCATAGCTTTCATGAATTTGTAAAAAGTATGATTAATTTTTTTATTATCTTTATTTATTTATTGGATTGAGAAAGGGGTGATAGCAGGAGAGAAGAGAGAAAGAGAGAAAGAGAAAGAGAGATAGAGACAGAGAGAGAGAGAGAGACCTGCAGCCCTGCTTCACTACTCATGAAACTTTCCCCCTACAGGAGGCGATCAGTGGCTTGAACCTGGGTCCTTGTGCATTGCAGCATGTGTGCTCAACCGGGTGCACCACCACTCAGCATCCTAAAAGGGATACTTTTTATTTAATGACAGAGTCTATATAATACTTACAACTTTCAGACTGCAGTTGGCTATTTCAGAGCAAATAGCTTTAAGAGATGAAATAAAGTTAAATGTAAGGGGGTCAGTTTTCTTCCAGAAGCTTATCAGGAGTCGAACTTTAACACTTCGCAAAACTAATGCTTCTCTTATTTTCCCATCCAAGTCGGGCCAGTATGTCCTGTAAAATTAAATCCATATGGACAGAGAGAACTTAGTTTGGGGGAAAGAAATTTACTAGAATACAGAAAATATATTGATCTGATCATTACTTTGTTCTGTAGCATGTAACCTTCCTTGGAGGCTGCCTTGAATAAAAGCAGTTCTTCCCTTTCTAAAATCAAATTTCACTGTGTGGACAAAGTACGTGTACAGACTGACAACCACCTTGTGTTATCCTTATTGTACCTCCAACCCTACCTGGGCCTCACTCAGTAAATATGTGTGCATAGGAATCAACCTGCAAACAGAAATGTAACTAGAACTCACATGAAACCTCTCCTTCTTCTTCTTCTTTTTTTTTTTTTTTAAAGAGGTTGCACTTAGGCTGTAATTGTACTGATTATCTAATCTTTTCTGCAGAACGGAGTCTTTTCTTAAAAGGTTTATTTTATTACACATGAGAGGGGGAAGAGTTTCACAGAAGTCAGAGGGAGAAACAAAGAGTAAGAAGAAAAAAGACGTGAAAATGTGTGTGTGTGGGAAATTCATGAATGTTCAAGAGATACACAGTATTTTACAGTAAAAGTATTTTAATAAATTTGCATCTCACAGCTTAAAATGCTTTCTGACTGTCATCAGAAGGAATTACTTTCTGGGAGACACACACCTTTCATAACCCTGAAAGTTATTTGCATAAAGAAGTCACATATTTATGCATATGTAGTGTAGGCAGTATGAAAAATATTGGAGCAATATACGTGCACTTAACCACTTAACCTTGGTGCCTGGTTATTCTGAAATTGCAATTTTCCAAATTAATTAGATTTTAGGTTGCGTTGTCGGAACTGTGCACTTTGAAGAAAACAATTCCTGGATTAAATGTATTAAGATATTTACAGGCACCTAACTCTCTGCACTTCCAGCAAGAAAGAAAAAAAAGAAAAGAAAAGAAGGAAACAGGAGGCACATGGCCATGCATTTATGATTTTCCAAAATATTTCTCAGAAATTCTGCCCCTAAATTTATTCTGAGTATTTTAACATTTCAGATTGATGCATCCATGAAGATGATTTCTATTTCTAAGATGAATTCTTCTCTCAACACAGGGAGACAGATCAAATGAGAATATACATATTTTTAGTTTTCTTCTCCTTTCAGTTGAGAACATATGATGAAAACTTTGATTCTTATCAACCCCCAGTAAAAGGAAAACCAACCAAACATTACATATATTTATATTTTATTGTGTGTGGGGGGTGGATAATGGTTTACAATATACTTGTTGACACATAGGCACAACCTCTCATTTCTCCATAACAAGTGTCTGCAAGACACTGTCTCCCCAAACCTACCTCCTTTTCCACCATCATGCACCGAAAGGGTTGAAGACCCAGCAAAGTACTGTTTCCTTTAAGGAAAATCTTGCCAGACTTACTACTGTTTAGTATATTCTTTGGGCACACCTCAACTACTATTTTTAAGTAATATCTTTCCCAATAGATTTTGATTTTACTTTCAAATAACTTTCTGAAAACAATCCACCTTAACTCTCAGGACTGTAATGCATGCTACCCACTGAAGTACTTCTGTAGAATGTGACCACACAGCCTTAAACATGGACACCATTTACTATTCTGGTTACTCTGATACCTTTATCTCATTTGATATTCATCAAGTTTTCATCATAATGTGATTATTTCTATTTTAAAATAAACCTGCATCCTTTCTTAAAAAAAAAAAGGAAGAAATGAATGGATGAAGTCTGTGTATCCAGACTCAGACTCAACCTAATTGCATCTCAGTGTCCTCACTGCTATCTCCTGTCTACTCCTCACTGTTGTCCTCAGCCTAGTGCCTGCGGATCTCTCCTCAGGGTTCAAGTTCAAAGTAGATGTTAGGTCTCACTGACCTTTTGGTGCTTGTGCTGGAGATAGGCAGGTAGTCCATGACGGCAATGTACACATACTGCTTGGCATCATCTATCACACTGTAGATGGCGTCAATGTCAAAACTTCTATTTTTAGGGCAAAAGAGTTTGGGAGAGTTCTGTGAAGACACAAACCCCAGAATTTTAGAGTATTAATTTTTGACCACTGAAGTCTTCAAAACATTTTTTTTCTTTATGCCAACAAGTTATTGCTGAGGCTCTGTGCCAGCACTTCGAATGCACTGTTCCTGGCATCCATTTCCCCCTACCCTGCCGTGTCTATTTTATTTGACAGGCCAGAGAGAAATTGAGAGGGGAGGGGAAATAAAGAGACAGAAAGACAGACATTTGCAGACCTGCTTCACCACTCCTGAGGCATTTGTGGTCCCCCGCCGGCAGGTGGGGAGCAGGGACTCCAACCTGGGCTCTCCACTGCCCAGCCCCAATGGCCTTCTTTTAAAATATTATTCTTATTCTTATTCTTATTATATAAACTCTTTATTTATTTATTGGATAGAGACAGCCAGAAATCGAGAAGGAAGCGGGTGGTAGAGATGGGAGAGAGACAGAGAGAGACACCTGCAGCCCTGCTTTGCCACTCACAAAGCTTTCCCCCTGCAGATGGGGACTGGGGCTCAAACGCGGGTCCTTGTGCACTGTGACATGTGTGCTCAACCAGGTGTGCCACCACCCAGTCCCCCTTTTTAAATATTATTATTGCTACTTTATTTGTCTTAATGGATCTTGACTTTTAGTTGAGTGCTTGTAAAAATACTGTCCAATGTTTTGTGAGAATAGACAAATAAATATATTTTCTATCAAGACTGAAATGTGTAGAGCACTGAAATTTACCCTTTAAATTTTTTTTGAGGGAATTATTACTTTTGGTGCATACACCTCAAAATATTAGAGATAGTTTGCAGTTTGGTTCTTTGAAGAAAGTTTAAATTCATATGTTTTGAATTATTTATTTAAAAAGAAAAAAGAAAAAGAAAGCCAATGCTAATTACTTCCTTTTCCTACCATGATACTCAGAGTCTCCATCTGTCACTGAGACAGTAGTACCTTGCTTCTGTAGTGCCTCCATGTCTGCCCACCATCACTTTCCCCAACACCACCTTGATTTCCTCAATCTCCCCTCATTCAGGCACTTGTGTTGCTCCATACTGCCTTTCTTTGTCTCCATGATATTTTACTAGACAGGTTCTTTAATAAGCCCATCCTTCCATAATTTAAAAACAAACACATGTGACTTCTGTTCTTTCACAATCCATTCTGCCTCCCTCATTTGCATGGAAGAATTTGAAGATCATTTTTCTAAAGAAGATAACATGCCAATCAACACATTGAAATATGCAAATCAAAAATCACAAGATGCCACTTCACACTCACTAGGAGGGATAAAAGAGAAAATAATAGGTATTGGTAAAAATGTAGAGAAATTGAAACATTAACTCATTGCTGATGGAACTGTAAAATGGTGCTGCCCACTTGGAAATTAGTTTGGCAGTTTATCAAAATGTTTAGCATAGTATAAACACATTTTACTTCTAAGAAAGACCACAAAATAGTTGATAATAGGAGTTCAAATAACTTGCACAGGATGTTTTTTCTTTAAAGTTGAAATTTTTTCTTTTTTTTTCTTTAAACAATTTTTTTTACATATTTATTTTGGATAGAGACAGTGAGAAACTAAAAGGTAAGGAAGAGAAATGAGGAGAGAGAGAGAGTGTGAGAGAGAGAGAGAGAGAGAGAGAGACCCACATGCCAAATGATGAAGCATTCTCCCTGCAGGTCCTTGTGCAATATAATGTGCGTATTCTACCAGGTGTACCACCACCCAGTCTCTCTTTCCTTCCCCTCCCTTTCTTCTTTCCTTTTCTCCTTCCTTCATTTCTTCTTTTTCTTTTTTAAATATTTATTTATTTAAATGAGAGAAAGATAGAGAGACCAGAGCACTGCTCAGCTCTAGCTTATGGTGGTGCTGGGGATTGAACCTGGGACTTTAGGGCCTCAGGAATGAAAGTCTGTTTGCATAACCATTATGCTGTCTTCCCAGCCCACTTGCTTCCTTCCTTCCTTCCTTAGCAGTGATTAGCTCTGGGAATTTTGGTAGTGCTGGGGATTGAACCTGAGTACTTGAAGTCTCAGGATATAATTTTCTTTACATACCCATTATGTTATCTCACAAATCCCAAAATATTTATTTCTATGGGAGAAACACACACAGCGAGAACAGAATACAGTACACTGCTCAGTTCTGATATATGTGGCATCAATGGTGTAAGCTGGGGCATCAGATATGCAAACTCTTTGTTACTAAGCTAGTGAGTTACCTAGAAGCAAACATTTGTAGTAGCACTATTCACAGCAGTGAATAGGTAGAAGCACCCAACTGTTCATCAGTTGATAGAGTAAACAAATTGTGGCATAGTCATACAATGCAATAATATTTAGCTAAAAAAGTAATGGAGTCATGGGCCCCTAGGAACATACCTAAAATAGACATCGTAGCTTCTCTCCACCCTAAAAAAATCTTGATTTTCATTAGCTCTATTCCTACTTTTTTTGTTTCCTGTTTATTGTTTAATTTTATTGTTTTGTCCTGCTTTATATCTTACCACCTTTCAGCCACCAAGTTGCAGATACTAGTATGATTCCATCCTGACATCCTGGGCATATGACCTCAGAAATGTGCCTGCAGAACCTTACTTCCCCAGAGGCCTACAATACTCTGGGTATGGATGGACCTGCCAAAGGCCATCCCAGAGAAGAAACAATAGCCAGAACTCCCACCTTCCGCACCCCATAAAAAATTTTGGCCCATACTTTTAGAGGGGGAGAAATGTTAGGAGAAGATGACCATAGGGCTCAGAACTCCAACTTCATTAAGAACCACAGAGAGAGAAGAGGGAAAAAGGAAGGATATTCAGGAGTAGTAAAAGGAGCAGGTATGACTTAGAAAGGAAGGCAGGACCATAGGAAAAAATAGGCAAAAAACAAATAAGCAAACAAACAAAAAAAAGATCTATCTATCTATCTATCTATCTACCTACCTACCTACCTATCTATCTGTCTGGTCTGTCTACCTATCTAGTTATAGAAATAATAGCCAATCCATATCTGTGACATTGGGAGAACTAATGCAGTTTCCAATGGAGGGAATGGTGACACAGAACTCTGGCGGTGGGAATGGTGTGGAATAATACCTCTGTTCTCCCATAATTTTATAAGTCAATATTCAAGTGTTAATACAAAAGTAATGAAATTCTGATTGATGCTATTGCAACAAATTTTGAAAGCATCATATTAAATGCAAAAGTCAGTTACAAAATACTACATAGTATATTATTCCATTTATATGACTTGTTCAGAAAGTGGCAAATCTTGAGAGACAGAAAGCAGAATAGTGGTTGGCATTGTCTGAGAGAAAAGAAACAAATATAGTGATTGCTAGTGTGTTTGGGACATGAGAAAAGTGGAAATAAGTTAAATGTATACTATAACTTAAAATATACACTTAATTATTCTAAATAATTAATCATCCAATTTGGGGAAGAGCAGTTCTTTTAAAATTATCTTATTTATTTATTTTGGATAGAGACATGAAGAAATTTAGAAAGGGAGGGGAGATAGATACATACATACATACTTACATACATACATACATAGACAGATAGACAGACAGACAGACAGATAGATGATAGATAGAGAGGAAGACACTTCATCACTTGTGAGGCTTCCCCTCTACAGGTGAATAGGGCCTTGAACCTGGGTCCTTGAAAAGTGTAACATCTGCGTGCTGCTAGGTAGACAACCATCTGGTCCTCAAATAATAATTCTTAAGATCTTTGAGTATATGTATAATTTTTGTGTAGTCAAACATACGAAAACAAAATACACCATTTTAAAATACTTTACTACAAATTCGTTGAATTTAAATAAGTCTATCTTACAATTTGTTGAGTACATATTAGTCAGAGAATTGTATGTATCCTGGAGCTATTTACTAAAATTGTTACTAATAAATAAAATCAACCCAAACTTTATAGCTGATTTTGTGGAGCACAGAGTGACAAGATGAACAGAACAATGATGAAAAGAGTGTTATGTATGATCTTCAGAGACTTAAAAAACAGCTGGGAAGATGACCGATGAACAGTTATAAAAAGGTAATAAATGCTACAGAAGAGGTAAGATCAAGGAAGTCTGGTGAAAGATGTCATTTTCTATAATGGAGTGTCTGTTGTCCTCCCAAGGAGCATGTGATGCATGACCCTAAATGATTACTTAAGAAAGACCTAAGTTATATGCCTGACTGACACCCTGGATGTGTCTTCACTGAATGTGCACCTAGGACTTGAAATGAACAATGCCCCCTTTAGGGCCAGAGCCTTTTTATAGCAAGATTTTATGATACATCATAAATTTCAATTTACAAAGGAGTAGATTCAGCAGGAAGCAGAACAAGCAGTAGTACATGATTCAGGATTCAGGAAGTGGTAATTGAGTCTTACACATTCTAGATCTAATCTTTGTGGTTACCTGTCTCTGCAAATTACTGATTCTCCCTTTGACATATCAGGAGTCAACTTAATCAGGGGCCTTTTCATTCTGAATGCCTATGCACATTGATCCTTCCATGCTTTGAGACAGTGTGAGAGAGACCTGAAGCACTGTTTGACCACTTGTGAAACTTTCATCCTCCAGGTGGGGACCAAGGGCTTGAACCTCAATCCTTGCTCACACTTGTGTATATGCTTAACCAGCTGTGCTACCACCCAGCCCCTAAGATCTGTTTTTGCAATATGTGGATATCAGTAATTCACCAGATCTTTCAGATACTGAATTAGATATTAAATACTCACCATGTTTGAAATCATCAGATATGTAGTTGGAATAATGGCGGCTTTCTAATTTTCTATACCTCTGCAAATAGTGCTCAAATAACATTTTTTAGACTGAAATTTGAAGGTAAGTTTAGAACAGGAGAGATAGCATAATGGTTATTAGCAATCAGACTCTCAGGTCTGAGGTTCCAGGTTCAATGCCCTGCACCACCATAAGCCAAAGCTGAGAAGTGCTCTGGTGAAAGGAAAGAAGGAAGGAAGGAAGGAAGGAAGGAAGGAAGGAAGGAAGGAAGGAAGGAAGGAAGGAAGGAAGGAAGGAAAGAAGGAAGGAAAGAAGGAAAGAAGGAGAGTTAAAGGTAAGTTTAATGTTAGTAAGAAATAGAAAATAAAGTAAGTTAAAAAATGAAAATAAAAATAAGGGCACTATCTGAAAGATTGTACCTGGAAGAATGTTTCATAACTTGTGACAAATGATTTAATAACAAGGTCTTTTTTTTTTTAATTTGCTGAAGAGTACAGCAAAAGCCTTTCATTTTAGATTTGACTAAAGGACTGAGTTCTCTCTTTAGCGGATATGTTAACTTTAATTTTGACAGATACAAAAGTCCTCCCCATCTCTTAATTTTTTATTAGAGATTTAATATTGCCTTATAAAACTGTAAGAGAAAAGGGGTATAATTTTATACAGTTCCCACCACCAGAGTTATGTGTCCCATCCCCTCCACTGGAAATAGCAGTAATTCTCCCAAGATCACAAATACGGGCTGATTCTAAAACTATTCATCTGTACATGCATACATATGTGCATATATGTACATATATATAAATACACACACATATATATTAACAGTTCTGCCTTCACTTCCTTTCTAGTTCACCCATACATACACCTATTACTACTTACAAGTGTCTTTCCTTTTTACCTCTTCTCTCTTAGATAAGTGAAACCATGTCTAGCTTCCTCTGGTGTTTTCCAGACTCACTTCCTCTGCATTAGTGCTATAAAAACAAGATTCCTGGTGACCAATGTTTTAGGTCCTGGTGCAATGGGGGTACAGAGCCCTCTGGTTTACTTCCTCTATGATCTATTTCTGTAGGAGTATGGACCAAATTTCTTTCTGAGGTGCAGAAGGTGGGAATTCTGGCTCCTATAAGTGCTTCTCTGATGAACATGGGCATTGGTAGGTCAATTCACACCCCCCCAGTCTATTTCAGTCTTTCCCTAGTGGGGTAGGATTCTGGAGAGGTGAGGTTGTGGGACACATTGGTGAGTTCATCTGCCCAGTGAAGTCAGGATGGAATCATAGTAGCATCTGCAACTTGGTGACTGAAAGGCAATAAGATATCCTCATCTTTTATAAGGGTCAGAATATAAATTTCTGCATTTACTATGTTCATTTATCTTTAAGATTCAAAGCATAAGTTCAAAGCTAGCAATTACCTCACAATATATCTATTTCTTGTTGTCTCCTTTCCTACTGGGTCTGGCTGAGTCAGTGTTTTCTGGGATTTCATGTCACTCTGTTATTGTGTGGTTTGTTTCTTGAAAAGTTTTCTAATTGTACTCATCTACCAATTGAGAATACTATTTGGTGTTACCAGTTGTTTTGAGTGAAAATGAAATTGAATATCAGATTTTTTTTTTTTGGTAAGATGCCCTACACAATATAGTGCTTAGTGCTTAGTTCTGAATTACTGAAATCCATATATTCCAAAAATAGATTTTTTGGGGATAGGGCAGTGGTGTAACTGGTTAAGCATATACATAACAGTGCACAAGGACCCAAGTTCAAGCTCTTGTTCCTCATCTGCAGGGTGGAAGCTTCACAAGTGGTGAAACAGTGCTACAGATGTCTGCTTCATCTCTCTCTCTCTCTCTTTTCCCCCTTCCCTCTAATTTCTCTCTGTCTCTATCACCCTTAAATCCAGCAGATTATTTTCTCTAACAAAATTTTTCCTAGTCTATTTCTGCTTAATATTTATGTGAACATGTTATTTAAGATATTCATAATAGCTAAAACCTGGAAGCAACCCAGGTGCCCAACAACAGATGAGTGGCTGAGAAAGCTGTGTTATATATACACAATGGAATACTATGCAGCTATCAAGAACAATTAACCCACCTTCTCTGACCCATCTTGGACATAGCTAGAAGGAATTATGTTAAGTGAACTAAGTCAGATAGATAAAGATGAGTATGGGATGATCCCACTCATCAATAGAAGTTGAGTAAGAAGATCTGAAAAGGAAACTAAAAGCAGGACCTGATCAAATTGTAAGTAGGGCACCAAAGTAAAAACCCTGTGGTGAGGGGTAGACATGCATCTTCCTGGACCAGTGGGGGGTGGGAGTGGGTGGGAGGGATGGGTCACAGTCTTGTGGTGGTGGGAATGGTGTTTATGTACACTCCTAGCAAAATGTAGACATATAAATCACTAGTTAATTAATATGAGAGGGGGAAAATCAATTGTATGTCTCAAAGTTTCTCAAAACACAAACTGAATCTTTTTAATATATAGGCTGTGTATTTGATATGCGGACTCTCTCAAAAGCCTAGACCAAGTAGATTAGAAGCATCCAATAGCACAGCTATATACAAGATACTGGATACTATACAGCAAACCCTAACAAAAGGACTTTTCAAAGTTAACCCAATTACCAAATAATGTGATGATAACATTAACTATCGATTGTCTTTTTGAACCCTAAGACAGCAGGAACCTCACATCTCCACTATAAAGTCCCTACTTCCCCCAGTCCTGGAACCCTTGGATAGGGCCCACTTTCCCGTATGCATCTCCCAATCCAAACCAAATAATATTGCATCCGCCGATCACAACCTAACCAACGCAACGATTGCCACCTCAACATGCTTCACCTCAGACTGTGTCCAGAGACTTCACGCATGGAATGACAACCCTTCAGCTTCATTACTCGGGTGAGACCTTTCCTTTTATAGTACACTCTAATTTCATCTCAGGTAGTTTACTTTCTAACAAAGTTCCATAACCTAGATATACACCAGTTTCTGTGAGAGAGAGCTTATGTTCACACGTATCCATAAACTACTGCAAAATATATACCTGAAAGCAGAAGTACACTAGAGTTTGTAGTGAGTACCTCCCTAACACTTCCTCTCCACTATTCCAAGCTTGGGATCCATGATTGCTCAACAAATTGTTTGGCTTCGTATGTTAACTCTCTTTTCAATCACCAGGTTCCAGATGCCACCAGGATGCTGGCCAGGCTTCCCTGGATTGAAGACCCCACCAATGTGTCCTGGAGCTCAGCTTCCCCAGAGACACAACTTACTAGGGAAAGAGAGAGGCAGACTGGGAGTATGGACCAACCAGTCAACACCCATGTTCAGTGGGGAAGCAATTACAGAAGCCAGACCTTCTACCTTCTGCAACCCTCAGTGACCCTGGGTCCATGCTCCCAGAGGGCTAGAGAATGGGAAAGCTATCATGGGAGGGGGTGGGTTATGGAGATTGGGTGGTGAGAATTGTGTGGAGTTGTACCCCTCCTACCTTATGTTTTTGTTCATTAATCCTTTCTTAAATAAAAAAATTAAAAAAAAGATATGTAGATGTAACTCCCTCCTCCCCTCTATTGCCACATTGCTAAACTTTTGGGTTGTGCTTTCATTTAATAGTTAAACAGAGTGCATTCCACTATGATGAAATACTCTTCAGTGACATAAAAGTCACTGGTATAAAAACACTGACATTAATTAATGTGAAATAACCAGGTTAAATTAAAAGCATGATTTAAATAATTCTCTATAAGCTTCTCTGTAAGCATCAGGATCAATTTAGATGACTGACTTAACTACAAATTCTGAGATTATACCCTAGGTCCACTGGGTTAAATGCTACATTTTAACTGATTTTAAGAACTTTAAAGTTCAAGGATGAGGGTTGTTTGTCCTAGTCCACTTTGGAGCTGTGGTATTTGTTCTGTAGGGTAGACAAGCATGGGGTCTGTGATGGAGTGGCAGAGGAGGTAGGGAAGAAGAGTGGCCTCTGGAGGAGGAAAGGGGGTAGGTTGAGATGGGTGGAGAAGATGAAATGGATAGGAATGGCCAGAGGAAGTAGGAGTGTGATAGTTGGGGCATGTGCAAAGGTATGAGGGAGACTAGAAAGGTTGATGGGGTGGTAGAGGAGGGTAGGCATGTGGAAAAGTGGGTAAAGTGGAAGGGAGGTGAGAAGGTGGGTAGAAGTTGGTGGGGATTCGGGTTGGAAAGGTAGTGCTGCGGGGGTGGTAATTCTCAGTCTAGTCACACCCTATATGTTAGGTAAGATGTCTGAGTTTTTGAGTAAGTCTTTTGTACACAATCAAGAGCAAGCTCTGCTTTTGTCTATTTTAGAAAGAAGAAAGGAATGGAGTTGCAAGGAAATTTGTTTCATCAGAAGATTCTATTGTTAAAAGCAAGTTTTGAAATTATTGGGGTAGGTCACAAGAGATAGGATCTGATGTCAGAAGACCCCCATGCTGGTGTTGCCCTCTGAAGGTTTTTGTGGGGGTTGTACTCTCACTTGTAACAGGGTTTGAGGTCTCCCCTACAGGATAATTGCTGGGATCTGTTCAGATAACACAAAGTGTCTAAAAACTGGAATTATTAAGATTCATTGTAATAATTATTATTAGAGATAGCATACGATTGGGTTTAAGAACTGACATATTTTTAGTCTTCAGATGATGAGATAGAACCTATCTAATTTATTTTTGTCCAACACAAGGTTACACTTCAATATTGTGACTTAATAATGGTCTTTAGAGGAAAGGAGGAGGAAAGGGAGGAGGAAAATGAGTAAAATAACTCACCGACACAAATGCTTGAGATTTGGTCTCATTCAACTGAAGTTGCAATTTCTTTTCATTGTCATAGACACCATAGAGCCTCTTGGACCAGGTCTGTGGCACCCTGCTCTTGAATTTTAATGAATTATATAATGCAAATATCCTTTGTAAATCCAGGACCAGGCAGCTGCAGTTGTAGAAGATGACACCAAGTTCTTTCATCTGTGAAATTAAAATTGAAAGCATCAATGCTGAATGTGTTTGATGGTGTTATTTTCAAGAGGAAAAATGAACAGGAAAAAAATTTTAATGATCTACTTTTTCTGGCTGTTGGCATACATACAGAAGCATGTAGATATAGTCACATTATGGGATATTGAACTGATGCATTATGAAAATGTTTACAGTTTTAAGTAGGACTTTTTAAAAAAGATTTTATTTATTTATTAATAAGAAAGGTAGGAGGAGAGAGAAAGAACCAGATATCACTCTGGTATGTGTGCTGCCAAGGATTGAACTCAGGACCTCATGCTTGAGACTCCAGTGCTTTATCTACTGTGCCACCTTCTGGACTACTAACTAGGACTTTTTTTTTTTTTTTTTGCCACCAGGGCTTTGTTGTGATTCCATTGTACCCAATGGATTCCCCCACCCCCCAATCAGAAGATGATATACAGGGAGAGGAAGAAAGAGGAGAGACGCCACAGCACTGCTCTATTGTCTGTACTGCTTCACATTTGCATTATGTTCCAGTATGGTGGCCGAGGGCTGAACCTATGTCCTCCTAAATGCTCAAGTGTATGCACTACCAGTAAGCTAACTCCCAGACCTTTTTAAAAAATTATTTATTTATTTTCCCTTTTGTTGCCCTTTTTTAAAAAATTGTTGTTGTGGTTATTATTATTGTTGTTATTGATGTTAGGACAGAGAGAAATGGTTTACAGTAAAGGTTTTCACACATGAATATAATTTCTCATCTCCTCATGAAAGGTTTCTGCAAAACACTTTCACATCAACAAAGGTACTTTTCCACCATCTTTCACCAGGGGATACCCTCTCAATTCTCTCCATTCCCCTCCTTCCCCCAGAATCCTTTGCTTTGATATAATACAGCATGTTTGGTACAAGTTTCAGTTTTTGTTTTCTCTTTTTCTTAAGACTGAATTCTTTTTTTCTTTTATTTATTTTTTATTTTTATTAATTTATTTATAAAATAAAAAATATCGACAAGACCATAGGATAAGAGGGATACAATTTGACACAATTCCCACCACCATAGTTCTGTATCCTATCCCCTCCCATGAACACTTTCCTATTCTTTATCACTCTGGGAGCATGGAACCAGGATGATTAAGGGGTGCCCAAGGTGGAAGGTCTGGCTTCTGTAATTACTTCTCTACTGAACATGGGCATTAGCAGATCAACCAGTTCTCCCAGCCTGTCCCTATCTTTCCTTAATGGGGTAGGGCTCTGGAGAGGTGGGGCTCCAGGGTACATTGGTGGGGTCCTCTGTCCAAGGAAATCAGGTTAGCATCATGGTAGCATCTGCAACTTGGTGTCTGAAAAAGGCAAGAATATAGCAGGTGAGTTATGGGACACCCATTTTGGAAAAAGCTAGTAGGTCTAGTTTAGGTATATTCCAAAGGCATAGGACTGACTTCTTTTGATCTTGGCTGGGGTCATCATCAGGAAGAAAACAAATAAACAGTGTTGCATTGTTTAGCCAAAGACGTGTAGTGAAGTAAAAGATTTTCCCAAAGAAATAGAGGACTTTGGACATATCATTCAATTTCTAAGTCTTTGTCTCTTGAACACTGAGAGGCTTTGGCATGTAAAATTTACAAGGGTTCCCAGCCTGGCATTGATGAGTTTGGTTTCCAGTCTCTTTGATGAACTCCTTCCCTAACACTGCTCATAAACTTCTGTTTTTAATATTTATTTTATTTATTTATTCCCTTTTATTGCTTTTGTTATTTATCATTGTTGTTGTTATTGTTGTCGTCGTTCTTAGGTCAGAGAGAAATGGAGAGAGGAGGGGAAGACAGAAAGTAGGAGAGAAAGACAGACACCTGCAGACCTGTTTCACTGCTTGTGAAGTGACTCCCCTGCAGGTTGGGAGCCAGGGGCTTGAACCGGGATCCTTATGCCGGTCCTTGTGCTTTGCGCTTAACCCGCTGCACTACTGCCTGACTCCCAGGATCAATTCCTTTTGACTCCTATATGGTTGTGGCCAGTGGCCTGGCATTATTTTAAAGTCAAATAAGACAAATTTGTATCTTCCCTTTGCAACTTGCTTACTGAGTAGTTGTGGGTAAATTATTTAACTCTTAAATTTCAGCTTGTTGATCTGTGACGATAGAATTTATTCCTTACATATAAATAGATTTGATAAAGCATAATTTTTATAGTTATTATCTAATATTTATTTGGTATCAATATTCACATATTTAGTTGAGTAGGGGCCCCAATCTTGTTTGCCAAATTCACTTTCACTTTGAATCCGTGAAAATGACCTTCCTGTGAAATACTTGATTGCAGATGCAATCAAGATGAAGTCATATTGAATTAGAGTAAGCCCTACATCTAATGTGACAAGTGATTTTATAAGAAAGGCAAATATAGGGAGCCACGCAAGTGCAAGGACTGGCAGAAGGATCCTGGCTCGAGCCCCTGGTTCCCCACCTGCAGGGGGAGTCACTTCACAAGCGGTGAAGCAGGTCTGCAGGTGTCTATCTTTCTCTCCCACTCTCTGTCTTCCCCTCCTCTCTCGATTTCTCTTTGTCCTATCCAACAACAATGACAGCAATAACAACAATAATAGCAACGATGATAAACAACAAGGGCAACAAAAGGGAAAAAACAAAAAATAATAAAAAAAGGTAAATATAGACAAAGAGATGTACAGGAAACATACCTAGTGGGACACAGAAACTGGGGTGATATACCCATATGCCAAGGAATGCCCCTTGCCAGCAACTTCCAGAAGCTAGGAGGTAAAGAGTCTCCCATAGAGTTTTCAGGGACAACATGGCTCTCTCAACCTATTGAGCTCAGACTTGTAGCCTCTGCAACTCTGAGACAATAAATTGCAGCTCTTTTGAGTCACTAGCTTTTTGAAATTTGACATCTAGGTGGTTGGCAAGGTATCAACTCTGATAACTTTTTACCTGCTTATGAACAATAGAGAGAGAAAGATGCCTGTTGTTAAAATTCGGAGGCTCTAGCTGGCAGGGCTAGCTTCACGGGCGGGTAACAGAGATGACCAGAGACATATGGCTGGGCAAGGAAGCTGTATTTCTTTATTCAGGAACAACGATTCATAAACTAAACCAAACTAATCACCAAACAGAACTCTGCTGCCTCTTTCCCCGCGGCGGCGCCAAGAACTCTCTCTAACTCTGCAACTCTGGAACTCTCTCGGGGTTCCTAGGGGTGGGGCCAAGCGGGCCCACGAAACTAGCAGGACTGTCCAATTTTTTTGGTAGGGGGAGAGCTAGAACAACCCAATGTAAAGCATACAACAATTCCCCCTTTTCTTTTTTAACTAAATGACTACAGTATCAAGGGTGTGGGGTGAACAGAAACCTCTATCATACAGGCATTTAAAAAAAAAACTGGCACAAACATGGAGAAACATGTAAGCAAGTAACAAGAACCAGTGTGCTGCCAAGGGAAGCCCTGAGGGGGCCATATTTTTTTACCTCTGTGGGCAAAACTTTATCAGCTTAAAAAAAAACATTTATTGCCTCTGGGGGGTGTACTTGCCTCGACAGGCATTTGTATGGGGGTGGGGAACAGCCTAGCGTCCCAAAGGCAGCTGGCTGCAATTTATTTATTATGAAACAAAACTTGTTATTAGCATAACCACAGCACAATCTAAAATTTTTAATAGAGAAGGAATTTGAGACTTTTACATATCAACAACGTCTTTTTGATCTTTTGTTACACCCATTCAAGATGGAGACACACCCTAGGTGTGCGCAGAAAAGGAAACCTCAGGCATGAGAATAATTAGCATAGCCATTGTGTGATCTACCATTTTTAATAGAGAAGGTAATGGAGAGTTTTACATATCAACAAGTCTATTTAACCTTTTGTTTAGACCAAATTAGTTAAAATATATTGATTGTTAACTAATTTTTACCTCAGACTTTAAATGTAAGTTAATTTTATCTTTATGAGAATTATGTTGAAAACCTTTTTTATTTAACTTTGACTAGTAAGAATTTAGCCTTAAAGTTACTGTTTACCAAACTTTAAACATACACATAAACATGGTCATTAATGCACAAGGAGAGAAACCTTTGTTACGAAGACATGTCATTTCAAACATGAATTTAAATCTGTACTGTCTTAGTTGTTGGGGGGGTGCGTTGTCCAGGGGTGGTCTCTTGGGCAGCTTCACTTCTAGGAATTGCAGGTTGCGATCTCTGCATGAATCTCTGCGTACTCTAGCTTGTCTGTCTTCAGACTGCAGCTGAGGATCTCGGCCAGTGTGTCCAGTTTTGGCAAGGGGCCCGGGATGTCTGGTAGGTCCGGGATCATTCCAGAATTCATAGCACGAGGGCGGGCGGGCCAGCCTTGTAGAAGGCACGGGCTGAGGTGCCCAGTGATGGCGGCCTCGATAGGCTGCTGTGGCCCTGCCCCATGGCCCTTGCCATGTCTGCTGCCCTGTTCGCAGTGGCCGAGCAGTGTGGAGGGATCACGCATCCAGTGCCCTGCGCCACGCGGTGGAGAGCTGGCTCCTGTGGGCTGGCCTGCGTGCTGGCATTGGGCTCCTGCGTGGTGGCATCAGGCTCCTGTGTGTTGGCATCGGTCTCCAGCGTGTTGGCATCGGGCTCTTGTGTGGTGGCATCGGGCTCCTACGTGTTGGCATTGGGCTCCCGTGTGGTGGCGTCGGCCTCCTGCGGGCTGTGGGGCTGCGGGGCTGCGGGCGCAGTGCACGGGGTTGTCTGGGCACAGCCAGCTGGCTGGCTGTTCCACCAGGTGGAAAAGGCAGCTCCGCACCTCGCCTCTTGCCCGCTGACTCTTCCCGACTCCTCTGGCTGTTTTGAGTGTGCCCGAGTGCATGGAAACCACAGAGTGGTCCAGAGATAAATGTTCCAGAAAGACCAAAACAGTCTCGTGAAGAAAGAGCAGAGGCCTTTGGAGATCTCTTCACAAGCAGAAGAGAAGGCCATAGTACATAGGTAGCCAAATTGTCTTCACTTATCTGAGAGATGCGCAGGTCAGGTCCACATGGGCGCCATTTGTTGTTAAAATTCGGAGGCTCTAGCTGGCCGGGCTAGCTTCATGGGCAGGTAACAGAGATGACCAGAGACATACGGCTGGGCAGGGAAGCTGTATTTCTTTATTCAGGAACAACAATTCATAAACTAAACAAAACTAATCACCAAACAGAACTCTGCTGCCTCTTTCCCCGCAGTGGCGCCAAGAACTCTCTCTAACTCTGCAACTCTGGAACCCTCTCAGGGTTCCTAGGGGCGGGGCCAAGCGGGCCCACAAAACTAGCAGGACTGATCCAATTTTTTTGGCAGGGGGAGAGCTAGAACAACCCAATGTAAAGCATACAACAGATGCCTCTAGGTAACCACAAATTGTCATCTAGTTCTGAAGACAGACTAACTCCCTCACAATAAGGCACCTAACCTCTTTACTTCCTTCATGTATAAATGGGAGTGCATCATAGGATTTCTAGGAAAGATAAATGAGAATAAATGCATGTAAAATATTTAACTGAGAGCCTGATTTAGTGGTAGCTTCAGAAGTTCACCACTTTCTGCTTCTGCGGAATGCTTCTAGTACTTTAGTGCGTAAAGTTTAAAGGTTTGCTTGAATCCAGGCTGAGCTATTTCACCAAATGTATGAAAGTATGGTATTTTTACTTGATTCTGCTGATAAGCCTTTACTGGTCATAAAGTTAATCCTTTAGTAGATAGTGGTGAGGAGCAGAATCAGAGAACTGAGCATGTGCAATGATGAAACAATTAGGTGTTGCACTATTTCTCGAGTATGTGGGTATGTGTGTTATTGGAGAGGAGTCTGTCTAGGCCACCTTAGGCTTGAATTCTTTTTTTTTTTTTTTTTTTTTTGCCTCCAGGGTCATTGCTGTGGCTCAGTGCTTGCACCATGAATCCACTGCTCCTAGAGGCCATTTACCCCCTTTTGTTGCCCTTGTTGTTGTAGCCTTGTTGTGGTGGTTATTACTATTGTTGTTATTGATGTCATTCGTTGTTGGATAGGACAGAAAGAAATGGAGAGAGGAGGGGAAGACAAGGAGTACGAGAGAAAGATAGACCATCTCCATCTCTATCTCCCCATTCCTATTGATTTCTGACTGTCTCAATTCAATAAATAAATAATAGAGATAATAATTTTTTTTTAATCTTAAAAAAATAAAGGACTCAATTTCATTCTCTCTACAGAACATCCAATGTAGCTTGGCTGGGTTCCTATGGGAAATATGGAAAAATGAAAATATGTTTCATGAAAATAAATGAGATCAAATGATAGGGATCAGGTATAATTACATTAACATTATAGTTCTTCAGCTCACGAGCTGGATGACTTTGAACTAGCTCTTCGTCATTACTGAGAATGACAATGGCAGAATCAGTCTCTCACATGTAGAAGCTGACTTCTGCTTACAGTTTGACACTGATGTTTCCAAAACAGGCCTGACACTCACATCTGTTCTTGGTATTCTCTTGTTAAACATAAACCATTTTTAAAAGAATTATCAGACAAGGCCTCTCTGTGAATGTCTGTGATGGATCAAAGTAAAAACTGGACATCTTCATAATCATGGCTGAACTGATACAAGTATGTGAGTATTGTTTATGCCACAAAAATGACCAAGTAACCACCAATCTGGTCAATATGAGTGACAGCTGCTACTTTACCAATCATATTTGTCTTTCTTTCCATCCCACAGAGGTTCTATATATTGAGCTACTCTGTTATAAATGTGTCCCTACTTCCTGAATAGCATCCAATCTTGAGCAAGTTTTGTTTACCTGAATCTTACCTGAAATTATCTATAGCAAGTCCAACTTTCATAATGCATTCTTTCTTTCTTGTTTAACTAGTTTATATTTATGAGAGAAATAGGCCAGAGCACCACTCTATCATATGAGGTGGCAGGGACAAAACCTAGAAGCTTACCCTCACCTACGGAAATCTTGTGCTGTACTTGTTGAGGCACTTATCCAGATAAACCATTGATAATTCCTGTCTAAAACTGGAATAAACATTTTACTCAAGTCCACAAGGGTCATTCTCAAGGATAGACCATATGTTAGGCCACAAAGACAGCATCAGCAAATTCAAGAGCATTGAAATCATCCCAGGCATCTTCTCAGACAACAGTGGAATTAAACTAACACTTAACAATCAACAAAAGATTACTAATAGCCCCACAATGTGGAAGCTCAACAGTACATTCCTTAACAACTACTGGGTCAAAGAGGAAATAAAGGAAGAACTCAAAATGTTTCGAGAGCTCAATGAAAATGAAGATACAAGCTATAAAAATGTTTGGGACATAGCTAAGGCAGTACTGAGAGGGAAGTTCATAGCCATACAAGCACACGTTAGGAAATAAGAAAAAGCACAAATAAACAGCTTGATTGCACATCTTAGAGACCAAGAAAAAGAACAAAGGAACATTAAAGCAACCAGAAGGACAGAAATCACTAAAGTTAGGGCAGAAATAAATAACAATGAAAAGAAGAAAACCATACAAAAGATGAATGAAAGTAAATGTTGGTTCTTCAAAAGAATGAACAAAATCAACAAACCTTTAGCCAGACTCACAAAACAAAAAAAGGAGAAGACCCAAATAAATCAGATACTAAATGAAAGAGGAGATATCACAACAGACACCACAGAAATTCAACATATCATTTGAGGCTTCTATGAACAACTATATGCCACCAAGCTAGAGAACCTGGAAGAAATGAACGATTTCCTAGATACCTACCAACTTCCAAAACTAAGTAAAGAGGAACTAGATAACATGAACAGGCCCATCACAGCTAATGAAATTGAAACAGTTATCAAAAGGCTTCCCAAAACCAAAAGTCCTGGGCCAGATGGGTTTACAAATGAATTATACAAAGCCTTCAAAGGAGAAATAATACCTCTACTTTTAAAAGTCTTTCCGATGATTGAAGACACTGGAATACTCTCTTCCAGCTTCTATGAAGACAACTTCACTTTGATACCAAAAGCAAGCAGGGACACAACCAAAAAGAAAACTATAGACCAATATCTTTGATGAACATAGAAGCTAAAATATTGAACAAAATTCTAGCCAGCTGGATACAGCAGTATATTAAAAATATTGCTCGTCATGACCAAGTGGGGTTTATCCCAGGCATGCAAGGTTGGTTTAATATACGTAAATCAATCAATGTGATCCACCACATCAACAAAAGCAAGACCAAAACTACATGGTCATATCAATGGATACAGAGAAAGCCTTTGACAAAATACAACATCCCTTTATGATCAAAACACTACAAAAATGGGAATAGATGGAAAATTCCTGAAGAGAGTGGAGTCTATATATAGCAAACCTACAGCCAACATCATACTCAATGGTGAAAAAACTGGAAGCATTTCCCCTCAGATCAGGTATTAGACAGGGCTGCCCACTATCACCATTACTATTCAACATAGTGTTGGAAGTTCTTGCCATAGCAATCAGGCAAGAACAAGGAATTCAAGGGATACAGATTGGAAGAGAAGAAATCACACTATCCCCATTTGCAGAAGACATGACAGTATACATAGAAAAACCTAAGGAATCCAGCAAGAAGCTTTTGGAAATCATCAGGCAATACAGTAAGGTGTCAGGCTACAAAATTAAGTTTCAAAAGTCAGTGGCATTCCTCTATGCAAACACTAAGTTAGAAGAAGTTGACATCCAAAAATCAATTCCTTTTACTATAGCTACAAAAACAACAAAATATCTAGAAGTAAACCTAACCAATGAAGTGAAAGACTTACATACTGAAAATTATGAGTCACTATGTGGGGCTATATGTGTAAGCTTGACAGAGCTTAGGGAAAATTCCCCCCATCCTTGGATGGAGTTCTGATAGAGACACCCCCTTGTTAGTCGCTCTCAACTGAGATGAGCAAAGGGGAAAACAGTCTCTCAAACTTAGTTCTTCCCTTTCAGACTCTCAAGCCCACAGAAACCTCACTGCCTCTCCCCATTAACTGCAGGCCACATGGCTGCCTCCCTTAAGGTTCATTCAAAGTTCACATAGTCACCCAGGGTTCACACAATCACCTCACTTTTGATCACTAGAGAAAGCATACTCCATCAAACACCTCCTTGAGTTCAGTCAGTGAAACTCCAAACTCTATTTCGTTATAGCTCTGATAACTACCATGCTATGTTTATCTTCTTTCTATCTCACCCTGCTGGTTTAACCCCTATGTTTCTCTCAAATACCTTTGGATAATTAAGTTGCTTGCATCATGGAGAATAATTGTCTTGACCTTTATGTATCTCATCAATTCTTGTCATACCAGCCCCCTACCATAGGGGCAAGCTGACCTTTAAGAAACCTGTAATTTTTGATGTATTTGAAAAATGTTCTTTGACTGAAACCCTATTTAAACCCAAGCCCACCCCCAAATAAACGAGAGTGCCTCAATTCTCCCCAGTGTCTCTTGTCTCTATTTTGCGTTGTCCCTTGAACGAGCAAGGGAGAACTGGTTGCTTACCTTCCTGGCTGAGAGCTAACCCACTTGAGCTCTGGCATCACTACTCAAGGAAATTGAAAAAAACACAAAGAAGTAGAAATATATTCTATGTTCATGGGCTGGAAGAATTAACATCATCAAAATGAATATACTACCCACAGCCATAAACAAATTTAATGCTATCCCCATCAAGATCCCAACCACATTTTTTAGGAGAATAGAATATATGCTACAAATGTTTATCTGGAACCATAAAAGACCTAGAATTGCCAAAACAGTCTTGAGAAGAAAGAACAGAACTGGAGGCCTCACACTCCAAGATTTCAAATTGTATTATAGGGCCGTTGTCATCAAAACTGCTTGGTACTGGAACATTAATAGACACACTAACAAGTGAAATAGAATTGAGAGCCCAGAAATGAGGCCCCACACCTATGGACATCTAATCTTTGACAAAGGGGGCCCAGACTATTACATAGGGAAAGCAGAGTCTCTTCAACAAATGGTGTTGGAAACAATGGGTTGAAACATGCAGAAGAATGAAACTGAATCACTGTATTTCACCAAATACAAAAGTAAATTCCAAGTGGATCAAGGACTTGGATGTTAGACCAGAAACTATCAGATACTTAGAGGAAAATATTGGCAGAACTCTTTTCCGCATACAATTTAAAGACATTTTCAATGAAACGAATCCAATTACAAGGAAGACTAAGGCAAGTATAAACCTATGGGACTACATCAAATTAAAAAGCTTCTTCACAGCAAAAGAAACCACTATAGAAACCAAGAGACCCGCCAAAGAATGGGAGAAGATCTTTACATGCCATACATCAGATAAGAGTTTAATAACCAACAAATATAAAGAGCTTGCCAAACTCAACAACAAGACAACAAATAACCTCATCCAAAAATGGGGGGAGAACTTGGACAGAATAGTCACCACAGAAGAGATCCAAAAGGCCAAGAAACACATGAAAAAATGCTCCAAGTCTCTGATTGTCAGAGAAATCCAAATAAAGACAACAATGAGATATCACTTCACTCCTGTGAGAATGTCATACATCAGAAAAGGGAACAGCAGCAAAATGCTGGAGAGGTTGTGGGGCCAAATGAACCTTCCTGCACTATTGGTGAGAATGTCAATTGGTCCAACCTCTGTAGAGAACAGTCTGGAGAACTGTCGGAAGGCTAGAAATAGACCTACCCTATGGTCCTACAATTCCTCTCCTGGGGATATATCCTCAGGAAACCAACACACCCATCTAAAAGGATCTGTGTACATATATGTTCTTGGCAGCATAGTTTGTAGTAGCCAAAACCTGGAAGCAACCCAGGTGTCCAACAACAGATGAGTGGCTGAGCAAGTTGTGGTATATATCTACAATGGAATACTACTAAGCTATAAAAAATGGTGACTTCACAGTTTTCAGCCCATCTTGGATGGAGCTTGAAGAAATTCTATTAAGTGATATAAATCAGAAACAGAAGGATGAATATGAAATGATCTCACTCTCAGGCAGAAGTTGAAAAACAAAAGCAGAAGAGAAAACACAAGTTGAACCTGAACTGTAACTGGCGTATTGCACCAAAGTAAAAGATTCTTGGGTGGGTGGGTGGGGAGAATATAGATCCAAGAAAGATGACAGAGGACTTAGTGGGGTTTGTATTGTTATATGGAAAAGTGGGAGGTGTTATGCATGTACAAACTATTGTGTTTACTGTCGAATGTTAAGCATTAATCCCCCAATAAAGAAATTTAAAAAAAAATCCTGTCTAGGAGAAGGGTGAGTATGGGATGATCTCACTCACAGAAAGAGCTTGAACAATAATAACTGAAGTAAAAACACAAATCATAACTTGAACTGGAGTTGGTATATTGCACCAACTTGAGTTCTTTAAATGTATACTCTAAGGTGGGGGTGGTGGGCCTGGGTCCTAGAGCATGGTGGCAGAGGAGGACCTAGTTGGGAACGAATTGTTAATGTATGAAACTGAGAAATGTTACACATGTACATACTATTGTATTTTACTGTCAACAGCAAACCACTAATCTCCCAATAAAGAAATTTAAAAAAATCCTTTCTAAAATCTGTTTACTGAGACGTTTCAGTTTGGCATTATCTACATTGTCATTATTTATAAATAATAACTGATTCAACTTCAATATTCTTGCTGGGTTTTTTTGCTGGAGGGCATCATCACCACCTTTATCCCTTAATAAATATATCACAAGGTTGCAACAAAGGACAGTTACCAACAACTAACATATACTGAGTGTCACTATTCTATCCTAAGTCAGATGATTATAGAAGGAAGTGTTGTTTCTTATTGCATCAGTTGAATCAGGAAGTTATACAGGTAGCTAGGAAGGAGGAATTGAAGGGGATAAATAAAGGCAATAATGGCTCTTGTGGAAAGGCATGAACAAGGGTTACACTTTGGGAAGACTCTTTGTATATTATAATTTAAGGCCAAGTAATTATTCTGGTTACAGATTCCGCTAAGCACCTTGCTTTGGAATGCATAACATTATGGATTTCAATCAACTCTGAGAGTATATGTACATAATATTCACCATAGAAGAGATACAAAAGGCCAATAGACACATGAAAAAATCCTCCAAGCTATTGATTGTCAGAGAAATGAAAATTAAGACAACAGATACCACTTCAATCCTGTGAAAATGTTTTACATCAGAAACAACAGCAACAGTAAATGCTAGAGAAGTTGCGGGGACCAAGGAACCCTTTTGCACTGCTGGTGATGAATGTAAATGGGTCCAACCACTGTGGAGAGAAATGGACCTTCCTTATGATGCAGCAATTCCTCTCCTAGGCATATATCCTAAGGAGTCAAAAACACCCACCCCAAAAGATATGGGTATACCTATATTCATAGCAGTACAGTTTGCAATAGCCATAACCGGGAAACAACCAGGTGTCCAACAACAGGTGAGTGGCTGAAAACATTGTAGTATATATACACAGTGGAATACTACTCAGATATTAAGAATAAGGAATCCACATTCTTCACCTCATCTTGGGCAGAGCTTGAAGGAATTAGGTTAAGTGAGACAAAACAAAAAGAGAAAGATGAGTATGGGGTGATCCCACTCATAAACAGAAGTTGAAAAAGAACAGAAAGGGAAATACAAAGCAGAATTTGACTAAATTTGGAGTATTACACCAAAGTAAAAAGCTCTGTGAGAGGACAGCTCCACTGTAGGAGGGTGGGGGAAGGGAAAAAGACCTTTGGTGGTGAGATTTTGTTGTTCTATACTCCTATTCATTTATACTTATATAAATCACTATTTACTCAATATGTCATGGGAAATAGATTGAATGTCTTGAGTTCTCTAAATGCATAGATTTCATTTCTGAGTATGTATATTCCTTTAGTCTAAGCAATTAATGTTCAAATTTGTAAACTGACTGAATTCAGTGACCGGACTTAAACTACTACCTTGCATTTCTAACAATAGCTTTTTTCTTTCTTTCTTTCTTTCTTTCTTTCTTTCTTTCTTTCTTTCTTTCTTTCTTTCTTTCTTTCTCTCTTTCTTTCTTTCTCCCTTTCTTTCTTCCATCCATCCATCCATCCATCCATCCATCCATCCTTCCTTCCTTCCTTCCTTCCTTCCTTCCTTTCTTCCTTTCTTTCTCTCTTTCTTTACTGGGGGATTAATGTTTTATAGTCTACAGTAAATGCAATAGTTTGTACATGCATAACATTTCTCATTTTTCCACATAACACTACAACTCCCACTAGGTCCTCTGCCATCCTGTTCTAGGACATGAACTCCCCACTCCCCACCACCCTCCCTAGAGTCTTTCAGTTTGGTGCAATACACTAACTCCAGTCTAAGTTCTGCTTAGTGTTTTCTCTTCTGATGTTGTTTTTTCAACTTCTGCCTGTGAGTGAGATCATCCCATATTCATCCTTCTGTTTCGGACTTATTTCACTTAACATGATTTCTTCAAGCTTCATCCAAGATGGGCTGAAAATTTTTACTCTGAAAATGTCCAGTAGTTCTAGTTAATCTATCTCTTCATTTAGCTCCTTCGTTTCTTTGTTGATTTTCTGCCTGGATGATCTGTCAAGTTGAGAGAGTGGGGCGTTGAAGTCTCCTACTATTAACTGTGTTGCTGTTAATATATTGCTGTAGCTCTTTCAGCTGATGTTTGATGCATTTAGATGGCCCTTCCTTATATGCATAGATGTTGATAATCACTAAGTTTTCTTGATTGATTGATCCTCTGAGCACTAAGTAATGTCCAGCCCTATCTTTTTAAATTTTATTTATTTTAAAGTCTATCATGTCCGATATGAGAATACCTGTTTCTGCCCTTTTTTGTGGACCATTGGTTTCTATGATAGCTTTCCATCCTTTCACTTTGAATCTGTGTTTGTCTTGTTCAGTTAGGTGGGATTCCTGCAGACAACATATGGTTGGGTTGTATTTTCTGATCTATCTTCCTACTCTGTGCCTTTTAATAGGTAAATTCAGGAAATTGACATTTATTGATAATACAGATTGAAGATATTTTAATGTCCTTATTATTGATATTTAGAGTATTCTGATATATGGCATGTTTATAGTGATCTGATTGTTTATAGAAGATCTTTCAGAACTTCTTGTAGGGCAGGCTTAGTGATAGTTGATTTCTTCAACTGTTGCTTGTCAGAGAAGGTTTTTAATGCCTCAATAACTTTGTTTTTAATACTAAATCACCTTTAATCTTAGACCAGCCTCCAGGACCTTGCCTTCACTGTGGAGCAGCAATGATAGGTACTGCCCTGCTCTCTGAAGGGAGGCTAGGTTAACCTACTATGCCACTTGAGGAAGACTGATTCTGAAATGAGTAAAGCCTAGAACTTTCTCAGCTATGACCATGGATTGAAAGCTCAGACTGACAGTGACTCAGGTCACACAGGCTCCTGTGCTAAATATGAATATATGGGCTCTACGTCAGATCAATGGGGCTAACACTTAATGGTACTTGTGTACTTTCTTCATATTTGAAGCCTATTCTTTGTCCTAATCCAGCTTTCAAGCCCTGTTCTCAACTCTGTCACCATCCTCCCAGACAATAGTTTTGTATGTTAGCTATTGGGCTCAGGCAAAAATTACTAAAGTCACAGTTCCCTTAGAACATACTTCAAATAGACTTCCTAGCTTCTTCCCACATGAAGACCTCTATTTTCATCTGCTGTATTCCTCCTTTGGGTTCCTGTTTATTATACAACTTGTCCTGCTCTATATCTTATTTGCTTTCAGTCACCAAGTTGCAGATGCTACCATGATGCCATCCTGAGTTCCCTGGCAGACGACTTCACCAATGTGTCCTGGAACCTCACCTCCCCAGAATCCTACCCGACTAGGGAAAGATAGAAACAGGCTGGGGGTATGGATAAACTTGCCACTGTCCATGCCCAGTGAAGAAGCAATTAAAGAAGCCAAACCTTCCATCTTCTGCAAAAGAATTTTGGCCCATACTTCCAGAGGGATAAAGAATAGGGAAACTTCCAATGGAGGGGATGGGGCACAGAACTCTGGTGGGGACTGTGTGGAATTATACCCCTGTTATCTTGCCATCTTGTTAATCATTATTAAGTCACTAATAAAAATTTTAAAAGTCTAGTGACTTAATTCTTTTAAAGCTAGTAGAAAAACTGAAAGCATAAAGTAAGCAAGCTTGTTTGGTGGCATGGTAGTTGGAAGTGATGTTCATCCCTTTAAGTGTGATCACATTGGAGGAAAACATCTTTTTAAAATGCTCAGCATTTATCTTCTCCAGGCCTCCCCTTATATGCCACTTATCATCATTAAGATGCAAGTGGGTATAGTTTCTCAGTGTAATCTCTCTAGGTTAGTATTTCTAATGCTTCTATTCTGAACAAAGATTTAGAGCCCCCTTTGCTCTGCTGTGTAAACTGCTCCTTGTGAGCTCTTATCTGAAGCCTCTAACATCATCCTGCTCTGTGACTAATTTACAGCTTGAGAATCTGAAGGCAATGGAACAAACCAAGCCTCTAGAGATCTGAAGACAGTTATACTTGCAGTACTTCCTCTCAAGCCTGGAATCACTCAAACCCATTTCTAATTACATCCATTTCAATCAACACCTGGCTGGTGCTGATTGAAGATGAGAAAGAAAAGGCTAGGTTTGTTTTGCAGATTCTTCAGCCAAAGCAAAATGCCAGGACAGGTTTAGGAGCAAATCTGAAAAAGGACAGCTTCTGAGGAGCTGTGTGTCTAGATTACAAAAGGAACAGATTAGTTGACTGATGGAGTGAGGCACTTCCAAATTTGCCTTACCAGTGATCAGCCCTTGGCCTGTTGGGAGATGCTTAGCTTCCATGGCTCCCATAGGCCTGCTGGACACTTGGGATGACCATCCTGGATTTTTACTTAAAATACATAATTGACAGCTGATTTGATAGTACAACTATTTGAATACAGTAATTTTGAGAAAAGATGGAAAGGTACTAGCTAATTAATTTTTGGAATACAATTATTTTTATGAAGAGAATGATTTCTTTTTCAACAAAATGAATGTAGTAGTCAGTCCATGGAGCTAACAGAAACTTTGGGGCCTTAACCTGTCATACCTTGCCAAAAAGTTTTTCTAGGATTATGGTTTTATTTTAACCTTGAGCTTTTTCATCTATTCCATTCTGTCCCTTGCCCAAGGGCATTATGAAGTATGGGAGATCTTTTAGGGTATTTGGGTTTGACACAATCCAGGAGATGTTATCAGCCTACTGCTTAGGGAGAAATAACACATAGTACTAGCTAGTGGTAGAGTGTTTCATTGTTATGAATGTTTTATAAGTCTGCATTTATTTAAACCTGCACAACTCCTTTAATAGGTAAAGAAACAGAGGTACAGAGAGATTAAGATTATCTGTGCACAGCTAGTAAGTCAAGAAACAGGAACTATGATATTTAAAGTCTAGTTAAATCCTTCATCTTCTGGAATAATCAGTATCAAAATGTGGTGCCCATAAAACCAGACATTCCTCATGGATAATGGCCACGTCTTGCTGCTTATGTGCATTTTCTTGTCTATTCCTGATTTCCTGTCTTAAAATTTCCATTTATGCTAGTAGTTTTAGTTTTGAAGCAAAATAAGAATTAGAGAAGGTATGTCATTATTCCAGATACATACATACATACACACACACACACACACACACACACACACACACACACACACACACACGTTTTCCCAGCTTTAGTGTTAGACAGTTATAAAAGGAACTGTAGTTGAATCAAAGTGGAGAGACCCTTTCTGCTGGGGTCATGAAAGACCCCAGCATAAAGGGAGGCAGACTGGATGCAGGGATGCTGTGGGTTTTATTGATGATACAGAAACTAAAGGAAGAATCTGATTGATACTCCTGTCAGCAGAATGAGGACACAAAAGACCAGGCATTAGCATTGCTCTTTGCTGTAATTCAGAATAATTAATACAAGTTAGACTACCCATGGCACAATTTATCATCTGTAGATGTCTGGTTTATTGTTTTCATAGTTTTATAGAAACATATGTGAACAAATATTCCCTTAATTTACTTGACAAAGACAAAAGAACCTGCAGTTGTGAGCAATGTCCTGTTAGTTGCTGATTTATATTCAGAGTTACTGCAGAAAATTTAGTTACTAGGAGCGTTAACTTGATTTTGCTTCTACCCTCAAGGTGAAATTTTTGCTACTGGGTAGAGAAAATAAAGAATTGCATCTTTGCATCTCAAAGACAGCCTCCGGCTCAGCAAGGTTCTCTCTGGTGTATCCCCTCCTCACACCCTACAGTGGGTGGCCTCTACCACTTAACTTTTTGATGTCTTATTTTATTTGTGACCACATGGGAATAATAATGCTCGCTAGAAGAAACATGACTAATTGAAGAATAGGAGTGGAAGAACCTTAGAGAATAGCTAGTTCAACCTTAACTCACAATTAAGTAATAGACCACCCCCCCCCCCAAAAAAAAAAGGGCAAGGGACTAATACTCTGTGGTTTCTGGCCCCAGGGTCCTCTCTTTTTCTGCCATCACTGGAGTTATTGCTGGGACCCAGTGCCTGCAAAATGAAACCAATACTCCAAGTGGTCATATTTTCCCCCTCAATTGTTTATTTTATTTTTTAGATGGGACAGAGTGGAATTCAGAGGGAAGGAGAAGACAGAGAAGGAGAGAAGAAGAGAGACACTGCTTCCCATATGCAGGTGGGGATTATGAGCTTGAACCTGGGTCGTTGCACATGGTAATGTGTGAACTCAACATAGTGTCCCACAGCCTGACTCCCAGGGTTCTATTCTAATAAGGCCTTTCGAAGGCCACAGAGGGTTAATATTTTGTGGAAAAGATAAATAATAGAAATTTTCTTTCCTTACTTTACTCCTTCCATCCCTTTAATCAATGTTTCAAGCTTTTTAAAAATTTGAAAATGTCCCACTGATCATTATTTATTTGTTATCTTTGACTTCTGGCTTTATAGAGATTTTCTTACGGATTTCACACATCATGTTTTGTAAATCTTATCTAGTCAAAGAGATATCAGTAGATAAAAACATTAGCTAGAGTGGCCAGAGCTGTAAAGGAATGGGACTGAAAATGTATTTCAGTTACCTTTGAAATGATTCCTGAATCCCTCTTAGTTCCTCCTGTCTTTCCTACTGTCTGGTTAATGAACACTGAGGAAGCTGAGGTTCAACCCAGCTTCAGTTCATTGTGTTTGATCACCTTTCCAAAAACCTTCCAAGAAGCTACTTTAAGATGAAATAGTGGACCGGATCTGAGTGACTAAACCTGCTTTTCAGATTTGTAAAATAAGCACCATTCCCACTTAAGTGCCAGAATAGTAACAGCATTGTGACTTTAGCTTCTTTATGAAAAGATGAAATAATAAAAGAAATCAGAGCTGAAGAGAAGGCCTTTATAATACAGCTCTCTATGTATTGAGCCAGCTCCCCAACAATGAAATTTTTTTTTTTTTGAAAGAAAAATACCAAATGTGTAAATCATGCACTACTCTTCTTTGCAGCTAACTTACCTCACAGTGGGAAGAGACAAGTGAATAGAACACAATAGGTCTCCGCTTATAGATTATAAATCACAAAACCAATATAATCTTCAGATTCTTCTCTATAAGGGATATGAATATATAGAAAAGCTCTGAGTTTTTTTTTTTTTTAAGAATACCCTCTTGCTCCAGAAAAATGTTTTGATGTCTGCCTACTCCATTTCTCATGATTATTTCCTTTGTAATTCAAAGCATGGGCATAGCATATTTCTCCTCTGCAATGACACTTCAGAAACAATACTTTGTGCCATTTACTTACACCTCACAGCAAGAGTATCTCACTAACTTTCAGAAATGCTACAAAAACATTCTCAGTCCCATTGGTCCTCAGCTTCTACCTGTCCATGTACTTCCAGAAAAAATTCTGAATGGTGAAAGGTGACAGTCCACTGATCTGGGTCACCAGTGAACTATGAAAGCTATTGCTAACTTAAGGAGTTTACTTAACCTTAATGAAGATAGCAAAGGTTCAATCTAGAACTTTAGTTCTTTTCCAGAGTGAGTCTGGGTATATCCCATAAACTTTTGGGCCTGCAGCTCACAAATACCTTAATCTCACTGTGAAATGGGATAATAACATCCATAGCCATCAGGTTATTGTGATGATTCATATGCATATAGATGTACATATATATGATCTATGTAAATAAATGCATACTGTAGGACAGTCTCATACAGAAAAAGTAGCAAATGTTTGCTATTATCATTTAGTTATTATTACAAGCAATAATCATCAGAAGGAATTGTATTCCTACTCCTGCAAGTTATGCATTCCAGGAAAAGGTTGCATTGCTCATACATGCATGACCTCTTGTCGTGCTCTGGTTCTGTCTAATTCAGATTTCCTTCCTCCCTTCCTTATTGCAAGCAGAGAACATGCTCACATAGATTTTCCATTTTCAACTTACCAGTAGTATGTGCTTATAAAAAGAGAAAAGTCCCAAAACCTAGATATAGACTAGGTCCCATGAGATAGAGTATATGTTCATACGTATCCATAAACCAGGGAAAAATATATACCTGAAAGCAAAAGTACACAATAGTCTGCCGTGAGTACCCCCCCCCCCCAACACTTCAGATGCACTATTCCAGCCTTTAGGTCCATGATTGTTCAACAATTTGTTTGACTTTGTATGTTAACTCTCTTTTCAGCCACTAGGTTCTAGATACCAGCATGATGCCAACCAGACTTCCCTGGACAGACGACTTCACCAGTGTGTCCTGGAGCTCTGCTTCCCCAGAGCCCCACCCTACTAGGGAAAGAGAGAGGCAAGCTGGGAGTATGGATTGCTCTGTCAATGCCGATGTTCAGCGGGGAAGCAATTACAGAAGCCAGACCTTCCACCTTCTGCAACTCACAATGACCTTGGGTCCATACTCCCAGAAATATAAAGAATAGGAAAGCTATCAGGGGAGGGGATGGGATAAAGAGATCTGGTGGTGGGAAGTGTGTGGAGTTGTATCTATCTTATCCTATGGTTTTGTTAATGTCTCCTTTTTAAAATAAATAAAAAAATTTAAAAAAAAAGGGAAAGTTACAATGCCTCCATAAGATTAAGGGTTAAAGGAAAGGTGGTATAAAGCCATCTTTATCTGCACTGGGATAGACCCAATATGAAAACTGGTAAGACTGCCTAACAGAGAAACTATTTAGTGATCACTGAGTCTCAGTCTACTGACTCATTCCATGGTCCTCCTTGTTTCTATGACTTTGAGACCCTCTCTTTTCTAGGGCTCTGACATTGATTTAGGACTTGGTTCCAAAAGTTAAGAACTGCTGCCCTTTTATAAGTAAAGAGTACCTTCTATCTACTTTCCACCTCTTGATCATTTACTCATCCTCTGGAAGAGAGAGTGATCTCCTTAAGTGAGACTGGGGAATGAAGACTGAACATACAACATAGTCCCACCTCTCATTCAGAGAAGTCTTGGCTTGTACCATTTTGCTCCTGTGTTCCATGGGGCATTGTGGGCTGAACTGCCAAATTTAAGCTGGTCTGTACTCTAATGCAAAGCCTAAATAGTAGCCTTGGCTTACAGATGTAGCCCTGCCCCACCACCTGCTTCCAACCCCTTAAAGTCCTTTACTTTGGTGCAATACAGCAAACCCAATTTAAATTCTGCTTTATCTTTCCCCTTTATCAACTTTTGCCTATGATTGAGATCATCTCATATTCATCTTTCTCTTTCTGGCTTATATCACTTAATATGATTCCTTCAAGCTCCATCAAAGATGAGACTAAGAAGGTGAATTCATCATTTTTTAGTAGCTGGGTATATTCCATTGTGTATATAGACCACAACTTTTTCAGCCACTCATCTGTTGTTGGACACCTGGGATCCTTCTAGGTTTTGGCTATTACAAATTGTACTGCTGATTATTGTTGGGGGCAGAGCCAAGATGGCCACTTGGAGACAACACCCAGTGTGAGCTCAGGAAAAAAGCAGCTTTAAACCTGGGACTCTCTGGAGAGAGAAGGATTTCTGACCATCAGTGGTAAGAGAGATCAAGGGGTGGTCAAGGTGACACCAATAAAGAGTCCTCTAACCCACTGGGGCTGGCAAACAGAGGCCAAAAGGACAAAGGAAAGGAGGATCTTTGGCTTGGCTATTTCTGAATTCAGTCTGCCTCTTCAACCCAAAAACAGCCCCTACAGGTTGTCCAGCTGCTCCTAGCAGCTTCCTGTGGAGATACTTTCTTTACTAAAATTCCTAACCCAGCAGGGGTGGGGTGACTGGAGCTCTATCTGAGTGACAGAATACCTCAATCAGGGCCTCAGCCCTGCCTGGGAAAGACTAGCTAAAGTTTTTTGTTGTTTTTCTTGTTTGTTTGTTTGTTTTTGATACTTCTTATAATTGGTTGTCTTTGCTTAGTAAGGGGACTAGAGTGTGTGCAGCCAATCTGGAGTGGTCCAAGCTGCAGATTGACTTTTAGGGTTTTTTACTCTATTTGATTTTATAATTACTTTTATTATATATGTATGTCCCTTTTCCCTTCTCTTCAGGTTGAACAAAATTAACTGTTGTTGCTTATTCCATTGATAGGTGACTGGGTGTACTATCCATTGTGGGAGGAATATGTTTCTCTCCCCTTCTTCCCTCCACCCTCATTATTCTCTCCTCCTAGCTAATTAAAAAAGATCTCTTCCCTTTCACTGCTTTTTTTTCCTTCCCTTTCTTCTCCCTTCTTTTGCTTTGCGAATTCACTGACACTTGTTTGTGAATTATTTAGTGGAAGAAATATGACTTGGAATGGACTCTCTGTGTGTCTCTCTTTTCTCCTTTCCTTTATACTCTTGCAATGTCTATAATTTATAGTGGACAGTAGATTTGCATAATTGTCTGTTATTGCTTTGTCTTTTGTTCTTCTCTTCTTTTTCCTTTTCTTTCTTTCTTTTTTTCTTGGACTGGAGGTGTTGTTTGGCTAACTGACATTGGTTGAACTGCATAAATCTTTCCTTCAGTTGCTACTGTTGTACTTTCTGAGGTTTGTGACTACATTTGTGAAAAGACTTTAGTTTAGTGTGGCTTGTACTCAAAACACAACTGAAGAATGACAGAACAGAAGAATACAAACTACATAAAAAAAAAAAAAAGGTTAAATCAAGAGCAAATAAAACTGCTACCACAATGAATCAGGACAGGAGCCCAGAAAAAACTTCAAATCAGTCAGAAGTAACCATAGATAAGAGAAGTATGCAAGCAATACTAACCCAAGTAATCACAGAAATGAAGACAACTATGGAGGAAAGGGCTATCAGAATTAGGAAAACAACAGATGAGACCCTCAAGGAAAACACAAGCTACTTAAAGGTAATCAGAGAACTGAAAGTTGAAATAGCTGATCTAAAAGGCCAATTAGCAGAAGAAGCTAATACTATAACTGAACTGAAGAAAGAAGCTGAGGGAAGGGAAAGCAGGCTAACAGAAGCAGAAAATAGAATTAGCCAAACAGAGGATGAGCTAGAGAAAACTAAGAAAGAGGTAAAAGAGTCCAAAGAGAGAGACACGGAAAACAACAAAAGAGACATATGGGATGATCTCTTGTATAACTGGCCCATCAGAGGAAGAAAGAGAGGAAGGGAAGTAAAAATCCTAGAGGAAATAATAGAAGAAAACTTTCCAGACCTAAACAACAGAAAGGACATTAAGATTCAAGAGGCCCAGAGAGTCCCAAACAGAATCAACCCAGACCTGAAGACACCAAGACATCATAGATACAATGAAAAGAAGCAAGGATAAAGAAAGGATCCTAAAGGCTGCAAGAGAAAAACAAAAAGTCACATACAGGGGAAAACCCATAAGATTATCAGCAGAGCTTTCTCTCCTCTCCTCTCCTCTCCCAGATCAACTAGGAATACCAAAGGAGACCACCCGGACCGAAACAAGACAGGACTAGAATGACCACAGAAACCCAGTAAATCACCCGTGAGTACAAACACGCGTGGCTGGTGACAGAGAGGAGAGAGGGGCCTAAGGAGAGATTAAGTGACTGCTAACAGTTCGACAGTTTGTCAGTGGAGACACCACCTCCAGTCTGCTCCACCAACAAGGGGACAGCTGAAGGGAGGAAAGGACTCCCCAGAGACTCACCAAGTACAACTCTGAGTCTCCATTGCTACTACCCTCAGAATCTGGAGCAGCAACAGGGAGGGACACCAGGGCACAGAGATCTAACCGGGAAACTCAGGAGAAGACCTATACCTCGGTGGCATAGCTGAAGGGCTGTGAAAGTCTCTTTGCATAACCACTGGATTATCTCTGCCACACCCTGCTTTATCTCTTGGTCAGGAGTCATTGATTAAGCCAAGAAGCCTATTGATAGTTTAAAAGCCCTCAGGCTACCATAGCCTACAGGGGAAAAAAAAAAAAGGCTTTTACACCACTGAACTCCAACTCAGGGATTGAAAAACCTCTTAACTTATATAAAATGGTTAAAACAACAAGAAAAAATAATGGAGACTCGAACCAGGACAAGAGTCCAGCTAAAAGTCCTCCAGAGGGCAAAGCACAAAACAACGAGTTCAACATCCAAACATTAGCTAAGGAAATAATAACAGGAGTGAGTAAAGAATTTGAAAAAATTGTAATCAGAACTGCAGGAACAACAAATGAGAATATGGAAGAAAATTCTAATTATCTCATGGTTATTAGAGAGCTGAAAGCTGAAATTGCTGAGCTAAGAAGGCAACTAGCTGAACAAGCTAAAACAGTATCAGAGCAGGGCAACAAAATAGATGAACTCCAGAAAGCAGTAGAGGGCAGAGAGAATAGAATCAATGAGGCTGAAGACAGAATTAGCAAGATTGAGGATGAATTAGAGACAACTAAAGAAGAAGTAAGAGATCTCAAAAAGAGATTAAGAGATGCTGAAAACAACAACAGAGTCCTATGGGATGACTTCAAAAGAAACAATATATGCATTATTGGCTTACCAGAGGAAGAAAGAGAAGGAGAGGAAGAAAGCATTCTCCAGGCCATAATAGCTGAAAATTTCTCTAGTCTAGACAACACCAAAGACATAAAGATTCAAGAAGCCCAGAGGGTCACAAACAGAATTAACCCAGACCTAAAGACACCAAGACATGTCATACTTAGAATGGAAAGGAATAAGGATAAAGAAAGGATCCTCAAGGCTGCAAGAGAAAAACAAAGAGTCACCTACAAAGAAAAACCCATAAGATTAGCAGCAGACTTCTCCATACAAACACCACAGGCCAGAAGAGAATGGCAAGATATCTATCGAGTGCTCAATGAGAAAGGCTTTCAGCCAAGAATACTATATCCTGCTAGACTGTCATTCAGACTAGATGGAAGCATCAAAACCTTCTCAGACAAGCAACAGTTGAAGGAAGCAACCATCACCAAGCCTGCCTTGAAAGAAGTTCTGAAAGTTTTCCTATAAACAACCAGACCACCACAAATAGAACATATATCAAAACACTCTAAAACTCTACAAGAATGGCGTTAAAATATCTTCAATCTTTGATATCAATAAATGTCAATGGCCTGAATTCACCTATTAAAAGACACAGAGTAGGAAGATGGATCAGAAAACACAACCCAACAATATGTTGTCTACAGGAAACTCACCTAACGCAACAAGACAAACACAGACTTAAAGTGAAAGGATGGAAAACTATCATTCAAGCCAATGGCCCACAAAAAAGGGCAGGAACAGCTATTCTCATATCTGACATGATAGACTTTAAAATAGATAAGATTAAAAAAGATAGGAATGGACACAACTTAATGCTCAGAGGATCAGTCAATCAAGAGGACTTAACAATTATTAACATCTATGCACCCAATGAGAAGCCATCTAAATACATCAAACTTCAACTGAAAGAGCTACAGAAATATATTAACAGTAACACAATCATAGTAGGGGACTTCAACACCCCACTATCTCAACTTGACAGATCATCCAGGCAGAAAATCAGTAAAGACATAAGGGAGCTAAATGAAGAGATAGATAACCTAGAACTATTGGACATTTTCAGAGTCATTCAGAGCAAGTTGTGGTATATATACACAATGGAATACTACTCAGCTGTAAAAAATGGTGACTTCACCGTTTTCAGCCGATCTTGGATGGACCTTGAAAAAATCATGTTGAGTGAAATAAATCAGAAACAGAAGGATGAATATGGGATGATCTCACTCTCAGGCCGAAGTTGAAAAACAAGATTAGAAAAGAAAACACAAGTCGAACCTGAAATGGAATTGGAGTATTACACCAAAGTAAAAGATTCTGGGGTGGGTGGGTGGGTGGGGAGAATACAGGTCCATGAAAAATGATGAATTAAATAGTGGGGGTTTTATTGCTAAATGGGAATCTGGGGAATGTTATGCATGTAAAAAAAAACAAGAAGTAGAAACGCAAAGCAGAAATTGACTGAGTTTGGAGTATGGCACCAAAGTAAGAAAGCAGAAGTATACTAGAGTTTGCAGTGAGTATCTCCCTAATACTTCCTCTCCACTTTTCCAAGCTTTGCGTCCATGATTGCTCAACAATTTGTTTGGCTTTGTATGTTAACTCTCTTTTCAGTCACCAGGTTCCAGGTATCATCAGGATGCCGGCCAGACTTCCCTGGATTGAAGACACCACCAATGTGTCCTGGAGCTCAGCTTCCCCAGAGACCCATCCTACTAGGGAAAGAGAGAGGCAGACTGGGAGTATGGACCGACCAGTCAACGCCCATGTTCAGCGAGGAAGCAATTACAGAAGCCAGACCTTCTACCTTCTGCAACCCTCAATGACCCTGGGTCCATGCTCCCAGAGGGATAGAGAATGGGAAAGCTATTGGGGGAGGGGGTGGGATATGGAGATTGGGTGGTGGGAATTGTGTGGAGTTGTACCCCTTCTACCCTATGGTTTGTTAATTAATCCTTTCTTAAATTAAAAAAAAAAAGTTCAAAAAAAAAAAAAAAAAAAAGAAAACACAAGTAGAACCTGAAATGGAATTGGCGTATTGCACCAAAGTAAAAGACTCTGGGGTGGGTGGGTGGGTGGGGAGAATACAGGTCCATGAAAGATGATGAATGACATAGTGGGGGTTGTACTGTTAAATGGGAATCTGGGGAATGTTATGCATATACAAACTATTGTATTTACTTCTTCTTCTAGCATTTGCCATTGTATTTACTGTTGAATGTAAAACATTAATTCCCCAATAAAGAAATAAATTATTTAAAAAAAAACAAGAGAAAAAGAAAAAAAAAAAGATTATCAGCAGACTTCTTCACTCAAACTCTAAAAGCCAGAAGAGAATGGCAAGATATCTATAGAGTCCTGAATGAAAAAGGGTTTTAACCAAAGACAATATATCCTTCTAGACTTTCATTCAAACTAGATGGAGTCATCAAAACTTTCTCAGACAAACAACAGTTAAAGGAGGCAACCATCACCAAGCCTGCCCTGAAAGAGGTTCTGAGACCTCTTATAAACAAGAACATCACCATAATACTTGTCATATATGGGCACAAATAAAAAATTGTTGAATAATGGCACTGCAATACATAAAATCTATAACATCAATAAATGTCAATGGCTTAAATTCACCCATTAAAAGGCACAGAATGGGAGGATGGATCAGAAAACATAACCCAACCATACTCTGTGTGCCAGAATCCCACCTGACCCAACAAGACAAACATAGACTTAAAGTGAAAGGATAGAAAACTATCATACAGGCTAATGGACTACAAAAAAAAAAAAAAAAAAAAAAGGGCAGGTACAGCCATTCTCATCTCTGACACAATAGACTTTAAATTACATAAAGTAATAAAAGATAGGCAAGGACATTACCTAATTATTAGAGGATCAATCAACCAAGAAGATTTAACAATTATTAACATCTAGGCACTCAACGAGGGACCATCTAAACACAGCAAACACCTACTGAAAGAACTATAAAAATACATCAATAGTAATACAACAATGGTGGCAGATTTCAACACCCCACTCTCACACTCAGACAGATCAGCTATGCAGAGAATCAACAAAGAAGCATAAGAATTAAATGAAGAGATGGAAAGACTAGACCATCTGGACATTTTCAGAGATTTTCATCCCCCCAAACTGGAATATACATTCATTTCAAATCCACACAGCACATCCTCAAGAATAGACCACATATTAAGCCACAAAGACAGTATCAACATATTCAAGAGCATTGAAATCATACTAAACATCTTCTCAGACCACAGTGGAGTAAAGCTAACATTTAACAAAGAAAATTACTAAAAGTCACAAAATTTGGAAACTCAGCAACATGCTGCTTAATAACCACTGGGTCAGAGAGGCACTCAAGCAAGAAATTCAAATGTTCCTGGAAAAAAATGAAAATGAAGATACAAGCTATCAAAATATTTGTGACACAGCTAAAGCAGTATTGAGAGGGAAACTCATCATACAATCACACATTACAGAACAAAAAAAAAGTTCAAATAAATGGCCTGACTGCATGCCTTAAGGACTTAGAGGAAGAGGGACAAAGGAACACTAAAGCAACCAGATGGATGGAAATCACTAAAATTAGAGCAGAAATAAACTAAATTGAAAATAAGAACCATACAGAAGAATGAAGTCAAATGTTTGCTCTTTGAAAAATTAAATAAAATTGACAACCTCCTAGCCAGACTCACTAAAAAAAAAAGGGAGACTCAAATAAATAGAATTGTAAACAATAGAGGAGATATCACAATAGACACCACAGAAATCCAGAATATCATGCAAAACTTTTATGAAGAACTATATGCCACCAAGCTAGAGAATCTGAAAGAAATGGAAGAATTCCTAGAAACAAATTGTAGTGCTATGAACATAGGTATACATTTACCAGTATTTTCTATCCTTTAAAATTTCTGTAGAGAAAGCAGCTGGCAGTCTTATGAGATTCCTGAATAGATTACTCTTTGTTTTTTCTCTAGTAGCCTTAAAATATTATTTGTCTTTTTTACTATTTTACTATTTTTACTATTTTAATTATTACATGTTTTGGTGAACCCAAGTTTAGATTCACTTTTCTTAGAGCTCTTTGAGATTCCTAAGTCTAGGAGTCTGTCTCCCTCCTAATTTGGGGGAATGTCTAAACTTTATATATTAATTATTTCCCTTTTCCTCTTTCTTCTCAGTCTTTCATGTTGTGATGTGAATATTATCTCATTGCTCTTTTATATTACTTTAATTTGTTTAATTTTTTTCTCTTTTGCTATTGTTTTTTTGGGGGGGTTGGGGTGACTTCCTGTAAATTAATTTCATATTTTCCACTTCAGTTTTTGGTGCCTGCTTTATTGCAGGTGTTCTCTTCTACTGTATATGTTTTGCTTAGTTACTGTGTTCTTTATTCTTTTGATCACTGCTGTGAATTTTTCTATAATTCTCCTTATAATTTATCTGCATTTGTTGCAATCTTCCTCCATCACACACACACACACACACACACACACACACACATTCTCAATTGGTGAGCATCCATAGGACCATTGCTTGAAATCTTCATCAGGATTTGAGCTACCTTGGTACATCATTGTAGTTAATTTACTGTGTCTACCCATTATGTTTGATACTAGGTGAAGACCAGGAGCTGAATAGGATAATAGGAATTGAGTTGTGTAATAAAAGTCAAGCTGGAAAGCAAGAACTAAGCTGAGTGCCAGAAGCTGGTGGCAGGTGCTAAACCCACAATGAGTGGCAATGAATGGTAAAGGCTATACCAGGGCAAGTGTCAATGACAGGAGCAGTGGCTGACTGCAGCAAAGAAGTCTGGCCAGGTGGTGTGGGACTGAGCAGGAGATGACTCTTTACCTTTGTTGAGGAATTCTGTCCTTGTTGCCTGAATTCTGGGGCTTTTCTCTTGTTGTTAGTTTATCTGAATTCTCTCTTCCTCTTGATGCTGACAGCAGTAGTTTTTGTGGTGGTGACAATGAGGAGAAACAGGATATGCTAGCCTACTACTATCTTGGTCATCAGTACATAATTTCTTGCTGCTTGTCTCTTCATTTTAATTGGTCTATAGATAATTTTTAAAAAATTATTTATAAAATGGAAATATTGAAAGGAATATAGGATAAAAGGTGTAAATTTCCACACAATCCTCACTCCTAGAACTCTGTATCCAATACACTCCCCTGGTAGCTTCCCTATTCTTCATCCTTCTGGGAGTATGAACCCGGGATCACTGTGGGGTACAGAAGATGGAATGTCTGGCTTCTGTAATTGCTTCTCCATTGAACATATTTTATTTCTCTTTTGAAATCTTCAGGGTTGAGGATTATAGTGGCCTATAGAATTTTCCCTCTTATCACTATGTAAGGTCTTTATTTATCCTGGCAATATTCCTTTTCTGAAATCAACCTTGATATTATTTTGCCAACAATCTTAACAGCTCTTTTGTACCTTTTAAATCTAGATCTTGATTATTTTATAATTTGCTTCCTATATCACATGATCTCATATATGGGCTCCAGGAAACAAAGCAAAAGACAATATATGGTGAATTTTCCAATAGACTATAGTTTGTAACAGTAGATTTGGGAACTAGGAAGTGGAAAGGGAGGATTACTAAGGGAAGGTTGGGACTTAAGTCTCTATAGTGGAATGTGATGACATTTGAGAGTGAAATACACTAATGCCTGTCTTGGGAAAATATGGAAATGTATCCTTGTGACAGTGAAAATCCTATAAATCAATATTTCATCAATTAGTGATATTGAGTTAGAGAAAATATTTCTTTCTTATTTTGAATAACAACTAATTATTACTTAATATCAACTGTTGTCAGTTAATTATTCAATGCACCATTTTGTTTCCATTCTCACATTATCAGTGATTCATTGTTTAAATTATCTTAGTTTTCCTGGACTTTAAAGTGTACATTTTAATTAGTCACTTGTCTTCAAATAATATGTCATTTAATCTATAAGTACTTTACAGTAGTACATTCCCAATTCCTCCTTCCCCTTCTTTTATTTATCTTTATTTATGTATTGAATAGAGACAGCCAGAAATCGAGAGAGAAGGGGGTGTTAGGAAGAGAGAGAGAAAGAGTCACCAGCAGCAGCACTGCTTCACCACTTGAAGTCTCCCTGCAGGTGGGAAATAGGGGTGGTCCCTGTGTATTGTAACACGTGTGCTCAACCAAGTGTGCCACCGCCTGCCCCCTTCCCATTCTTTTAATCATTAATATTATACATATTCTTTTAAACATAGCAAAGCAAAATGCATTTTTATTTTCCATAAAAACTTCTTAGTTTGTCTAGAACAATTAAAATAAGAAAAATATTCAATTTATTCCTTTTAAAAGTTAATTTCTTTTCTAGTGTTCTTCATTTATTATTGTAGAGTAAAGTTTTTTTAATAACACTTCCTCTGTCTAAAGAACTTCACTTCCCCAACAACAAAAGTCCTGGACCAGATGGCTTCACAAATGAATTCTACAAAACTTTCAGGAAACAGTTATTACCCATACTTCTTAAGCTATTCCATAAGATCAAAGAAACAGGAATACTCCCTTCCACCTTCTATGAAGCCAACATCACCCTGATACCAAAAGCTGATAGGGACAGAACAAAAAAGGAAAACTACAGACCAATATCGCTGATGAACACAGATGCCAAAATATTAAACAAGATCTTGGCCAACCGGATACAGCAACATATCAAAAAGATTGTTCATCATGACCAAGTGGGATTCATCCCAGGAATGCAAGGCTGGTTCAACATTCGTAAGTCAATCAATGTCATTCACCACATCAATAAAAGCAAAGCCAAAAACCACATGATTATCTCAATAGATGCAGAGAAAGCCTTTGACAAAATCCAACACCCATTCATACTCAAAACTTAACAAAAAATGGGAATAGATGGGAAATTCCTCAAGATAGTGGAGTCTATATATAGCAAACCTACAGCCAACATCATACTCAATGGACAGAAGCTGAAAGCATTCCCCCTCAGATCGGGGACTAGACAGGGCTGTCCACTGTCACCGTTACTCTTCAACATAGTATTGGAAGTTCTTGCCATAGCAATCAGGCAAGAGAAAGAAATCAAAGGAATACAGATTAGAAGGGAATAAGTCAAGCTCTCATATTTGCAGATGATATGATAGTATACATAGAAAAACCTAAAGAATCCAGCAGAAAACTACTGGAAGTTATTAGGCAATATAGCAAGGTATCAGGCTACAAAATCAATGTACAAAAATCAGTGGCATTTCTTTATGCAAACACTAAATCTGAAAGAAGACATCCAGAAATCACTCCCATTTACTATTTCAGCAAAATCAAACAAATACCTAGGAATAAAGTTGACCAAAGAAGTGAAAGACTTGTATGCTGAAAACTATGAGTCGCTACTCAAGGAAATAGAAACTGATACCAAGAAATGGAAAGATATCCCATGCTCATGGATTGGAAGAATAAATACCATCAAAATGAATATTCTCCCCAGAGCCATATACAAATTTAATGCAATACCCATCAAAGTTCCACCAAGATTCTTTAAGAGAATAGAACAAACACTACAATCATTTATCTGGAACCTGAAAACACCTAGAATTGCCAAAACCATCTTGAGGAAAAGAAACAGAAATGGAGGCATCACACTCCCATACCTTAAACTATATTATAAAGCCATTATCATCAAAACAGCATGGTACTGGAACAAAAATAGGCACACAGACCAGTGGAACAGAATTGAAAGCCCAAAAATAAATCCCAACACCTATGGGCACCTAATATTTGATAAGGGGGCCCAAAGTATTAAATGGAAAAAGGAGACTCTCTTCAATAAATGGTGCTGGGAAAACTGGGTTGTAACATGCAGAAGAATGAACTTGCACCACTTTATCTCATCAGAAACAAAAATCAACTCCAAATGGATCAAAGACCTCGATGTCAGACCAGAAACAATCAAATACTTAGAGTAAAACATTGGTAAAACACTTTCCCATCTACACCTCAAGGACATCTTTGATGAATCAAACCCAATTGCAAGGAAGACTAAAGCAGAAACAAATCAATGGGACTACATCAAATTGAAAAGCTTCTGCACATCCAAAGAAACTATTAAACAAAGAGATCCCTCACAGAGTGGGAGAAGATCTTCACATGCCATACATGAGACAAGAAACTAATCACCAAAATATATAAAGAGCTCAGCAAACTTAGCACCAAAAAAGCAAATGACCCCATCCAAAAATGGGCAGAGGATATGAACAAAACATTCACTACAGAGGAGATCCAAAAGGCTAACAAACATATGAAAAACTGCTCTAGGTCACTAAGTGTCAGAGAAATGCAAATTAAGACAACACTAAGATACCACCTCACTCCTGTAAGAATGGCATACATCAAAAAGGGCAGCAGCAACAAATGCTGGAGAGGTTGTGGGGACAGAGGAACCCTTTTACATTGCTGGTGGGAATGTAAATTGGTCCAGCCTCTGTGGAGAGCAGTCTGGAAAACTCTCAGAAGGCTAGACATGGACCTTCCATATGATCCAGTAATTCCTCTCCTGGGGTTATACCACAAGAAGTTCATAACACCCAACCAAAAAGAGGTGTGTACTCCTATGTTCATAGCAGCACAATTCATAATAGCTAAAACCTGGAAGCAACCCAGGTGCCCAACAACAGATGAGTGGCTGAGAAAGCTGTGTTATATATACACAATGGAATACTATGCAGCTATCAAGAACAGTTAACCCACCTTCTCTGACCCATCTTGGACAGAGCTAGAAGGAATTATGTTAAGTGAGCTAGGTCAGAAAGATAAAGATGAGTATTGGATGATCCCACTCATCAACAGAAGCTGAGTAAGAAGATCTGAAAGGGAAACTAAAAGCAGGACCTGACCAAATTGTAAGTAGGGCACCAAAGTAAAAACCCAGTGGTGAGGGGTAGACATGCAGCTTCCTAGGCCAGTGGGGGGAGGGAGTGGGTTGGAAGGATGGGTCACAGTCTTTTGGTGGTGGGAATGGTATTTATGTACACTCCCAGCAAAATGTAGACATATAAATCACTAGTTAATTAATTTGAGAGGGGTAAAATTAATTGTACGTCTCAAAGTTTTTCAAAACACAAACTGAATCTTTTTAATATATAGGCTGTGTATTTGATATGCAGACTCTCTCAAAAGCCTAGACCAAGTAGATCAGAAGCATCCAATAGCACAGCTATATACAAGATACTGGGTACTGTACAGCAAACCCTAACAAAAGGACTTTTCAAAGTTAACCCAATTAACAAATAATGTGATGATAACATTAACTATAGTTTGTCTTTTTGAACCCTAAGACAGCAGGAACCTCACATCTCCACTATAGAGCCCCTAATTACTCCTGTCCTGGAACCCTTGGATAGGACCCACTTTCCCCTATGCCTCTCCCAATCCATATCAAATAATATTGCATCCGCCGATCACAACCTAACCAATGCAATGATTGCCACCTCAACATGCTTCACTTCAGACTGTGTCCAGAGACTTCACATGTGGAATGACAACCCTTCAGCTTCATTACTCGGGTGAGACCTTTCCTTTCATAGTATACTCTAATTTCATCTCAGGTGGTTCATTTTCTAACAAAGTCCCAAAACCTTGATATACACCAGTTTCTGTGAAAGAGAGCATATCTTCACACGTATCTATAAACTACTGCAATTACAGGTATATATTTATACCTGAAAGCAGAAGTACACTAGAGTTTGCAGTAAGTACATCCCTAACACTTCCTCTCCACTATTCCAAGCTTTGGGTCTATGATTGCTCAACAATTTGTTTGGCTTTGTATGTTAACTCTCTTTTCAGTCACCAGGTTCCAGGTATCATCAGGATGCCGGCCAGACTTCCCTGGATTGAAGACACCACCAATGTGTCCTGGAGCTCAGCTTCCCCAGAGACCCATCCTACTAGGGAAAGAGAGAGGCAGACTGGGAGTATGGACCGACCAGTCAACGCCCATGTTCAGCGGGTAAGCAATTACAGAAGCCAGACCTTCTACCTTCTGCAACCCACAATGACCCTGGGTCCATGCTCCCAGAGGGATGGAAAATGGGAAAGCTATCAGGGGTGGGGGTGGGATATGGAGATTGGGTGGTGGGAATTGTGTGGAGTTGTACCCCTCCTACCCTATGGTTATAAAAAAAAAGAACTTCACTTAACACCTCACCTGTACTTCTATTGAATGAATTCATTATTTTTCTTGTCAGAGAAAGTTTATGCTTGTTCCTCATTATTTTTTCCTACTTTTGGAAGACATCTTCATCAGTTATAAAATTCTGAATTGACAGACTTCCCCCCAAGATCTATAAAGATGTCACTTTATTTTCTGGTTTCCTTAGCACTTGACAAGAAGTCTTCTTTAATTTTTGTCATTTTTCCATATGAAATGTGTTTTCTATCTTCTTATTGTCTTTAAATCTTGGATTTTCAGTAGTTCGAGTATTTTGTATTTAAATTTTGTTATTAATTTTTAAAAATATGTCATTTATTTCATGGGACAAAAAAAGAGAAAGATGGAGAGGGTAGGGAGAAGAATAAAGAAAAGGAAAAGGAAGAAAAAGAAAGACAGGAAGGAGTAGGAGAAGAGGAAGAGAAAGACAGGAAGGAGTAGGAGAAGGAGGAAAATGAGAAGGAGGAACAGGAGAAGGAATTAGAGGGAGAATTTTATTATGGTAAGCGACATAGCACAGTGGATAAAAGTTTAGATTCTCAAGCATGAAGTCTCGAGTTCAGTACCCCATATTGTAGCTGCCTGAATGATGTTCTGGTTCACTATCTTTCATTAATAAATAATCAATATTTAGAAAGATTTCCTGCTATTAGTTTGTTGCTCTTAGTGTGTCTCAAAGTCTGTGGGTACTTGTTTTGCATATTTGGTTGCATCCATATTTAGTGCATATATACTGATGATAGCAATATCTTCTTGTTGAACAGATACTTTGATCATTATGCTCCATCTATGTCTCCTGGTACCATTTAAAAACTAAAATCTCCCAGACCTTCCACCTTCTGCATCCCATAAAGAATTTTGGTCCATATACCCAAAGGAGTAAATGTTAGGAGATGATGACCAAAGAGGACTCTGAACTCTAATTTCATCAGGACTCGAAGAGAGAAGAGATAGGAAGAAATGAACACTCAGAAGTAGAAGGTGTGACTTAGAAAGGAAGAGAAGGCAAGATCATAGGAAATGCTAAATATATATATATATATATATATATATATATATATATATATATAGGCAGATAGTTATAGAAATAATAGTCAACCCATATCTGTGATCTTCAGAGAAGTAATGCAGTTTCCAATGGGGACACAGAACTCTGGTGGTGGGAAAGGTGTGGAATTATAGCCCTATTATCTTTTTTTAAGTTTTTATTTATTTATTTTCCCTTTTGTTGCCCTTGTTGTTTTTATTGTTGTATTTATTATTCTTGTCGTCGTTGTTAGATAGGACAGAGAGAAATGGAGAGAGGAGGGGAGGACAGAGGGGGAGAGAAAGATAGACACCTGCAGGCCTGCTTCACCGCCTGTGAAGTGACTCCCCTGCAGGTGGGGAAAGGGGGGCTCAAACCAGGATCCTTACTCCGGTCCTTGCCTTTTGCGCCACGTGCGCTTAAGCCGCTGTGCTACTGCCCGACTCCCTATAGCCCTATTATTTTATGATTTTGTAAATAAATATTAAATCACTAATAAAAACAAAATCTCATTTATTTTATTTGATAAGAGAATAGTATCTCTTGTTCTTCTCTCTAGATTATCAGCTTGTCACACTTTTTTTTTTTTTTTTTGCCTCCAGGGTTATTGCTGGGGCTTGGGTTATTGCTGCTCCTGGAGGCTATTTTTTCCCTTTTGTTGCCCTTGTTTATCGTTGTTATTGGATAGGATAGGATAGGATAGGATAGGATAGGATAGGATAGGATAGGATAGGATAGGATAGGATATGGAAAAATTGAGAGGAGGGAAAGGCAGAGAGGGAGGGAGAGCGATAGACACCTGCACACCTGCTTCACCACCTGCAGGTGGGGAGCTAGGGGCTCAAACTGGATCCACATGGCTTTGGACCATGTGTGCTTAACACCCTGCGCTTCCACTCACCCCCCTTTTAATGTATTTTATTATATTTATTTACTGGATAGAGACAGCAAGAAATCAAGAGGGAAGGTGGTGATAAAGAGGGAGAGATAGAGAAACACCTGCAGCACTGCTTCACTACTTGCAAAGCTTTCCCCTACAGGTGGAGACCAGGGGCTCAAACCCGGGTTCTTGAGCATTATAACATGTACGCGAGGAGTGTCACCACCCCACCCCACCGTTCTTTTTTCTCATTTTTAAAATATTTTTTCTTTTTTATTAGTAGTTTCATCATGGTTTACTATATTACAGGGGTATACTTCCACACTGCCCCTACTACTAAAGTTCTGTGATTCCCTCCACCATGATAATGACCATCAAGTTTTCAAAAAGCCTTAGAGAATTTAACTCCTCCATTTTTTGTATGTTTTTTAAGTTCATGTATTTCAATTCCTATATTCCATATATGAAGTCAATGATCTCACAGTTGTCTTTCCCTTCCTTATTCACTTTACTAAGCATAATCACTTCTAGTTTCATCCATTTTTCTTTTTTCCTTTCTCTTTCTTCCTTCTCTTTCTCCTCTACCACATCTCCTCTTCCTTCTCCTCTTCTTCATCATCTTCCTCCTCCTTTTCCTCCTCCCCCTCCCCTTTATGGATCCATCATTCCTGGCAGCCAATTTCCCCCATTTTTTCTATTTTATTAGATTGGACAGAGAGAATTTAAGAAGGTATGGGGAGATAGAGAGGAAGAAAGGCAGAGAAACATCTGCAGATCTGTTTTTACCACTTGTGAAGCTTCCACTGTGCAGCTGGGGAACAGGGGCTCATACCCAGGCCTTTGCACATAGTTACATGTGCACTTAACCAGGTGTGACACTGCTCAATCACCCAAATTCATATATTTTGACCCAAAGGACACAATACAATCCTTCTGAATTGCAGAGCAGTATTCCACTGAATATGTGTCCCATAACTTCTTAATTCATTCATTATTCTTTCTACTCCTTGACAATTGTGGATAAAGCGGCTATGAACATAGGGGTGTTTGGGTCCCTTGGCATTAGTGCTTTCAAGTCATTTGGGTATATGCCTGGGGATTATCCAACCAGCAACTCTGGGTTGTCTTATTGGTGAACTCAGACTATTCCCATTTAGGGTAATTATCAATACTCTGAAGATTAATTTTACTGCCATTCTGCTTTTGATTTTTTTTCTCCTTTTGTATGAGTAGAGCTCTGCTCTGTAATTTGTTTTGAGACTCCCATGAGGGTTGTATCCAAGTTAACAATTGCTAAAGCAGCCATTGTATGCTGATTTTGACTTAGTGTGATTTGACTGTACTGCTGTTATTCACTTCTCTCTTCACTGTTGTGTTTTAGTATCACCTCTGCTCCTGTTGATCATGTTTCTGGTTTTATTTTGGAACCAGAACCTTGTTCAGTTGTGTGTTCCTTCTTTTTTTTGTGGAACTTCTTTCAACAATTCTTGGAAGGTTGGTCTGGACGCAACTAGCTTTTGTACATCTAACAAAGTATTTCTTCTTCATATTTGAATGGTAATTTTCTTGGGTAAAGTACTCATGGCTTGCAGTTCTTATTTTTCAGTTCTTTTAAAAATATTTATTTATTTATTCCCTCTTTTGTTGCCTTTGATATTTTATTGTTGTAGCTATTACTGTTGTTGTTATTGATGTCATTGTTGCTGGATAAGACAGAGAGAAATGGAGAGAGGAGGGGAAGGCAGAGAGGGGGAGAGAAAGATAGACACCTTCAGACCTGCTTACCGTCTATGAAGTGAATCCCCTGCAGGTGGAGAGCCAGGGGTTCGAACTGGGATCCTTATGCCAGTCCTTGTGCTTTGCGCCACCTGAGCTTAACCCGCTATGCTCTGTGTTACTGCCTGACTCCCTTTTTAGTACTTTTAATATGTTGTTACATTTTCCCCCTAACCAATAGGATCTCTTTTGAGAAGTTTGATGAGAGTGTGGTTGTATCAAATTTATATGATACTTTTTCAAGTACCTTGCAATACTTTTTTAGTTACTGACTTCTGTTAACTTCATGATGATGTCTTATGGTAGATTCATTAATTTAAGTTTTTTTATCTACTTCTTGAAAATTTATGTACTGGTCATTCCCCAGATTTAAAAACTTAAAAATATTTTTTATTATCTTTTTTTTTATTAATTAGATAGAGATAGCCAGAAATCAAGAGGGTGGGGGGGTGATAGAGAGAGAGAGACAAACACCTGCAACAATGCTTCACCACTCATAAAGTTTTCCCCCTGCAGGTGGGAACGGGGGGCTTGAATCTGGGTCATGTGCACTCAACCAGATGTGCCATTACTCAGCCCCCAGATTTGAAAACTTTGCAGCTGTTGTTTCTTTGAATTTGATGTCTTCACTACATCTTGATTTTTCCCTGACACCTAATGCAGTTAGCATAATACAGTTCACTTATCCAGGAATTCAATCAGAAAATGTCTCGGGGCCAGGCAGTGGCGCACCTGGTTGAGTGCACATATTACAATGCATAAGGACCCAGGTTCAAGGCCCTATTCCCCATCTGTGGGGGGAGAAGGAGAAGCTTCACAAGTCATGAAATAGTGCTGCAGGTATCTTTCTTTCCCTCTTAACCTCCCCCTCCCCTTTCAATTTCTCTCTGTCTCTATCTAACATAAATAAATAATTAAAAAAAGAAATTGTCTCAATTTTCTTATTCATGTGCAGAGACCTTTCAGTTCTTACTGTGGCTGATTTCTCCCAAAAGTTCCTTCATTGAGGTAGAGGAACTTGGTTATATTGTTGCCTCTGGACTAAATTTTCAGTCCTAGATGAATTCTTTTCTACCAAAGGTTAGTCTTTGTGGATAGTTCAGTACTTTGGCCCTTTGGAGAATTCTCTTTTGCCAAGATTTAAATTCTAGCAGTCTCTGCTCTGTCCTTGAGTAGAGTTTTGGCCCATTGTTTCTAGCTGTAATCATGGCTCAGCCACTGTCACCTCCATACCTCCTTCCAGGTATTAATTTAACTTCATAGAGTAAGTGTGACTTCAGGCAAATACTACTGTTCTGCTGAGATATTTCTATGATTTTTTAAATACCTTGTTAGTTAGGAGAATATAGTGCACTTGTGACTATTTTACCATGGTTTTCCCTCCAGTATGTTTTCCCTCCAGTCTTATGAGTCTTTGAAGGCACTTTTCTTTTATGGATTGTGTATACTCAGACCAAAAATACAAACGCTGTTCATATTCTTCCACAGGTAAAATGATTATTTTCTTCTCTCCCAGAATCAATTTAAGCTTAATAGAAAAATTATCATCTTACAAAGCATTCTTCCATAAAAGAAGAAGAAAAAAAATGGAAGTATCTGTACTGTGAATGAGAATTCTTTTCCAGTTGAAAGAGGTTCCTACACCTTGCTTTTTTCATTCTCCTATTTATTTATATTATTGTCACATAAGCAAAATCCATTTTGATCAAGGACAAGAATAGAGGTTGTTATTTTTATTTAAACTAGAGAAAATAATAGATTATGGTATGATCGATGTCTACTAGTATGTAGTCATCATTCTAAGATAAATTGCTTTCATTATCCTCAGGTTTCAATGCCTTTTTGGAAGAAGACATCTTTTCTACTATAGTCATAAATTTTATTTATAGAAAATTAATTAAAGCATCTTCATATCCTTAGTCTCATACATAGACTGTGTGTGACATTAACCAAAACAAATGACTTCCAGAAGGCAACTGGAATTGAAATATAGACCATGAATAAATGTATTTCTCATTTTTTACAGTGGTAGTGATTTGGAAGGCAAGCTAATAAAAATAAGTTATTTACTTACTAAAGCAGCAACTTCTGGTAGACCTCTGTTTGAAAATTGCACCTGAAGATGATCTGATATGTTATGTTATATAGGCATTTAAAAATAATAAACTAAAACTTGTCTAATGAGACTGCTCACTCACATAAACATTTTTAAATAAATAAAATTGCATAGAATAAAAGTCTAGGTCTCTTTTACTTATTATAAAGTCAAATAAAATCAATAACAGAAGAAGATCTAATTATGTCCAAAACACAAGTAATAAAGAATTTAAAACCCTGTCCAAGGGTTCCAGGACTGGGGGAAGTAGGGGCTCTATAGTGGAGATGTGAGGTTCCTGCTGTCTTAGGGTTCAAAAAGACAATCGATAGTTAATGTTATCATCACATTATTTGGTAATTGGGTTAACTTTGAAAAGTCCTTTTGTTATGGTTTGCTGGCATGTGAAGATCTTCTCCCATTCTGTGAGGGGTCTCTATGTTTGTTTAATAGATATATACCAGTTTCTGTGAGAGAGAGCTTATGTTCACACGTATCCATAAACTACTACAAAATATATACCTGAAAGCAGAAGTACATTAGAGTTTGCAGTGAGTACCTCACCAACACTTCCTCTCCACTATTCCAAGCTTGGGATCCATGATTGCTCAACAAATTGTTTGGCTTGATATGTTAACTCTCTTTTCAATCACCAGGTTCCAGATGCCACCACAATGCTGGCCAGGCTTCCCTGGATTGAAGACCCCACCAATGTGTCCTGGAGCTCAGCTTCCCCAGAGACACACCTTACTAGGGAAAGAGAGAGGCAGACTGGGAGTATGGACTGACCAGTCAATGCCCATGTTCAGCGGGGAAGCAATTACAGAAGCCAGACCTTCTACCTTCTGCAACCCTCAATGACCCTGAGTCCATGCTCCCAGAGGGCTAGAGAATGGGAAAGCTATCATGGGAGGGGGTGGGTTATGGAGATTGGGTGGTGGGAATTGTGTGGAGTTGTACCCCTCCTACCTTATGTTTTTGTTCATTAATCCTTTCTTAAATAAAAAATTAAAAATAAAAAAGAATTTAAAACCATCCCATATGGGTGAGAGTGCTTTAATTCCCTCATAAGCAAAGTGAAGTGATGCTAAATGAACTTCTTTAACACATAGTGACTCTTAATCTCACTTAACCAACCAGGTAAAATACAACACAATTCCATTTAAATGGTTTTGAATTTTCATAGGTTAACATAATTGGTTTCCTTTTTTCAGAATGGGAAAACCTGAGAATTTCATACCTCTTTATAAAAACCTGTGAATGCTTTCTATTATCTTTATTTACTGGAGAGGGAGAGAGCCAGAAACTGAAAGGAATGGGGAGACAGAGAGAAAGATAAAGGAGCACCTTCAGCTCTGCTTCACTACTCATGAAGCTTTCCCCCTGAAGGTGGGTACCAGGCTTGAACCCAGATCTTTGCATACTGTAATGTATGTGCTTAACCAGGTGCCCCACCACCCAGCCTCTAGATACTCTGCTTTCTAGGGACAGGCCAGGTCCCTCACTAATAGCATCAACTTTACAGTTGTTAACATAACCATGAAACAAAGGAATCCAGTGAAAAATTAACAGAGGATTTCCATTAGTCTTTTATCATAACTGAGCCACAAAGTATGTGGGTAGGTGGGAAGTTATGATACAACCACAAAGAGCAACTTTGGTATAAGTAAATATTAAGGCTCCCACACTGTTAGCTAGATGTGATCCAGCTACTTAACCTATTACAATTTATCTTATGTCTAATAAGATATGACTGTTAATCGATTGTCTGCATCTAGAGAAAATGTGTAAACTGAGGGTAAATGCGTTCCTTAGCTCCCGTGGTGTTAACCAATCATCTGTCGTAGGTCTGTTGTACATGTTAATTATAGATCCTCATCTAGTTTAATTTTGTGGAGATATCATTGGTGCCAAGTCTAGTCCATATTCCAACTTCGATGTCCAGCTCAAGTCGGAGTAAAACTTCTATTTAACATGACCCCCTAAGTTTTAACATGATGCCGCTGGACATTTTAATTGAAAACAAACCCTTTCCCCTTTTGCTCTCATCTTTGAGGTTTACCACCCTGTCCTGGAGAAAAAGTAAACTAGAGGGCCAGGTGGTAGCACACCTGGTTAAACACACACAATACAGTGTACAAGCACCTGGGTTCAAGTCCCTGGTCCCCAGCTACAGGGGGAAAGCTTCACAAGTGGTAAAGTAGGGCTATAGGTGTCTTTCTATCTCTTTCCTTATCTATCTCCTCTGTCCTCTCAATTTCTGTCTCTATCCAATAATAAAATAATATTGTTGAAAGAAAGGATAAGTAAATTAGTAAAATAGGACTTTCTTTTTTCTTTCTAGGTACTTTCCAATTGCCATTCTAGTGCTGAATTTCACAGACTATTTTCAAGCATAGGTTTTCAAGCAAAGCAAGATGTCATTGCAATGATTCTCTGCTTACAGAGTAGGATTTCACACTAGGCTGCCAGCTACAAATGCATAAATTAACACTCAAATCACAATATAATCTCTACAGAGTTACAAGCTTCTGCCATGTCAAAAAATCCATCTTATTATAGAACTCGAACAAAAACGAACATTTAACTTAGAAAATTAGTATTAAAACTGATCCTATCAAGAAGCCACTGATCCCTCCATATGTCTAGAAAGGACACAAGTAGTTTATAAATCAGAGAAATGGCTTGTTTTGAGTCTTTCACATATTATTTCAGTGCAAACATATATTACTGCAGGACTGAAAACATTTGGGACTAATTGTTAGAGTTCTCTTCAGCACTTCAGTGCACTCATAAATTCCCTAGGGAATACTCAAACTGCTTTGGTGGGGCAAATTTACTAGGAACCCTTAAGAGAATATATGAATTATTGTATATAGTTGTTGATGATCTAATTTTATAGAACTATTAATACAAATGTGTGGGCTATCACTCATATATAATCTTATGAACACAAATTTCTGTGTGGGGTATGATTGATAGCCTCAGGGAGAGATCTTTTTTACTAAAAACTTTCATGGAGTAGCTTCCTTTTTTTCTTTTAAACTGATGCAGTGTTAGTGTCCAGAAATAAACTTGTGCACTTGTGGGCAATACTAAGCTGCCTCCCTTACCCAATTTTTAGTCTATATATTTTTTTTGAGAGAGGGAAAAAAGGAAGAGGAATGTAAGAGTGAGAAAGGAAGGAGAGAGAGAGAAAGAGAGAGAGAGAACTATTTCACTATCTATGGAGTTCCCTTTGCTGCTGTCCATGATGTTCCCATGTGGTAGGATAAAGTCTATGATTCATTAATGTTAAGGCTTGTGCTCTACCTGCAAAGCTGTTTCTTGGCCCTTGAAATAGGTTTCATATGTTTTATTCAGTAGAAATTTCATAACCTTAAACAGTATCTGGAATATCACATTATGGTCTGTGAAATAGTACAACAGCAATGGCTGTGCTTGGGTATTAGCGACCATTCTGTCTTAAGATGGGAATAAATAATGGACTATTTGCATAAAATTAGAAAGCAACAATAAAACTGACAAAAAGTCCATTTCTTATGCCTTTTACCAACAATTTCAAAGTTTGTGAGCTCTCCTTTTTTCTTTTTTTTTCTTATTAGGGGAGAGTGCGAATGCAGTCCCCCAGTACCACAAACTATGCGGTCGAATTTCCCACATTTGGGGGAAATCGCAGGGGTCAGCACATTCGAAGTGCAATGGATAAGCCTCGCCCTGGAAACCCACCTTCGTGATCATGGTATCTCCCTTGCCAGGTAAGTATGTGATCACTCCTTAACAGGTAGTCATCTTCATCTTCTCATTGTCTGCCTTCTCCCATCTTATTCTCCCTTTTTAAAAATAATATTAAAATTTAATTTTTTAATTTTTGGGTAGAGACTGGGAAACTGTGAAAGAAGAGGGAGATAGGAAAGGAGAGATATAGAAAGACACCTGCAGTTCTAATTCATCACTAGTGAAGCTTTTCCCTTCAGGTGGGAACCAAAGGCTCAAACCTGGGTCCTTGTACACTGTAGTGTGTGCATCTAACCAGGTGTGCCCTGCCTGGTCCTCTCCATCTTATTATCTTCCCAGATCCATACTGAATCAAGGATGCACTCCTATGAGGACACTGAGTAATACTACACTGTCTTCAGATCTATCTCAATCTGTGCTGCCCTGTACTGTAGTTTCCAATCTGGAGTTATTGTAAATTGTACAAGTGTGTGTGTGTGTGTGTGTGTGTGTGTGTGTGTGTGTGTGTGTGTGTGTAGAGAATGGACAGTCCATAGCTAGCCTGTGAACCACTTTCAATGTTTTAGATATTTACACATACTCATTGTTAAGCCCAGACTCACAACTCTCTAGTACTACAATTTTAGTTGAAATTATGTAACTTGATAAAGTAAAGCTAAGGCAAAGGCATTAGGCTATCTACATATGCTGAGTGAAACTGAACCACTATATTTCACCAAATACAAAAGTAAATTCCAAGTAGATCAAGGACTTGGATGTTAGACCACAAACTATCAGATACTTAGAGGAAAATATTGGAAGAACTCTTTTCCACACAAATTTTAAAGACATCTTCAATGAAATGAATCCAATTACAAAGAAGACTAAGGCAAGTATAAACCTATGGGACTACATCAAATTAAAAAGCTTCTGCACAGCAAAAGAAACCACTACCCAAACCAAGAGAACCCTCACAGAATGGGAGAAGATATTTACATATCATACATCAGATAAGAGTTTAATAACCAACATATATAAAGAGCTTGCCAAACTCAACAACAAGACAACAAATAAACTCATCCAAAAATGGGGGGAGGACATGGACAGAATATTCACCACAGAAGAGAACCAAAAGGCCAAGAAACACATGAAAAAATGCTCCAAGTCTCTGATTGTCAGAGAAATGCAAATCAAGACAACAATGAGATACCACTTCACTCCTGTGAGAATGTCATACATCAGAAAAGGGAACAGCAGCAAATGCTGGAGAGGGTGTGGGGTCAAAGGAACCCTCCTACACTGCTGGTGTGAATGTAAATTGGTCCAACCTCTGTGGAGAACGGTCTGGATAACTCTCAGAAGGCTAGAAATGGACCTACCCTATGATCCGATCCTGCAATTCCTCTCCTGGGGATAGATCCTATGGAACCCAACACATCCATCCAAAAAGATCTGTGTACACATATGTTCTTAGCAGCACAATTTGTAATAGCCAAAACCTGGAAGCAACCCAGGTGTCCAACAACAGATGAATGGCTAAGCAAGTTGTGGTATTTATACACAATGGAATACTACTCAGCTATTAAAAATAGTGACTTCACCGTTTTCAGCCCATCTTGGATGGAGCTTGAAAAATTCATATTAAGTGAAATAAGTCAGAAATAGAAGGATGAATATGGGATGATCTCACTCTCAGGCAGAAGTTGAAAAACAAGATCAGAAGAGAAAACACAAGTAGAACTTGAACTGGAATTTTCATGTTGCACCAAAGTAAAAGATTCTGGGGTGGGTGGAGGGAGAGAATACAGATCCAAGAAGGATGACAGAGGACCTAGTGGGGGTTGTATTGTTATATGGAAAACTGGGGAATGTTATGCATATAAAAACTAATGTATTTACTGTCTAATGTAAAACATAATTCCCCAATAAAGAAGTTAAAATAAATAAGTAAATAAGCTGAGGGTCAGACTCATCTAGTTTGAAGTTTGATTCTGTTACTGACCATTTGTGGGTCCAGGGAAACTGCGACAGTTACTACGAAATACTTACTCTCATGCACATTTGTGCAGAGTTGAAAAGGGGTCAAAAATATGAAAAGAAAATTTAATACGGGGCCCAAGACATGAAAGATGCTCAGTAAATGATAGTTTTGACTGTATATTGGTCATATGTTCTTATTAAGCTTATAGACATACATTTAAACAGAGAATATATGCAGTATCTTTCCTTTTGGCACCAGTGAAGATATATGTCTATTAGGGCTGGGAAGTGGTGCATCCAATTTAACCCACACATTGTAGTGTGCAAGGACCCAGGTTCAAGCTCCTGGCCCCCAATTCACTGATTTTTTTTTTTTTTTTTGCCCTTTAGTTAGTTATTTGGAAAAAAAGGTGGGACATGGTCAGTGGCATACCTGGTTAACCATATATGATGCTATGCACAAGGACCTGGGCTTGGTAATTTTGTTAGACAATAGATTTCTGGCCCAGTGTTTCTATTCATTAGCTCTCTGGTTGAGTCAAAGCATCTCCCAAGTGCTGCTGTTGCTGGTAATCGTTCAAAGATCATGTCTGGAGAACCATTGTTCTAGAAGACCAGAGACTTACTTTCTCTCTCCCTCTCTCCTTTCCTTTCTTCCTTCCTTCTGTCAGACCTTCCTTCCTTCCTTCCTTCCTTCCTTCCTTCCTTCCTTCCTTCCGTCCTTCCTTCCTTCATTCCTCCCTTGTTTCCTTTCTATGAAAAAGTGCTTTACATAATTTATTATTTGGGAAATTAAAATTAAAATCACAATGAGGTATTATCTCATATCTATTGAAAATATTATGAAGATATTTTTAAATCCTTTTTTAAAAATTTGTGATTAATAGTGGTTTACAAGATTATAAGATTATTGATCATAGTCCCACATTACACCCTCCATTAAAGTTCTGTGCCCCCACCCTCCTAACAATAATCACCTAAGTTCTTAGAAAGTCTCAGAGACAGTTTTGCTGTTCTGTTTTTACTTACTCATTTTCAAGTTCATATGTTTCAATTCTGTAAATTTCACATATGAGAGAAACCATCCAATAGCTAGCTATAGAAGACCATTATTTTCAACTTTCATATAAAAACAAATGACATGAGAAAATTACATTCTTGGCACCCAAGAATGTTTAAACTATGAACAACTTTGAGATATCAATTTCTTTGGTGATTATACCAGCAAATTTTACTCTAGTTCCTTTGAAAATTTTAAACACCACCCTTGTGACTTTGGATTCCTCAGTTTGTAGTTTAGGGAACTCAATTCTAACTTTGACTGAAAAGTTACAATGGGAAGGGTTTTAAAGGTAAAGTCAGAAACTTCTTATTTATTTTTAGGGGAACTCAAATCCCATTGCAGTGTGAAAAAAAATGAAGCAAAAAAGTATTTAAAAAAGTGGGGCTATATATGAAATTGCAGGAAGTATTTAAGTAATTCGGCATTCTTTCATATTGGATAGAGAAATGGATTACTATAATAAAATCAATCAGCAGGTGTAATTCAAGAGCCAGACCCCGAGTAGACCACAAAAATTTCCCTTACCAAGCTCAAAGATTCTCAGTTAGTTTCAGTTATTTTTCTCTAGAGTACCAAGATAATAGTTACATTCTTTCCGTAATTTTGATTTGGGGGTAGGAGGGCAAAAATAACTATAGCTGTTTTTTAGATGTCCATAAACAGGATACTATTTTATTTTCAGATAAGACAAGAATTATGATAAGACAGTTCCTTAAGGCTTGCCTGGGGCATAGAGATATTGTAGGAGGGATATTGTTTGTTAGAGAATCAGTCTCATGATCCCCTTAAGGGTCTTTTAACTTCTCTAATTAGAACTTTAATGGATCTCTCTATTTTACATGAAACAATGACTGAAGAACTGGCAATGGTGACTTTCTGAGACAGCTGGCTTTCTATGTTTATATTATTTGCAATCCACATAGGGTCATATATTTGACATAGTATGTTATTAAAGTGAATAAAGCTATATTCTTACTGATGTGATACAATCAAAGCGCTAGCCACACATCACTATCATAATGAACAGTATATAATTTGCCAAATATTGTGCAAGCCTACGTCAGGTTGAATAATCCCCCCAAAATGAGGAACTAAAGGAAGTAAAGGAGTGAACACTGAAAACAATGATCAATATATGACTAGAAACTTCTAAAACTGAATAATAATATGAATGTATTATTTAGGAGAATTATGACCAAGAATATTAATAAAACATACTGTGAGCACAGCATGTTCTTTTTGTAATTTTGATTTGGGGGTAGGAGGGCAAAAATAACTATAGCTGTTTCTTTTTTAGATGTCCAGAAACAGGATGCTATTCTATTTTCAGATAAGACAAGAATTATGATAAGATAGCTCCTTAAAGCTTGCCTGAGGCATACAGATATTATAGGAGGGACAATGTTTGTTAGAGAATAAGTCTCATGATCCTGTTAAGGGCCTTTTAATTAGGACTTTAATGGGTCACTCTTTCTTTATCCAACATTAATTACTTTGGCTGTGACATTGAAACTCATTGGAAAGAATAGAACCTTGTTCTCTCCCGTTTTTTAGGGTGATATTTTAATTTTAACTTGAAACTCCTCTTCTTTTTCTTTTTTATTTCTTGGGAAAAATAGAGAAGCTTCACAGCTTGCAGGGTTGAAAGTACTCCAGAAGACCCAAGACCCCTGTGGCTTCTTGATGACAATTGTGAAGCCAGCATCTGTCAGCAGGATTCAGAGTGATTTCCCATAAATAGGTGCTTGGCGACAATTCTAATTCATTACCCACATGAGAACATAGAGTGTGGAGGGAAAAGCAGTATGATTATTTTCTTGGCAGTTAACCTGTGATGGATAATTCAAGTATTTCTAATAAAGTATGAGTTCACTTTTAATATGCTGGTTGATCATGTTCTATATGTAAACACTATTCTTTTATTAAAATATTTATTTTATTTATTTATTCCCTTTTGTTGCCCTTGTTGTTTTATTGTTGTATTTATTGTTGTTGTTATTGATGTCATCATTGTTGGATAGGACAGAGAGAAATGGAGAGAGGAGGGGAAGACAGAGAGGGGGAGAGAAAGACACCTGCAGACCTGCTTCACTGCCTGTGAAGCAACTCCCCTGCAGGTGGGGAGCCGGGGGCTCGAACTGGGATCTTTATCTAGGTCCATTAATGCTTGTGCCACGTGCGCTTAGCCAGCTGCGCTAATGCACGACTCCCATGATAAACTAAAGAACATGCTCTTTAAGTTGGATTTAACTACTGACTTTCATGAAGGAAAGCTGAGAAACAAAAATCTGTACAAACTATTAAAATAAAAGGCAAAAATACTTTAAAAAGGCAAAATAGAGATAACAAATAGAGAAAGAAAATATACATATGTATTTTCTGAAGAATAAAGAGCAGTAGTTATTGAAAGCTTCACAGTTCTGTCCACATTTTCCCCTTGCTTTTATGTAATCTTTGCAGAAGTCCCATAAAATAGTAAAATCAGTGTACAGATCTGGAAAACAAGATTTTCCCCTTTCTCTCTTTCTCTCTCTCACACACACACTCTCTCTTTTTCTTTCTTTCTTTTTAACCTTTAAACTGCAGTGGAACAAATATGAAGATGAAAACAGAAAAAATAGAAAACCCAGGGACTTTCATGGTATCACTGAAATATCATGTCAATTCTGAATTGTTTGCCCACAGAATTTTTGTTATGTAAAACATCTGAGCTGTGGTCTAAGTGAGTATTTTTTTTTTGTAGTTTTCCCAAACTGAACATATTGTAACCTATATATGTACTAGTGATACTATATATTCTTCTACATATAAAATCTTAAAAATGTTTTTTTGACAGAAACAGAGAGGTGGGGTGGGGGGGCTGGGTGGTAGCATACCTGATTGAGTTCTCTTGTTATAATACAGAAAGATCCAGGTTCAAGCCCCCCACAACCATCCTGGTCCCCACCTGCAGGGAGGAGGCTTCATGAGTGGTGAAGCAGGGCTGTATGCGTGTCTCTTTCTCCCTCTCTATTTCCCCTTCCCTTCTCAACTTCTCTTTGGCATATGAAATATATATATATATATATATATATATATATATATATATATGTATGTATGTATATAATGATTTAGAGAGAGAGACAGAGACACTAGGGCACTGAAACTTCCTTCAGTGTGGTGGTTCAAACCTTGATTGCACACATGGTAAAGCAGCACACTGTGCAAGGGAGCTATTTCATTGGTCCTAAGATATAGACTTAATGGTTCATTTTTCTGATCATGTGATGGACAGACATGCCACCAGGCAGAATGAGGGAATAAAGGAACTATTCTATTCGAAAAGCAGAAAATATACAAAGACAGTGGAAAGAGAAAACTATAAATCTTGCACAGGAACTAGTTAATAATGTTATTTCGCTGGTATATAAGGCCATGGAAGTTAGCTAGAAATGTGGGTGGGAGGGAAAGAGTAGAGCTGAGGAGTCATTGGGGGCTTCTGAGTGCTTAAGGGTGTGATAAATTAAAGAACACGAATCTGTGTGGAGTTCAGGGCTAAGGACAATGGAGACAGCAAGAAACAGAAAGACTTCACTGTAAAGCTGTAAATCCAAGAGAATATTATAGATTGTGTGTTCCAGCAGACATATATATGGGAAGATGGCTCTATTTGTAGAATAGTAGTAAGATCGACTCCTCATCACTTAGAATTCAACTAGAAGGATGGAATGGAAGGAAAATGAGAGAGGAGTTAAAGCTGATGCTGTTGTGAGATGAAATGTTAAAAAAAAAACAACAGTGAGTCAGCTTACAGAAATGGTGATAATAATGAGGAAAGAGATGTTACGGCAGAGAAAGGAGGAAGTGCAGAAATGCTTATTTTTAAGGTAGCAATAAGACTTTATAGTAGAGTATGTGGAGGGTAGACGGTTGGGCTTATAAATTGAGCTGAGAGTTGAGAATGAGTTTTAATATTGGTATACTTGTGGTAAAAGACAATATAGGTTTTAATGTAAGACCTGAAGTTGAGGCAGTTGGTATGATCATCAAGGGAAATTTTGAATGAGAGAGCAACTGAAGTACATTTTCACTAGAGCATCTATAGTTACGAGGACTAATACATATAGTTGGCCATAGCAAAGGTCCCAGAGAATGAAGATAAGAAGAAGCATTCTCTTCAATGAAACGAATCCAATTACAAAGAAGAGTAAGGCAAGTATAAACCTATGGGACCCCTCACAGAATGGGAGAAGATATTTCCATGCCATACATCAGACAAGAGTTTAATAACCAACATATATAAAGAGCTTGCCAAACTCAACAACAAGACAACAAATAACCTCATCCAAAAATGGGGGGAGGACATGGACAGAATATTCACCACAGAAGAGATCCAAAAGGCCGAGAAACACATGAAAAAATGCTCCAAGTCTCTGATTGTCAGAGAAATGCAAATCAAGACAACAATGAGATACCACTTCACTCCTGTGAGAATGTCATACATTAGAAAAGGGAACAGCAACAAATGCTGGAGAGGGTGTGGGGTCAAAGGAACCCTCCTACACTGCTGGTGTGAATGTAAATTGGTCCAACCTCTGTGGAGAACGGTCTGGATAACTCTCAGAAGGCTAGAAATGGACCTACCCTATGATCCGATCTTGCAATTCCTCTCCTGGGGATAGATCCTAAGGAACCCAACACATCCACCCAAAAAGATCTGTGCACATATATGTTCTTGGCAGCACAATTTGTAATAGCTAAAACCTGGAAGCAACCCAGGTGTCCAACAACAGATGAATGGCTAAGCAAGTTGTGGTATATATACACAATGGAATACTACTCAGCTATACAAAATGGTGACTTCACCATTTTCAGCTGATCTTGGATGGACCTTGAAAAAATCATGTTGAGTGAAATAAGTCAGAAACAGGATAAATATGGGATGATCTCACTCTCAGGCAGAAGTTGAAAAACAAGATCAGAAAAAAAAAAAAAAAAACACAAGTAGAACCTGAACTGGAATTGGCATATCACACCAAAGTAAAAGACTCTGGGGGTGGGGGTGGGTGGGTGAGGAGAATACAGGTCCAAGAAAGATGACAGAGGACCTAGTGGGGGTTGTATTGTTATATGGGAAACTGGGGAATGTTATGCATGTACAAACTATTGCATTTACTGTTGAATGCAAAACATTAATTCCCCAATAAAGAAATTTTAAAAAAGGAGCATTCTGAATGCAATGGATTTAAGGCAATTGTGAATTCCCTTGAGGAGGCTGTTACTAGATATTTTAACATGGGGTTGTAGAACTACTTCAGAATTCAACAGATGGAAGGTCTCACTGAAACATGAGAAGTTGCAACATAATGACTTCTTTTTTCCAATCCCCAATACAAAGAGAAAGTGAAGCAAGTTGCTGTGTTTCCTAAGAGAGATCCCTTCTGAATTATCAAATGAAAAAGCGAATTTCTCTTATAATTAAAAGCTTTACTAAAAATACACAATGAAAAAAGAGCTGGGTTGGTTTGCCATACTATGAGGAGAGCAGGCAGTAAAGAAGAGAGGATGTAGCTATAGAGTTCAGAGTTCAGTCCAGACTGATTGGAGTGTTAATGAGTTCATCAACAAACTTGGGTGTCAACACTCTAGATACTTGTGGATGTGCTATTAATCAAGAGAGAGCAAGTCACCACACTCAAAGAGTTTAAACCTAGAGAAGAAGATAAGTAATAAATAACTAAGATAATTTCAGGTATGTAAGAAGATAAAACTGGATGATAGGGTGGGAATGGTTGTCTGAATAAGCCAGGGAGGATAGGATGGCAGCACTGAGCACTGGATCAATGATAGAAGACAGGCTTTAAAGATACCAGGAAGACTCCCGTGGAGCCAGAGGTGGCCATCAGTCGCAACAGGATCACACTGACCAGCCACAAAGTGAAGTCCCTGGAGAAAGTGTGTGCCAATTGGATCAGGGGTGCGAAAAGAGAAGACTCTGAAAGTGAAAGGACTGGTTTGGATGCCTACCAAGACTCTGAGAAGGAAAACCCCCTATGGTGAAGGCTCTAAAATTTGGGATCCTTCCAAATGAGGATCCACAAATGGCTCATAGATTTACACAGTTTTTCTGAGATTGTTAAGCATATTACTTCCACTAGTATTGAGTCGGGAGTTGAGGTTGAAGTTACCATTGCAGATGCTTAAATGAACTTTTAAAATAAATTGGTAACTTGTTAACAAGAGGAAGAAGGAGAAGAAGGAGGAGGAGGAGAAGAAGATATAGGAGGAGAACAGTCTTGGGAGAGTGATGGGGAATGCCAGTCCTTGGAAGGGAGAGCAAGCTTGAGAAGTTCAAGGAGCAAAAAGACAAGGTGAGGAGAAAAGTGAAAGTGGGAGTAAACATATTTTTAAATATTTTATTTATTTATTAATGAGAAAGATAGAAGAGAGAGAGAAAGAACCAGACATCACTCTGGTACATGAGTCGCCAGGGATTGAACTCAGGACCACTCGCTTCTAGTGCCTTAGCTTAGCTTCTAGTGCCTTAGCTACTGTGTCACCTCCCGGACCACAGGGAGTAAACATCTTCAGAGACTTAGCGTAGTATAAGGAGTAAACTCAAATGTCACCCACTACCTCTGGTCCCCCAGGCAGCAATAGATTATTTAATTTTCACTGGGTTGCCTTGAACTCCATCTTTTTTCTTATGAGAGAATTCATCACAGACTACCTGCAATTCAAGTGAAGGACCACTAACAGCTAACCTTTGTACTAGCAGCAAGCAGAGTATTTTGCTCACCACAGACACTGCAGAAAAAAAAAATTCTACTATTTATTTAAAAATATATAAACAGGGGGCAGGCAGTGGCGCACCTGGTTGAGTGCACACACTACAGTGCACAAGGACCCAGGTTCAAGCTCCTGGTGCCCACCTACAGGGCGAAAGCTTCACGAGTGATGAAGCAGAGCTGCAGGTGTCTCTCTGTCTCTTTCCCCCTCTATCTCCCTTTCCCCTCTCAATTTCTCTCTCTCTTTATCCAATAAAAAAAATAAACAAAAAATTTAAAAAACCAACAGAAGACAGGATGGTTGGTTATTTAAGTTTGCTGTTGCTGAAGTCAACTGCACCAGGGTTATCGCTGGAGCTAGGTGCCGGCACTATGAATTCAATGCTCCCAGTGGCTTATTAATATTTTTTTTAAATTTTCCTTTCTATTTTTTTTTCCTCCAGGGTTATTGCAGGAGCTCAGTGCCTGCACTACGAATCCACTGCTCCTGGAGGCTATTTCTCCCCTTTTGTTGCCCAGTGGTTTATTTACTTATTTTTTTAAAATTTTTTCCTCTAGGGTTATTGCTGGGGCTCAGTGCCTGCACTACGAATCTACTGCTCCTGGAGGCCATTTTCCCCCTTTTGTTGCCCTTGTTGTTTATTGTTGTTATTATTATGACATTGCTGTTGTTGTTGTTGGATAAAACAGAAAGAAATGGAGGAAGGAGGGAAAGACAGAGAGGGGGAGAGAAAGATAAGACACCTGTAGACCTGCTTCATCGCTTGTGAAGTGCCCCCCTGCAGGTGGGGAGCCAGGGGCTCAAACCTGGATCCTTACGCTGGTTGTGTGCTTAACCCGCTGTGCTACTGCCTATTTTTCATTTGACAAGACAGAGATAATTTGGGAGGGGAGAAGAGATAGAGAGGGGAAAAGAAAGATAGACATCTGCAGACCTGCTTCACTGCTCATGAAGCACCTTGCATGTGGGGATCCGGAGCTCAAGCCCAGGCCCTTCCTCATGGTAATAAGTGCATTTAACCTGATGTGCTGCTGTCCACCTCCCTCATTCCCCTCCGCCCCAGCTTCTCTTTTGATGGCTCTAATATGTGGTTAAGGACAAGGGAAAACACCTATTCTTCGAGGAACTGTAAATATCCAACCATTTGTTTCTTAAAACTAGGACTGGGAAATGCAAGTTTATATAATCAAGAAAGTTGAAAGAAGGGTATTTTTTTAAGGAGAAAAGAGAAATATCTATGGAAAAAAGAAACTGAGATATGAGTTGAAAAAAGAGGAAGGAGGACCAGAAGACAGTTCATTCAGCAGTAGCTGCACCTTATACCATGGGTTTGAGTCCCAGCACCACATGGGAGAATCATGGATGGCACTAGGGAGTAATATGCATGGTATAGCAGTGCTGTGGTATCTCTCTATTTCTGTTTGCCGCCCCCCCCCCCCAGTAGATAAATGAGAAAACTCGCTGGGGCCTCAAACCCAGGTCCTTGTGCATGGTACTGTGTGTGTTTAACCAGGTGCACCACCACCCAGCCCTGACTGTATTACTTGATTGCTTAATTTTCATTTCCAAAAGTCTGCATGATCTAGATGAGTGTATACATAAAGTAAATATATAGAAAAGTTGAAATACATTTTTAGTCTTTTTCCTTCTGGGAATTTGCATAAAATGTCACATTAAATTTGGGAGAGTTTGAGAATTCCAGGAGGCTTTTCTGTTGGGTCTCTGGGGTTATAAGAGGAAAGCTAAAGGTGTGAAATAGTTGCTGGGGAAGGAGATAGAATCCTATCAATTTACAACCACAGTCAAAGCTGTCACTCTATGGAGGTTCTCACTTATAATTGGTGTGAGCTGGGGCTCCTGTTATAGTCTGACTGCTTTTGGGATTGGACTGCAGGGAACATTTGCTTCAATGTCCATTCATTGTAGACAATGCTCCACAATCCTAGCGATACAGCAGCGTTATTAACATTAAGTAGAGTGTCACTTGTGTAAAGAAATCCAGGATATTTTTCAACAGAGAAGACCAGAGCCTCTGGTGAGTTACTTTCTGGCATTTGACCTTGAGCTGATCACCTAGTGTTCTTGGCTATCAGTCCCACATCTGTGAGAGTAATAGAAGATTCTGCCTCCTTCATTGACTTTAGAAGAATCTGATAAAGTAATGTATAAGAAAGTGTCTTATAAGCTATATGTAGACAACTGACAGGGATGATTATTCAAGTCTTGATTGTCAGATTACTTGCCGTAAAAGCATTTCATTTCCATTTTCTCTTGCAAGGAGTTAGTCAGCTTTGGAAGTTCTTTGAAAGAAAACAAGCCAATCTCCTGAACATTAACTAAAAAATGAAGTTCCAAATGCCCATCTGCAGTGAGTTCTTTTTTATTATTATTCTTAAAAAGGACTTTTAAAACTTCATTTATTTAATTTTGTAGGACAGAAAGAAATTGAGAGGGAAAGAGAGAGACACTTACAGCACTGCACTGTTTGTGAAGCTTTCTCCCTGCAGATGGGGACTGGGGGCTTGAACCCAGGTCCTTGTGCATGGTAACATGTGCACTTTCCCAGGTGTACCACCACCTGCCTCTGGCAGTGAGTTCTAGCCTTAGGGATTCAAAGCCTCTCCTTTCCATGGACAATCTAGATATGGCACTTCAGGGTGAAAGTTTCTTTTGCAGGGCTGGATGGTGGTTCACCCAGTAGAAAGCAGTTAACATGAGCAAGGACCCAGCTTTATGAGGAAGCTTAATGAATGGTGGAAACAGTGCTACAGGTATTTCTCCTTCCATCTCCCTCTCTCTTTTCTACAAAAAATTGCAAAAAGGAAAAAAGTCACAGGGGACAATGGAATCTTGGTATAGGCACCTAGCCCTAGAGATAATATTGGTGCAAAAAGGTGAGGGTTGGGAGAAAGAGAGAGGAGAGAGGAGAGAGAGAGAGAGAGAGAGAGAGGGAGAGATTTTTTGCCTACCTCTCCTTTCAGCTAGGGTGCTTCTCCACCTCCTGTGGGCACTGCCTAACTCTAGGATTGAAGATTCTATTTCTGTGTTTTGATGGGTCAAATCTTCCAAGATCACAAATGTTTCATTATATATTTTAATAACTTGTGCTAGGGCTCATGTGGTTATTCTAAAATATGGATCAGTGGGTGGGAGATTTGGAGGCGTAATTAATGTCAATTTGAGAACTTTTTTTTTCCAAAAAAGGGAGAATTTTTAGGAATAATCTGCTTATCTGGATGTGACTCTTCCATTACTAGAAATGTACAACTAGATGCTTACCACTAATAAGGTTCCCCACCTAGGAGAATTTTGCAGTCTAGTAAAATTGGTTTTCTTTTAACTATTTCTTATATATAAATTAGAAAAGTTTTTCTGGTATAAGGTGGAAAAGAGAGAGAGAGAGAGAGAGACCCCTCAAATGAATTTTTTTCTCTCAGAAAATGGGTCAAGCTCTTACTCACCAGTTTGCTAGCCTCTTCTACTTTGGTGCCCATGTTTTTAACTAAAGAAACAGTTTCTCTTCAGTAATTTCTCTGCCACCCCCTTGGTTCTGGATGAAAATGCCAACTGACACCAAGAAGCTGTCAATGCCAACTAAAAATAACTAGAAAATGAAAACATTTAACGCTGCCTTGTACATGGCATGCTTCATCTGTTTTAGATACAGTCTTGGAGACTGGCAAGTTAGAAAAGGGACCCCAAGACTTGATTTCCAGCCTCGAACCCCATGCCCTGTTACTGTTACCTTCACATTTTATGAATTCTTTCTGGGGGAATCTCTCTACATAGTAAGGGGTTTAAAAGAAAATTCTGGAAAATCTGAAAATTCTGGAAAATCGACCATAAAAGTCAAAATTGAGGGAAAGGGAACAGTCATCTTGCTGTAAATCTTATGCATTACTCAAGGATTCAAGTTTACAACTGACAAATATCCAGACATCTAATACAGAGACAGGAATTTATAATACAGAGACAAGGAGAGAGAGAGAGTAATGAGAATTTGTCTTATGAGATAAAAAGATGAGCAGAATTAAATGAGAACCTTTGAAGTAATGAATAATAAACCATATAAATGCTAAAATGTCCTGAACTACTTCTATTGTTTGGGACTAGAGTTGGAAAAAGGCAAAAATGCTATGTAGATAGAAGCAGGTAAATAAATTAAAGCTAATTTAACTCCACTAGTTAACAAAATAATAGCTGAATTCGTTCTATTTACACTTTGGGAAGCTATTAGAAATTTAAGATATCTGTCATACATTCATGTCTTGATGTGTCTTTCATTGTATAGTGCTGCTTCAGAAATTTGAATGGGCCAAAACTGAGAATATACTACTTTACAATCTGAGTCTTCAGACATTTTGATAAGCTGCTCTTTAAAAAGTATAAGTGTATTTCTTGTGTTTTGACTGGATAGCAATGAGTAGACAAGTGTTTTTCCCATTCCTGAAAGAAAAGCTATAATCATCCTGAGAGTTAGGAGTCCCTGGGTTTCACTGTGAGGCCTGTGAAGCTGGCTTATACTGGTTGATGCAAGAATATAAGAATTTTAGAATTCATGTGCTGCTGTTATTTTAGTGGAGCCAGGTCCTCATGCATGTGTGATTTTACTACTCCTATATTGCCTCCTCCAACTCTGTAAGACATACAGAGAGAGGGCTAAAGAGATGAAAGAGAGACAGACAGACAGAGAGAGTCGGGTGTACTAAAAAATTGAAGCTCCCTTCAATTTGGTGGGGTCAAGACGTCAACCTGAGTCACACACAAGGCAAAGCAGCACACTATCCAAGGGAGCTATTTTGCCAGTCCACCAGACCCTTCTTCAATTAGGCCTCAGAGACAATTTTCTAATCTGTATTATGGAGAAGACTTCTAATGCCTATCCTATACATCTCCATGGGTTGCCAGGAAATTTTAAAATAAGTGTTACTTATTTAAAAGAAGTCAGTGTACAAGGGCCATTTCTCAGAAGTATAATACTCGTACTCAAAACTGTGAACCTACTAACATGTGTGTCTATGTATTGGGTTTATCTTTGTCTTCATTTATTAAGAAGCACAATTTCTCCCACAGACTTCTGAGAATGAAATTCAGACCCACCGTTTCCAGAACAAACATATCCAATATGGCAGGCAACTTAGAAATGAAGTAATATTTTTAGGTAGTTTTTGAGGTCCAAATATGACACATTCAACTCTGACTAAAAAAACACAAGTAATTTAGTAGTTTGTGGGTGGAGGTTAAGAAGGTCTTGTTATAATGGTGCAAGGCAGTGGAGCTCATTTTCTACAGTTTGTTGATGAAATTAAGCTTTAGAAAGGTTTTTTCAAAATATGACAGCTATATTTCAGTGAATTTAACAATAATGGACTGAAATGACAGCTAATTATAGCAATACATGCTTGAGCCGTATCACTTGACATATGCAGAATGATTTATGGGTTTAAGACTAGTCTTCTCACAAGTTATTATATCAAGATAATATGTTCTATTTTTTCTCAATTACAATATGAAAATCATTAAGAAAATGGAGCAATAAAATTCACCTGAGTCTCTGTTAATTTAGTTGTTAAATACATTTTCTTTATCAAACCGAACTCCCAAGAAGTCTAAAGAAGTATTTTAATTTAATTTTTAAAAATATTTTTTATTTGTGATTAAAAGTTTGTTATAAGTTTTATAAGTTTATAAGATTACAATGTACAGTTTCACACCATACCCATCACCAAACTTCCCAAAGGTAGCCACAACAGTTCTCACAAATCTTGCAGTTTGCTTGTTTCTGTTTTTCTTGGATTTTTATTATTTTTTTGGCAAGTTCATATAAACCCGATCTCTAGTTTCCACACATGAGTGAAGATATCTGGTGGTTGTCTTTCATCTTTTTACTTATTTTGCTAAGCATAATCACCTCCAGTTCCAACCATTTTGTCCCAAAGGACACAATATCATCTTTTTTGATTGCAGAATAGTATTACATGGAGTATATATCCCACAACTTTTTTAGTCAGTTATCTTTGATAGGCATTTAGCCTGCTTCCACTCTTTGGCTATTGTCAAAAATGCATCTATAAACATAGGGATACATATGCCTCTTCTAATTGGTGTTTGACTCTCCACTTGGTAAACGCCTAAGATTGGCATTGCTGGATCACAAGGTACTTCTATTTTTATTTGTTTTTTTTTTTTAAATTTTTTTATTAACTTTATTTATGTATTGGATAGACAGCCAGAAATATAGAGGGAAGGGGTTTTAGAGAGGGAGAGAGACACCTGCAGACCTGCTTTACCACTTGCAAAGCTTTCCTCCTGTAGGTGGGGGACTGGGGGTTCAAACTCAGGTCCTTGCACATTGTAACATGTGCGCTCAACCAGGTGCACCCCTACTCACCCACCTTTTATTTTATTTGTTTAAGGACTCTCCTTACAACCTTCCAAAGGGGCTGTACCAGTCTGTATTCCCACCAGCAATGTAGCAGAGTTTCCAAAGAAACACTTTTAATAAACCCTTGTTAAAGGAAAAAAAAATCTGCATGTATTTGTTCAGCAAGCCCTATCATTTAGTTTTACCTTGGCTATTAATGGAACAAAAATCCCAGTTTAAAATGGTATTTTTGTTATCAATATGAGATATGAGATTATATGTCTGAAATAGAGAATCTTATAGACCAACATTACTGTAATATAATTTTAACGTTGGGAAAAATAAAAGTAGAATGTTTTCTGTAAATAAGACTATTTCCATAGTGAATAGCAAAGCTTTCACCCTGTAGGTGAGAAGGGAGCTCAAACCCAGGTCCTTGCACACTGTAACATGTGCACTCAGCCAGGGGCACTTAGCGCCTGGCCCCTAAATAGAATTAAAAAAAAAATTTTTTTTTTAAGAAAGGATTAATTAACAAAACCATAGGGTAGGATTTTTGTAAGCATCTAGATGTGTCAGACACCAAAGTTAGAGCTGGAATTTCATGTAATTAAGCTAGTTTTTAAAAAAGATTATAAGCAGCCTGAGGGGAAAGAGATGGTGGGAGTAGCGGGGGAAATTAGTAGAAGGGCTCTGCCTGTTGCTGAGAGACTGAATATTCAGTGGAAAACAGCTAGATAGTATAGAGAAACTATACTCAGACACACAAACTGCAACAAAAAGATCAGAAGGTTAAACAGTCCTAGTAGCCAGTGGGTCCCAAGTAGGCAGATGTGATTAATAACTCCCAATTTCCCTTATCTGCCCAACTTTTGACTGAGGAGCAACTAGATCAAGTTAGATATGACTTCCTAACCAGTCATGCCCCACACATAACCAGCCTGCTTGCAGTTCCCACACATCAACCTGAAGACTTTCCTTTTTGCTACTATAAAAATTCCCACTTCCTTGCCTGTCTTTGAGTCTCTGCCATGGGTCAAGTGGTAGTACCCAACTCATTTGTTATCTCAATGCCTCCCTTAATACTTGCATTTATTCTCATTCATGTGAGTGGTTTTCTTTATTGTTACACCCTTGTTCCATGTTGCAAGATTTATTTCTGAAAACTAAGGTTTGCGTTCTATCTTCCAAGTTTGCATTACTTGTACATTTGGTCAACTGCCTTCTAGAAATTATCCTTACTGAAGACCCTGACATAAAATAAACCAGTGAAATGACATCAAACTGAAAAGCTTCTGCACAGCAAAGGGTACCACCAACCAAACAGAAAAACACCTTACAGCATAGGAGAAGATCTTTACACAACACACATCAGACAAAGGACTAATAACCAAAATACATAAAGAACTCAGTAAACTAAGCACCAAAAACAAACAAACAAACAACAAAACCAAAAAAAAAAAAAAAAAAAAAAAAAACAAGCAATGCCATTAGAAAATGGGGCCAGGACATGGACAGACATTTTACAGAGGAAGATGGTCAACAGAGCTATGAGAAAATGCTGTAAGTCACTGGTCATCATAAAAATGCAAATGAAGTCAACAATGAGATATTACTTTACAACTGTGAGAATGTCATTTATCAAAAAGGACAGAAATGACAAATGTTGGAGAGGATGTAGAGACAAAGGGAGCGCAAAATGGTCCAATCATTGTAGAAAGCAATATGGATACTTATCAGGACACTAGAAATGGACAGTATCTAGATCAGGGTACTACCCTATGACCCAGAAATTTCTCTCCTGAGGATTTACTCAAAGGGAGCAGATACACCTGTCAGAAGAGATCTCTGTATACCTATGTTCATAGCAGCACATGTTGTAATTGCCAGAACATGGAAGTAACCCAGATATCCAACATCAGATGAGTGGCTTAAAAAATTATATATGGGGTTGGAAGAATTAACATCATCAAAATGAATATATTACCCAGAGCCATCTACAAATTTAATGCTATCCACATCAAGATCCCAAGCACATTTTTTAGGAGAATAGAAAAAATGATACAAATGTTTATCTGGAACCAGAAAAGACCTAGAATTGCCAAAACAATCTTGAGAAAAAAGAACAGAACCGGAGGCATCACACTCCCAGATCTCAAACTGTATTATAGGGCCATTGTCATCAAAACTGCTTGGCACTGGAACATGAACAGACATACTGACCAGTGGAATAGAATTGAGAGCCCAGAAATGAGGCCCCACACGTATGGACATCTAATCTTTGACAAAGGAGCCCAGACTATTACATGGGGAAAGCAGAGTCTCTTCAACAAATGGTGTTGGAAACAATGGGTTGAAACATGCAGAAGAATGAAACTGAATCATTGTATTTCACCAAATACAAAAGTAAATTCCAAGTGGATCAAGGACTTGGATATTAGACTAGAAACTATCAGATACTTAGAGGAAAATATTGGCAGAACTTTTTTCCGCATAAATTTTAAAGACATTTTCAATGAAACGAATCCAATTACAAGGAAGACTAAGGCAAGTATAAACCTATGGGACTACATCAAATTAAAAAGCTTCTTCACAGCAAAAGAAACCACTACCCAAACCAAGAGACCCCTCACAGAATGGGAGAAGATCTTTACATGCCATACATCAGATAAGAGTTTAATAACCAACAAATATAAAGAGCTTGCCAGACTCAACAACAAGACAACAAATAACCCCATCCAAAAATGGGGGGAGGACATGGACAGAATATTCACCACAGAAGAGATCCAAAAGGCCAAGAAACACATGAAAAAATGCTCCAAGTCTCTGATTCCCAGAGAAATGCAAATCAAGACAACAATGAGATATCACTTCACTCCTGTGAGAATGTCATACATCAGAAAAGGTAACAGCAGCAAATGCTGGAGAGGGTGTGGGGTCAAAGGAACCCTCCTGCACTGCTGGTGGGAATGTCAGTTGGTCCAACTTCTGTGGAGAATAGTCTGGAGAACTCTCAGAAGGCTAGAAATGGACCTACCCTATGACCCTGCAATTCCCCTCCTGGGGATATATCCTAAGGAACCCAACACATCCATCCAAAAAGATCTGTGTACACATATGTTCTTGGCAGCACAATTTGTAATAGCCAAAACCTGGAAGCAACCCAGGTGTCCAACAACAGATGAGTGGCTGAGCAAGTTGTGGTCTATATACACAATGGAATACTACTCAGCTGTAAAAAATGGTGACTTCACCATTTTCAGCAGATCTTGCATGGACCTTGAAAAAATCATGTTGAGTGAAATAAGTCAGAAACAGAAGGATGAATATGGGATGATCTCACTCTCAGGCCGAAGTTGAAAAACAAGATTAGAAAAGAAAACACAAGTAGAACCTGAAATGGAATTGGAGTATTACACCAAAGTAAAAGACTCTGGGGTAGGTGGGTGGGTGGGGAGAATACAGGTCCATGAAAAATGATGAATGAAATAGTGGGGGTTGTATTGTTAAATGGGAATCTGGGGAATGTTATGCATGTACAAACTATTGTATTTACTGTTGAATGTATAGCATTAATTCCCCAATAAAGAAATAAAAAAAAGAAAATACACACACACACAAAAATTATATATGTACATGATGGAGTACTACTCAGATGTTAAAAATAAAGTTGTCTCATTTGCAACTTCTTAGATGAAACTTGAAGACATTATGTTGAGTGAGATAAGCCAAAAAGAGGACTAATACCCAATGACCTCACTTATTAGCTGGATTTAATAAATAGGGGAGGAGAGGGAAAGGACAGAATGAAAGACGGGAGTTGACATTTTTTATTGCACCAAAGCAAAGCATTCTGGAGAGGGACGGGGAAGAAGGAGAGGGGTAAAACTTTGGGGTCCTGGTACATAATGATGCATGTGTTAATACACTGTAAAGCATTAATTCCATCAATAAAAAATGTAATATCCCAGTGGGGACAAAGGAACCCTCCTGAACTGATGGTGGGAATGTAAGTTGGTTCAACCCCTGTGAAGAGCAGTCTGGAGAACTCTCAGAGAGCTAGAAGTGGAGGCCAGGTGGTGGTGTAACTGGTTGAGTGCACATGTTATCATGTGTAAGGATGCAGGTTTGAGCCCCTGGTCCTCACCTACAGGGGGAAAGGTTTGTGAGTGGTAAAGCAGTGCTGCATGTGTCTCTCTACCCCTACCTTCTTGATTTCTGGCTCTCTCTGTCCAATAAATAAAAGATAATACAATATTTTTAAAAAGAAATATTTTAAGAAGGCTAGAAGTGGATCTACCTTATGACCCTGCAATTCCTCTCCTGGGGATATATCCTAGAGAACTAGACACACCCATACAAAAAGATCTATGTGTATGCCCATATCTATGTGTATGTTCATAACAGCACAATTTGTAATAGCCAAACCAGGAAGAAACCCAGGTGTCCAACAACAGATGAGTGGCTGAGAAAGTTGTGGTATATATACACAATGGAATATTACTCAGTTATTAAAAATGGTGAATCTGGGGAGTCAGGCAGTAGTGCACCAGTGGCGCAAAGTGCAAGGACCAGTGTAAGGATCCTGCTTCGAGCCCCCCGCTCCCCACCTGCAGGGGAGTCCCTTCACAAGCAGTGAAGCAGGTCTGCAGGTGTCTACCTTTCTCTCCCTCTCTCTGTCTTCCCCTCCTCTCTCCATTTCTCTCTGTCCTATCCAACAACAACATTAATTACAACAATGACATTAATTAGAACAACAATAATAGCTACAACAATAAAAACAAGGTCAACAAAAGGGAATAAATATTAAAACATTAAATTTTTTTAAGAAATTGAAGTTTAAAGGAATTAAAATAAAACACTTGTTTAGAGTAATATATTATATGAGGTAGAAAACTATTTGACTTTAGTTCTGACTCCAGCCACCATGACATACTGCAAAGCTACAAAACTGGTAGTTAATCTAGATTTTTCCAACAGTACTATACCCAAATCTCTCCATGCCAAAGTTTATAATGGAAGGCTACTTTAGAAGTGTTGTTTATAATATGTGACATATTTTAAAAGGCATTTAAAAAAGATTTTTAAATATTTCTTTATTTATTTATTCCCTTTTTGTTGCCCTTATTGTTTTATTGTTGTAGTTATTATTGTTGTTGTTATTGATGTTCTTGTTGTTGGATAGGACAGAGAGAAATGGAGAGAGGAAGGGAAGACAGAGAGGGAGAGAAAGATAGACACCTGCAGATCTGCTTCACTGCTTGTGAAGTGACTCCCCTACATGTGGGGAGCCGGGGGCTCAAACTGGAATCCTTATGCTGGTCCTTGTGCTTGGCACCACATGTGCTTAACCTGCTGCACTACTGCCTGACTCCCCTTTAAAGGGCATTTTTACAAAATGGATTCTATCTAGAAAAACTGGTCAGAATAGAGTCCCAAACCATATGACATATGGGATCATGAGTATCTTAAGTCATGAATGATTTTGTCATTTAGACATATACAAGAAGTGGAAAGGAGGTAGAAGGCTTTATGAAAGAACAACTTTTAGTGGAGAGGTCAAATGATATTCTTATTTCTTCATTGAATTGGACAAATCGAGACTTTTATAACAGATACATAATACACTGACTTTTGTGAGCTCTCTCCTTTGAAAGACTAAGAAAAGGAGGATTTTCTATCTATGCCTCTTTGAATAACTACCTGCCAAATTGTTACTCTAAAAACTGAAGAAAATAAACATGACTTTGTCACTGAAAATGCAGTCTGTTAAAACATTTCTTTTGAAAAAAAAAAAGATTCCTATTGCCTCACTTTAGAATGCATAAGCAAACAAAACCGATCTTTCTTGGAATGTAGGTAAGACTCTAAATCAATACAGAAAGAATTAGTCCTTCATTTTCTTTCATTACATGTTGCTTAAGGAATATTAATTATTATCTGCTGTATTTATAGTAGAATCACTTTTTTTTGTTTTAATATCTAGTTACTTGTATTACCAATGTGCCTCTTTGTTGGAAGTTAGAGCTGCTCTTTAGAAACTAGTTAATTAAAAAAAAATGTCAGCTTGTTGCTAGCATGATGGCAAGATGACAGGACATACTATAGAGGTGACTTCCCCCTGCCTACTGGATCTTCAAAGCTGTATTTCAACCTTCATCCTTTTTAATTCAAAGAAAAGAGACTAAGAAGAGGAAAGCAGAGAAACTTTAAGACTTGGCACCCATTTTTCATTGCTAATGTCAGGCCATGACTTTCAAACTGAAAGAGACTTGAAAGAAATGACCAAACAAGGGGACACAGAGGAATACTTATCAAATGGCTATTGTCAGAAACTGTAGCTAGGATGACTTCTGTAGCTTTTGGGTCGATAAAGACCTATCAATAGTTAGATGTTCGATTTAAAGATTTAAAGCATCAGTACCTCTAGTCTCTTCACTGTTTCCTCAACTTTTCATTATCAGCAGAACTGCCCCCCTTCCTTCTGGCATTCTCAATGTTACTGCTGAGAATATGGCCTTTCTCCCAGCTTTCCAATGTTCCCACTGGTTCCTTATTCATAGTCTATCAGTCACTCTGATGAAGCTTTATCATGTCTCTTCTATTACATCTTTCACCTAACCCTCAGTCACATTTGTATTGTTAAAGGTTCCCCACAGAAACAAAACCAGTAGGTATTTACAAACATAGTTATATAAAACAAGTTTTATTTGGAGGGATTTGGTTGATATGACTATAGAGGTTGCCAACTGAAAAACACACAGGCAAGCCAGCAGGCTAAAAACTCTGACAAGAGTTTCTCTGTTCCAATCTTGAGGCTAAATTCTGGAAACATGTCTTTGCTCTTAAGACTTTTGTTTATTGTGGAGTTGGAATCTGGCACATTTAGAATGTCACCTACCTGAGGAAACATTTATGTGTGTGCAGGGAAGTATTTGAGAGGGAGAGACACCACAGCACTGGAGTTTCTTGTGGTACCCTAACTCCTCCCATTTTTGTTGGGGCTTGAATCTGAGCCACATACATGGCAAAGCACATGCCCAGCATGCTTCAGCCTTAAGGCATTCAGTTAATTTGGAATGGGCTCAACCACATTATGAGGGATAATCTGCTTTACTTCAAGTTTACTGATTTAACTGTTAATCACATCTAAACCCCCCTTTAAAGCAACATCTAGACTGACTGACTAGGAAAGTAGGCATCCTTTGATTTGTCTAGTTAAGTAGACACATAAAACTGACATTCACATGATCATAAATTGGTTCCTTCACTTCCTTTTCTCACTCCTCAATCTCTACACATTCTCTTGATTAGTTCCAGTGTTGTCAGGTCCTGGTCCAAATGACAGTTTTTTAGAAGTTCCTCTGTAACCTGCAGGACTGAGTCTATATTCTAAGCTGGAATTCACGAGCCTGCCTTTTCCAGCCTTATGTTTATTAAAACATTATATATGAAAGAAAGAGACCAGTGCATCTTACTGGCCCATGTGATACCAGAGATCAAATGCAGGACTTCATACTTGAGAGCCACTATTCAATCTACTGAGCCACCTCCCAGGTCACCTCAGTCTTATGTTTAAAGCTCTCTAATTGATACACCCTGCTCTTACAATACATTGCTCACAGATGTCCTAATACATCATACTCATTCTCTACCCTGTGTCTTCTTCACTTTTAGAATCATTTCTTCAGCTCACCTTACTGCTCAACTATTATTCTATTTTTTTCCATAGCCTTCACCATCTAATCTAGTTGCCTTTTTTCAAGTTCACAAAATATGCAAGGCTAACCCAACTCATTTGGCATCAGTGTGGGGCTTCAAAATCATGTGACCTGTGTGTGCGATCACTCAGAGTCCTATGTTCAAGAGGACTAAGACTTAGAAAGATGCCATTCTTGGCTAATGTTCAACTATCACTATCCCTTCCTTCCTTCCTTCCTTCCTTCCTTCCTTCCTTCCTTCCTTCCTTCCTTCCTTTCTTCCTTCCTTCCTTCCCCTTTCTTTCTCTCTCTCTTTCTTTCTTTCCACACTCTCTATCATGATTAGTACCAGATATTTAGTTCTATGAATAGCAAATAAGCAATGACTCTTATTGAGCTATGTATGTATGTATGTATTTATTATTGCAGGGGATCCATGTTCCTGACAGATTATTGCCATTTTCATTTTATTGTGTTAGTATTTTTTCTATTGTTTTTAGACAGATAGCGAGAGATAGAGGAGAGAGATAAAGAAGCCAGTAGGAGAAACACCATAGCACTGCTCCTCCTGCACAGTTTCCCCTGTGCAGAAGGGGGCTAATGGCTTGAACCCAGATTCTTGTGAGTGATAACATGTGCATTCTAATAGGTGAGTTATCTCCCAGCCAATAGCAATAATAACTGTTTATTGTCTTTACCACAAGAGACTAAGCCCTGCCTCTCCAACTGCCCACATACTTTGTTGCTAAGGAGACATCCCATCTGGCTCCTACACCCTAAGCTTGTATGCCTCAAGAGCTGGTTTATTTTAGATACAAGCCTTGTGGGTCTTTTCAGAATCAAGGTAGAATAGCATTGAAACACACATTTAATTAGAGTGTTAAATGGGCCTAACCTGTTTACCCTAATTACATTAAATGTCATTTTATTTATAAAAAGGAAACCCTGACAGAGTATTAAATATTATTTTGAAAGCTCCTTTTTCAGAGCTCAGATTCCTATGACCAATGACCTTATTAATCCTAACCAACTCCAGGCAAATACTTCATGTAAGAAGGCATGTTTTCAAAACTATGCAAGTAACTTAAAAAAAATACAAATGTGATTTCCACCTTTTACTTTCCAGTTTCTCCTGTTTTAGTATCTCGCCTCCAGAGGCCTGTGGTTGGTAGACTGCTGTGCATTTTCCTTCCTACTTAGTTGGACTTTTGTTTGTTTTGTTAGAAGTGTATTATTTGTTTTTCTCTGCCACACTTTAAAAAACCCCTAAGACTCACAAATCCATACTCCTACATGGAAAAGCCTGTGGGGGTGTTTTCTTTCCTCCCACAGGACTCCCTGTGGCCAGAATTGTGGGGAGGTACCTTGGGAGGTGAGGATTGCAAAAGCATACATACACTGACTGCAGTCTTAGAAATTCAACTCAGAGGCTAAGTTTGCAGAATTCTTGTACTTACCGTTCTTTGGTCAATATGTCAACATGAAGTCTGCAATAGGAATGATGGGAATGAGTGAAAGGTTTCAAGATGAACCATGCAACTGTCTTTTCTTAAAGAACAGGGCAACAAAGAGGAAATGTATCTTAGCAGCACAGCAAGATCGTGAAATAAAATGTTTCCTAAGTGTAATTTATTTTTAAAAAGTATTCATGGTGGGTGTGAGAGACAGCATAAGGCTTAAGCAAAGAGACTCTCTCATGCCTGAGGTTCTGAGGATCCAGGTTCAGTCTCCAACATCACTATAAGCCAGAGCTGAACAGTACCATGATAAAGAAAAAAAAAAGTATTAGCAGTGAAAAATGATTGATAGATTTAGATCCAGATTGTCTGAGTTTCAATTCTAGCTTCCTACTTTCTGGCAGGTGATATTGGGTGGGTAAGAAATTGAGAGGAAAGAGAGGATAAAGAGGGAGAGAGGACGGAGCAGCAACAGCTGTATTTCTCTCTTCCTCTCCTCTCCTCTCCCACGTCAACTAGGAGTACCAAAGAAGATCACCTGGGACTGCAACAAGGCAGGACTAGAATGACTTCAGGAACCCACCAAACCACCGGTGAATTCAAACACATGTGGCTCCAGGACAGGGAGGAGCCTATGGAGAGATTGAGGCTGGTAACAGACCTGCAGTTGACCAGTTGAGGCTCCACCTCCAGTCTGTTTTACCAACAAAAAGACTGCTGAAGGGAGGAGAGGACTCCCCAAAGACTCACCAAATACAACTTTGAGTCTCCATTGCTACTGCCCTCAGAAGCTGGAGCAGCAGCAGGAAGGCCCTGTGCTGATATCTGGGAACAGAGAACTAACCAGGAAACTCAGGAGAAGAGATACACCTTGGTGGCCTAGCAGTGGGGCTGTATAGTGGGAGCCTTTCCACGTTGGTTTCCTTTTGAGAACATGGTGAATAATTGCCTCAGAACCTACAGATTATAAACAGGACTTGTTTAGAAACTCACAGGGCCCAGCTTGGCAGAGAAGCTAAATTGAACCAGAAGCTTTGAATTCTTGGGGTGTGAGTGTCTATTTGTATAACCACTGTGCTATCTCTCCTCCACGCTGCCTTATCTCTTGGTCAGAAGTGAGTGATTAAGCTAAGAATCCATCAAGTTTCCAGAAGAGGGGCTACAGAGCAGCAGTAGCTGTGTTTCTCTCCTCTCCTCTCCCGGATCAACTAGGAATACCAAGCGAGACCACCTGGGACCACAACAAGACAGGACTAGGAAAACTTCAGGAAACCACAAAATCACCAGTGAGTGCAAACACGTGTGGCCCATGGACAGAGAGGAGCCCAGGGAGAGATTAAGTGGCTGGTAACAGTCTGGCAGTTTACCAGTTGCAACACTACTTCCAGTCTGTTTCATCAACAAAAAGACAGCTGAAGGGAGGAGAGGACTTCCCTTCTTCTTCTAGCATTTGCCAGGACTTCCCTAAGACTCACCAAATACAAGTGACTCTCCATTGCTACTACCCTCAGAATCTGGAACAGTGGAAGGGAGGCCCTGTGCTGACACCAGGAGACAGAGAACTAATGAGGAAACTCAGGAGAAGATCTATACCTTCATGGCCTAGCTGTGAGAGTCTCTTTGCATAACCACTGGATTATCTCTGGCCCACCCAGCTTTATCTCTTGGTCAGGAGTCAGTGATTAAGCTAAGAAGCATACTTATAGTTTAAAAGCCCTCAGTCTCCCATAGCCTACAGGGAAGAAAAAAAAAAGAGGCTTTTAAACCACTGAGCTCCAACTCAAATATTAAAATAATATTGAAACAACTGTGAATTTCCACAACTGTGAACCCTTTAATTACCTTACACAGGTCAATCTAGGCAAGAGTGATCAGTAGGGGGACCGGATGGTGGCACACCTGGTTGAGCGCACATGTTACAATGCACAAGGACCCAGAATTGAGCCCCTGGTCCCCACCCGCAGGAAGAAAGCTTTGCAAGTGGTGAAACAGGGCTGCAGATGTCTCTCTGTCTCTCTCCCTCTCTATCTCCCCCTACTCTCTGATTTCTGACTGTCTCTATCCAATAAATAAAGATAATAAAAAAATTTAAAAAGAAGAGTGATCAGTAATTTGAAAAGTACTAAGAGAGGGAACTCATAACATACTATATAAAATGGTTAAACCAACAAGATGAATATTGGAGAAATGAACCAGGACAAGAGTCCAGATAAAAGCCCCCCAAAGGTTGAAGCACAAAATGTTTGGTCAACATCCAAACATTAGTTAAAGAAATAATCACAGGAGTGAGTAAAGAGTTTGAAAGAATTGTTATCAGAAATGCAGAAAAAAATGAATGAGACCCTGGAATAAAACATTAATTATCTCAAGGCTATTAGAGAGCTAAAACCTGATATAGCTGAGCTAAGAACACAACTAGATGAACAAGCTAAGATAGTATGAGAACAGGGTAACAGAATAGATGAACTCTAGAAAACAGCAGAGGAGAGAGAGAATAGAATAAATGGGGCTGAAGACAGAATTAGCAAGATCAAGGAAAAATTAGAGACAACTAAAAAAGAAGTAAAAGATCTCAGAAAGAGATTAAGCGATACTGAAAACAATAACAGAGATCTATGGGGTGACTTCAAAAGACACACTATACACACTATTGGATTACCAGAGGAAGAAAGAGAGGGAGGGGAAGAAAGCATTCTTCAAGTCATAATAGCTGAGAACTTCACTCCTCTGTACAACATCAAAGACATAAAGGTTCAAGAAGCCCAGAGGGTCTCAAACAGAATTAACTCAGACTTAAAGCTACCAAGACACATCATATTAGAATGAAAAGGAATAAGGATAAATAAAGGATCCTGAAGGCTGCAAGAGAAAAACCAAGAGTCACCTACAGAGGATAACTCATAAGATTAGCAGCAGACTTCTCCACACAAAGACTACAGGCCAGAAGAGAATGGCAAGATATCTATCGAGTGCTCAATGAGAAAGGCTTTCAACCAAGACTACTGTATCCTGTTAGACTGTCATTCAGACTAGATGGAGGCATCAAAACATTCTCAGGCAATCAAAAGTTGAAAGAATCAACTATCACCAAGCCTGCCCTGACAGAAGTTCTGAAAGGTCTCCTATAAACAGTCAGACCACCATAAATATGCCATATATCAGAGTACTCTAGAAATCTACAAGAATGGCACTAAGATATCTTCCATCTTTGATATCAATAAATTTCAATGGCCTGAATTCACCTATTAAAAGGCACATAGTAGGAATATGGATCAGAAAACACTACTCAAACATATGCTGTCTATAGGAAACCCACCAAACTCAACAAGACAAACACAGGCTCAAAGTGAAAGGATGGAAAACTATCATACAAGCCAATGCCCCACAAAAAAAGACAGGAACAACTATTCTCATATCTGACATGATAGACTTTAAAATAAATAAAATTTAAAAAGATAGAGATGGACACTACTTAATGCTCAGTGGATCAGTTCTGGCTCCTACGCTATTTAATATTTACATCAGTGACCTTCCAGAAACTTCTTCAAGGAAGTTCATCTACGCTGATGACAACTGCTGTGCAACTCAGGCATCCAAGTTTGACATCCTCGAGGAAACACTCATGAAAGACATGTCTCTGATATCTGATTACTGTAAAAAATGGCGACTAATCCCTAGCACTGTAAAAATGGTGTCATCTGTTTTCCATCTACACCATGCCTAGGCCTCGCGTGAGCTTAATGTGCAGCTTGACGATACGAGAATCCAGCATGAAGCCCAGCCAGTCTATCTTGGCGTTACTCTCAATCGCACCCTGTCATTTCACGAACATCTCATAAAAACTGCAGCAAAAGTGGGCGCGAGGAATAACATCATTGCAAGACTGGCCAGCTCCTCATGGGGCACGAGCGCTTCCACACTACGATCATCATCTCTGGCATTATGCTATTCCACTGCAGAATACTGTGCCCCAGTATGGTTCTGTAGCCCCCATGTCCACTTGGTCGATTCCAAATTATATTCCTCCATGAGGATAATTTCTGGAACCATCCGTTCCACTCCAGTTCCATGGCTGCCAGTTCTTAGCAACATCGCCCCGCCAGATATTTGTCGGGATGCGGCATCATCTAAGTTCATTTCCCACTTCTACACTCGACCGGACCTGCCAATATACGCGGATATCTTCGCCCACCCTGTTCAACGCTTGACATCTCGTCATCCAATCTGGTCTCCTACGCCTACACTGAACTTCTCTGTTCCAGACTCTTGGAAACAGAGTTGGCAGTCAGCTGAGGTAAAGGACAAACACCTCATCACAGACCCCTGCAAGTGTCAACCTGGCTTTGACCTAGCACATTATGATTGAGCCCTCCTCAATCGCCATTGAACAGGCCATGGCCGGTGCGCCGCTATGTTCTACCGCTGGGGAGCCAGAGACGGGGAGCCAGAGACGACCCGAACTGCCCCTGCGGCTACAGACAGACTATGACCCACATAGTCAACAACTGCCGCCTCTCCAGATTCAAAGGAGGTCTCGAAACTTTACATCAGGCTCAACCTGATGCTGTTGACTGGCTACGGAAGAAGGGCAAACGCTAGAAGAAGAAGTGGATCAGTCAGTCAAGAGGACTGAACAATTATTAACATCTATGTACTCAATGAGAAGCCATCTAAATACATCAAACATCTACTGAAAGAGCTACAGCAATATATTAATAGCAACACAGTCATAGTAGGGGACTTCAATACCCCACTCTCTCAACTTGATAGATCATCCAGGCAGAAAATCAATAAAGACATAAGGAAATAGATAAACTAGAACTATTGGACATTTTCAGAGTCATTCATTCCAAGAAACTGGAATACACATTTTACTCACGTCTACATGGGTCATTCTCAAGGATAGACCATAGGCCACAAAGAGAGCATCAGCAAACTCTCATTGAAATCATCCCAAGCATCTTCTCAGAACACAGTGAAATTAAACTAACACTAAACAATCAACAAAATTTTAGTAATAGCCCCAAAATGTGGAAGCTCTACTGTACACTCATTAACAACTACTGGGTCAAAGAGGAAATAAAGGAAGAAATCAAAAGCTTTTGAGAGTTCAATGAAAATGAGGACACAAGCTATCAAAATATTTGGGACACAGCTAAGGCAATAGTGAGAGGGAAATTCATAGCCATATAAGCACACATTGGAAACAAGAAAAAGTACAAATAAACAGCCTGACTATACATCTTAAAGAATTACAAGAAGACTAGAGGAACCTTAAAGCAACCAGAAGGACAGAAATTACTAAAGTTAGGGCAGAAATAAATAACATTGAAAATAAGAAAACCATACAAAGATCAACAAAAGTAAATGTTGGTTCTTAGAGTGAACAAAATTGGGAGAGGACCCAAATAAATCAGATTGTAAATGAAAAATGTGATATCACAATAGACACCACAGAAATTCAGCATATCATGCAAAATTTTTATGAACAACTATATGCCACCAAGCTAGAGAACTTGGAAGAAATGGACAATTTCGTAGATAACTATGAACTTCCAAAGTTAAGTAAAGAGGAACTAGATAACATGAACAGGCCCATCACAGCTAATGAAATTGAAACAGTTATCAAAAACCTTCCCAAGAATAAAAGTCCTGGACCAGATGGTTTTACAAATGAATTCTACAAAACCTTCAAAGGAGAATATCTCTACTATTAAAAGTCTTCTAGAAGATTGAAGACACTGGAATACTCCCTTCCAGCTTCTATGAAGACAACATCACTTTATACCAAAAGCAGACAGGAACACACCAAAAAACAAAACTACAGACCAGTATCTCTGATAAGCATAGATACTAAAATATTGAAAAAAATTCTATCCAACCAGATACAGCAACATATTAAAAAGATTGTTCATCATGACCAAGTGGGTTTATCCCAGGCATGCAAGGTTGGTTTAAATCAATCAATGTGATCCACCACATCAACAAAAGCAAGACCAAAAACCACATGGTCATATCAATAGATGTAGAGAAAGCCTTTGAAAAAATACAACATCCCTTTATCATCAAAACATTACAAAAAATGGGAATAGATGGAAAATTCCTCAAGATAGTGGAGTCTATAGATAGCAAACCTACAGCCAACATGATACTCAATGGAGATAAAGTGGAAGCATTTTCCCTCAGATCATGTATTAGACAGAGCTGCCCATGATCACCATTACCTATTCAACATAGTGTTGGAAGTTCTTGCCATAGCAATCAGGCAGGAGCAAGGAATTAAAGGCAGACAGATTGGAAGAGAAGAAGTCAAACTCTCCCTATTTGCAGATGGCATGATAGTATACATAGAAAAACCTAAGGAATCCAGCAAGAAGCTTTTGGAAATCATCAGGCAATACAGGAAGGTGTCAGGCTACAAAATTAAGTTTCAAAAGTCAGTGGCATTCCTCTATGCAAACACTAAGTTAGAAGCTGAAATCCAGAAATCAATAACTTTTACTATAGCAACAAAAACAATAAAATATCTAGGAATAAACCTAACCAAAGAAGTGAAAGACTTGCATACTGAAAATTATGAGTCACTACTCAAGGAAATTGAAAAAGACACAAAGAAGTGGAAAGATATTGATGGGTTGGAACAATTAACATCATCAAAATGAATATATTACACAGAGCCATCCACAAATTTAATGCTATCCCCATCAAGATCCCAAGCACATTTTTAGGAGAATAGAACAAATGCTACAAATGTTTATCTGGAACCAGAAAAGACCTAGAATTGCGAAAACAATCTTGAGAAGAAAGAACTGGGGACATCACGCTCCCAGATCTCAAATTGTATTATAGGGCCATTGTCATCAAAACTGCTTGTTAATGGAACATGAATAGACACACTGACCAGTGGAATAGAACTGACAGCCCAGAAGTAAGCCCCCACACTTATGCACATCTAATCTTTGACAAAGGTGCCCAGACTATTAAATGGGGAAAGCAGTGTCTTTCAAATGGTTTTGGAAAAAAGGGGTTGATTTCTAGAGTAGTTGGAGGGTATTTTATTATTTTAATGAGAGAAAAGGAATAATAGGACCTGTTCTGGAAGGTTTCTATGATAAATAAAGAAGCATATGTAAGCTATTAATTCAATGCCTGACATATAAGTAGTAGATTTTTTTGGGGAAAAAATAACACAAAGTTTTCTTCCATTCACCTTCTCCCATATTCTTGAACCTCTGAGGAGTTTCACCAGCTGTTAAATTTACAACCAAAAGAATAATTACATAAAAGAAATTCATATGGGATGTGAAATATGACTTGAACTTACTAAGGGTTTAAACATTGTTTATAAGTATATCTTTAGTCAAATCTGATGCCTTTTCTATGAACTTTCTAAAGATATCCTTTTTTATTTATAAAATGGAAATATTATCAAGACTATAGGATAAGAGGGGTACATTTCCACACTTTCTTTTTTATTATTTTAAAAATACTCCACCTGTGCTCTCTTTAGGGGGTATTTGGAATGAGAATTTCAGCACTTTTTCATTTTATGTGCTCACTTCTTGATTTTTTTTTTTTCTGTCAGAGTTGTCCCTGGGGCTCTTGTGTTATTATTATTTCTTATTGATTGATGGAGGGAGGAAGAGGGAAAGAGAGAGAGGAAGAAGAAGCACTATAGAATCACTTCACCATTTGTGAAGCTCCCCTTCCCTTACCTCCTCTAGGAGCTGCCATGCAGGGGACAGGGGTCAAAACCTGACTATACTCTAAACCATTATTCCTCCAATAAAATAAAATAAAAGGAAAGAAAATGGAAAGTAAAGACAACAACTTAAAAAGTACAGCTATTGGAATATTGGAGTCACAGGAGCAGAACTTGAAAAGTCCATTACTAATCAGATCTGGAGTGCTCAGCTCCATATACTTACAAGTTCATAATTTTACCATTTCTACGGAAAGTAACATTAAATGAATCACAAGGAGCTGAAAGGTCCTTGAGAACATCCATGTTCAGTGGAGAAGCAATTAGAGAAGTCAGACCTTCCACATTCTGTTCTCCATAGAGAATTCTGGCCCATGCTTTCAGGGGTATAGATAGAGAATAGGGAACCTTCCAATGGAGGGGAGGGGATACACAACTCTAGTGGTGATTACACAAACTGGTACCCCTCTTATCCCACAATATTGTTAATCATTAAATCCCCAATTTAAAAAAAAAGAAGAAAAGAAAGATGCTTCAGTATTTGTGAAGAGAGAAATAGGCCCTGTCTCTTCTGTGTGATAGGAATGAAAACTTACTACTACCTAGGGTCATATAATCATGATGAGAATATAAGATGGTGTGGATTCTTCATTTGAATAATGGGAAGTAATTTGCAACTTACTTTACTTACACGAAAGCAGAGGGAAGGGGATATCTCACATTTCACTATGACCATCCATTGCAAAAGGAAATAATACCCAAATGACTACATAGGTAAAATAATGAACGTCTAAAAGATTAACTTAATTTCCATATGAAAACAAAGGAAACAAAGGTAAAAGCAACTTGTCTCTGCTTGATTTCTCAAGCAAAAAAAACTCATCATTACATTGGTTTTGTCAACAGACAACAATGCTTCGATATTAAAAAAAAAAAAAAAAAGAGAAAAGGAAGTAAAGTTTGCCCGAGGTTTTGAGGAGAAATGTCACTAAAACTCTGTATGAAGAGGACAGTTTGGGAGATGATTCAAATAAAATTCTCAGAACTTTAGGCCTCATCAATAACACCAGTTAATAATGCAGGTAATAAAATTTGGTGGTGAGAAGTACATACATTATCAAGGGGGAAAAGTCAAGTTAAAATTAAGTTAAAAACCATTTAGAATTTACATGTAATTACTGTTTCTAAACAATGAATTTCATCTATTAATTATAGGAGATTCAACTGAAAAGTTATAGGGAAAATATGCTAGTAGGTTAGTTCTTTGTAGTAAAAAAATAAACAGAATAACTCAGCTGTTTCAATAAATTACTTTTTTCGGAAGTACTATATATCAACTGTACTTTATACCATTATTTCCATATTTCTTGCTTCTGAGATAAGTTAAAATTGCTATAATCAGTGTGTGTGTGTGTGTGTGTGTACATATATATTATAGTTATTGTTATTTCCTTTTTAAACATTAGCACTGCTCAGCTCTGGCTTATGGTGGTACAAGGAACTGGGCATGTGACCTCAGAGACAGTCATGAAAGTTTACTGTATAAGTCACTGTGCTATTTCCCTAGTCTTATAATTTATTTTTTTCTGTTTCTTTTTTTAAGAATTATCATTATTTATCTACTGGATAGAGGCAGCCAGAAATTGAGAGGGAAATAAGTGGTAGAGAGGGAGAGAGACAGAGAGACACTTGCAACACTGCTTTACTGTGGGCTCGCTCCAGGTCCCCCACCCCAGTGGCCAGGTTGAGGTAATTATTAACCCAAACACAGAGCAACACAATTTATAGTCATATTTTGACTTACAGACTATTTGATCAAAGCTAAAAGGCTACCATACAGGGTTTGATCACAAGCTTCACAATGTATATTTTTCCAGAGGTAGATTGCAGGCACTTTAGGGCAGGGGGGAAGAGAGGCAGCTGAGCAATCTGGATGTTTGCTGGTGGTTAGCCAAACACAGTAATTTATGGTCTTTGTTTAAAAAGGTAGGTAGGGTGGCATGTGTAGAGAGGCACCGATGTCCCAGGGAAACAAGTCATAAATTCCAGAGGTCAGGAGGCACCTGCCATATCTCAACCCACAGCGGGGGAGGGTCTGGGGTTGACCTGCTCAGACACTCATTGAAACCATGGCCTAGATTTCCAGGGCAGTGGGCCCAGCCCCCAACACTTCACCACTCACAGAACTTTCCCCTTGCAGGTGGGGACAGGGGGCTCGGACTGGGGGCTTGAACTTGGGTCTTTGTGCATTGCAACAGGTCCACCACTAACCAGCCTCATAACTGATATTTTTTGAAGTTCCATGAGAGATATAAGATTAACAGACAGAAGCAGGGCCGGGTGGTGGCTCACCCAGTAGTGTGCACACTTTACATTGTATGAAGTCCCTGTGAAACCCTCAGTACCCAACTGCAAAGGAGATGCTTCATAATAGAATAGTGATACAGGATTCTCTCCTTTCCCTTTCTCTCTTTTCTCTACTTGTCTCTCACTCTATAAAAAAAAAAAATAAATGAAAGGCCAGAGGGAACGGTAGAGCTGTGTAGGCATTGAAATCCAGCGATAACATGGATGGACAAAAAAAAAAATGTATGGAATCAATGGTCATACATTACATATAAGACTTAATATGAGAAGATTCAATTCTGTATGCTGGCCTGTTTATCTATAAAGTGGAGTTAGTATTAACTTTGCAAGATTGTTGTGAAGTTTATTTAAATTTACTTAAGTGACTTAGAACAGCATCTCTCATTCAGTATATGCTATATATTGTTATTGACATAATTATTTTGTTCTAAGTCGTTTTTTCCCTTTTATTTCCTTCCTTCCTTCCCTCCTTCCTTCCTTCCTTCCTTCCTTCCTTCCTTCCTCTCTCTCTCTCTCTCTTTACTTATTTCTTTCTTTATGACACACGGGGATAGATAGAGACAAGTAAAGAAGGAGAGAGGCAGAGAGAGAGACACTTTCAGAATAGCTCCACCACTTGTGAAAAGCTTACCTCTTGCTGGTGGGGATTAGGGGCTTGAAGTCAGGTTCTTCTAAATGTGCTCAGTGAGCCACCTCCTGGCCTCTGTACATAGTCATTTGATATATAAGTAAATCTCACAATTTAATCTCAGTATCACTTTTATATGTAAGTAAGCAATAACTTCTAATTTAAAGAGCATACATAAAGTCAAGGGCCAGGTTTTAGCACACTTGGCTGAATGCACATATTATGATTTGCAAGAATCCAAGTTCAAGCCTCTGTCCCCGCCTGTGGGGGAGAAGCCTCACAGTAATGAAGCAGTACTATAAGTTACACTCCTTCTCTCTCCATTTCTAATTCCCCAATAAATTTTTCTTTGTTCTATCAAAATTAGAAGAAAAACATTTAAAAAAATGGCTACTGGCTGTTGTGGACTTGTTGTGCAGGCACCAAGTCTCAGCAGTAAACTAGGAGACAAAAACCAGAGGGGTAAATGTTCGGGGAAGATGACCAGAGGGCAATGAACTCCAATTCCATCAGCACTCAGAGACAGATTAGGAAAAAAAAAAAATAAAGGAGGACATTCAGCAGTAGTATGTGTGACTTAGAATAGAAGAAAAGGCAGGGTTATAGAAAAAAAAAGGGCATATATATGTATATTTAGGTACACAAAGGAAAGTCAACCCATATCTGTTATCTTAGGAGAACTAATGCAGTTTCCAATAGAGGGGCAAAAAACTCTGGTGATGGGAAAGCCATGGAATTATACCCCTGTTATCTTATAGTTTTGTAAGTCAATATTAAATCATTAATAAGAAAAAATAAGTGGAGTAAGAAATAGCAGTATAAAGAAAGCAAAAGGCCACTTTTAAGCACAACAAATAACTAAAAGACGAAGGAAAATTTTTAAAAAGATATTGTCTAATATTTTCAGACAGAGATGGAGAGGAATTGAGAGAGGGAGGGGAGATAGAGACACCTGCTGCATTGTTTAACCACTCATGAAGTGTCCCCCCTTGCAGGTGGGGACCAGGGGCTTAAACTTGGGTACTTGCGCATTGTAATGTCTGTGCTCAACAAGGTGTGTCACCACCCAGCTCCAGGTGAATTTTTAAAGAGAGATAGCTTATTAAGTCATGTACCTTAGTACCATTTCAATCCAAACCAGGCGTTTCTTCCTTAAAGAGCAGCAAGAACATTCTGCAGGATTATAAAAGCAAATTTTACAGCGCAAAAAAACAACTATAAGAAACTTCAAGAAAGTCACATGCAGTGGCAAAGTGGCTGTGTGTGGGAGAACAGAACCTGCATACATGTCTCAGGTCTTGAGTTTTATTCCTGCCAGCACTAAGGTTCTTTCTCCTTGAATTCCTCCTTATTAAGTAAATCAACAATAAAACTAAATTAAAGTCTTAAATCTTAAAAAAAAAAAAACCTGGTGGAAAAATAAAATAAAATGGGGCTGGGTGGTGGTGCACCTGGTTAAGAACACCAAGTACTATGCACAAGGACCCACATGACCAGGGTTCAAGCTCCCACTCCCCACTTGCAGCAGGAACACTTCACAATCAGTGAAGGAGTCTGTCTTTCTCTGTCCCTCTCTATCTCCCATTCCCCATCACAATTTCTCTGTCCTATTGAATAAAAAATAATAAAATAAATTAAATAAACAGTTTTTCAACTTTGTTATGTGAATCTAAGAATTTTCTTTCAGCAGACCTGTTCTTTGCATGGGTGCAGATTATCTCATTAGAAACATGTGTTTGCCCCTAAAAATTGGATTTCTATATCCTTAAGTGAAAACTAGCAAAATAAAACAAAAAAAGCTACAGACACAGTAAGTTGTGTTTTTGTCTCTACATTACTCTACAGAAAAGGAAATGATTGGATTTTCAGTATTTAATTTGACTATTGTATGTTTTCTTTACAGATGAACACTTTTCACTTGCCTTAGTAATGAGAGAAGTTGATAAAGTATGTATACATAGAAAGTGGCAGTTTAAATAGGAAGAATGAAGGATCGTACAAATTGGGAGACAAATGTTTAAGTGTCTGAAATTAACAGTACACATATTTTGTTGTACTCTCTGAAGATTTATCCAGTGTATGTTATCTTTCTCTATAGATTTCTTTATAGATTAGTATATAGATACACTTATGCTTTCTTTTCCTTGGACACATATACCCGCACTATAATTTACTTAGTAATTTCAAGACTGCAATAGTAAAAGAGCTTAGTTAAAATTCAATGTGTGTGAAGCTTACAGATCATCCAGTCATTTCATCCACCCAGTGATGAAGAACTTGCTGCCTGAGTAAGAAAGTGAGTCTCTAGGTCATGCTCCTGAATGAGAGTATAAGTTACCATGAGCAAGGTTCAAGCCCCCCAGTCTCCATCTGCAGGGGGAAAAGCTTCATGAGTGGTGAAGCAGTGTTGCAGGTGCCTCTATTCCTCTTTCTCTCTCTACTTCCCCCTTTCCTCTCAATTTCTCTCCTACCATATAAAAGAAAGCTGAATGGGGAGGGGTGATTTGTAATCCTCTAAGAGTTACCTCTAACTAAATGAATTAAATAAACTCATAAAAAGTTACAAGCATGTTCAAGTGTATTTTCAATATACTGAAGCTACTTATTTTCAGAGAAATATAACATTTTCATTTAAAGGCAAATGAATACAAATGACCACTGTTCTAAAACATACCATCTAATATGCTTTCCTCTGTTTCACAAGTTATGTGGTCCTGAAACTTTAGGTTGGACTAATACAAATTATACACAAACCTGCTCTAAAGAATCTAGGAGTAGCCTATAAATTACAGAATTACTGAAGCAATGGCTGTGTTTTTGTAAGATACTTTTGACAAGGGAAGGCTTATTATTTCATTAATAAGGAGGTAACTCTATTCCAACTGCATCATTAAAAATGAATTATGAAGAGTGAGAGTGTTTTGCAGACATATACCATGGGGAGATAAGAAATTGTACCTATGTGCCAACAACTGTACATTAAACTACTACTTCCCCCTCATAAAATGATAACAATGAGGGAGAAAACATGAACAGAATCTTTGCCAAAGAAGAGATTCAGAGAGCCAACATACATATGACAAACTTCTAAAGGGGCTGGGTGGTGGCACACCTGGTTGAGTACACATTACAACACACAAGGACCTGGATTCAAGCCCTCCAGTCCCCACCTGCAGGGGGAAAGCTTCACAAGTGGTGAAGCAGGTCTGCAGGTGTCTCTCTATCTCTCTCCCTCTCTATCTCCCCTTTCCTCTTGATTTATGGCTATCTATATAAAATAAAGGTAGTAAAATTAATTTAAAAAGTGCTCAAATTCACTGATTATCAGAGAAATCAAATAAAGACAACAATCAGATTAAAAATAATGTCCTTGCGTGAAGCATGAAACTTAACCATACTATGTTTTGATGTTTTGAAACTGTAATGAGATGTCCATATATCTGTGATTGCCAAAAAAAAAAAAAATCTCTAGGTTTATTTCTCTCAAGAAAAGTAGAACTGATGAGTATGTTATAGAGGTGGTGGTTCTGATGCTGACAGAACTCTTTATTTCAT